>NC_091300.1:10512490-10594990 GCF_038502225.1 Cherax quadricarinatus
AAGAAATTGCAAATATCGAACTTAAGCTGAAGGAATCTTATAGGAGACAAGAATCACAGGAAGAACTAAAAGCCAATCGAAAAACCCAAAATACTACTTCTCTTATGCCAAATCTAAGGGAAAAACAACATCCAGTATTGGGGCCCTGCTTAGGTGGGCTGGGACATACACAGATGATAGCTAAGAAATGAGTGAGATACTAAAGCCCCAGTATGACTCAGTGTTCAGCGAGCCACTGCCCAGACTAAGGGTTGACAATCCAAATGAATTCTTTATGAACGAAACCCAAAATTTGGTCATCCCAAAAATCTTGGATATTATTCTAACTCCACAAGACTTTGAAGAGGCAATTTATGACATGCCCATGCACTCTGCCCCAGGCCCAGACTCGTGGAACTCCGTGTTCATCAAGAATTGCAAGAAGCCCCTATCACGCGGCTTCAGCATTTTATGGAGAGAGAACATGGACACAGGGGTCATCCCCCATACACTAAAAACAACAGACATAGCCCCTCTCCACAAAGGTAGCAGTAAAGCAATTTCAAAGAACTACAGATCAATAGCACTAACATCCCATATCATAAAAATCTTTGAGAGGGTTCTAAGAAGCAAGATAGCCAACCACTTAGATACCCATCAGTTACACAACCCAGGGAAACACGGGTTTAGAGCAGGTCACTCCTGCCTGTCCCAGCTACTGGACCACTGTGACAAGGTCCTGGATGCTGTAGAGGATAAACAAAATACAGATGTAGTATACACAGACTTTGCAAAAGCTTTCGACAAGTGTCACCATGGTGTAATAGCACACAAAGTGTGTGATAAAGGAATGACGGGAAAGTTGGTAGATGGATCTACAACTTCCTGACAAATAGAACACAAAGAGTAATAGCAAACAGAGTAAAGTCCCAGGCAGCCACAGTAAAAAGCTCTGTTCCACAAGGCACAGTACTCACTCCCATTCTATTCCTCATCCTCATTTCTGACATAAAGATGTAAGCCATAGCTCCATGTCTTCCTTTGTGGATGACACCCGGATTACCATGGCACTGATCTCCATCGAAGACACCGCGAGACTCCAAGCGGACATCAACCAAATCTTCGAATGGGCCACTCAAAACAACATGAAGTTCAACGAGGAGAAATTTCAACTACTCAGATATGGGAAACTTGAAGAAATTAAAAATGTGTCAGGGTATAAAACAAATTCTAACCATACAATAGAGCAGAAAAGTAATGTGAAGGACCTGGGAGTGATAATGTCAAAGGATCTCGCCTTCAAAGACCACAACAATATATCTACCTCATCTGCTAGGAAAATGATAGGATGGATAATGAGAACCTTCAAAACTAAGGACGCCAAGCCCATGATAATTCTCTTCAAATCGCTTGTGCTCTCTAGACTGGAATACTGCTGTACACTAATGGCCCCCTTCAAGGCTGGCGACATTGCAGACCTGTAGACTGTACAAAGAACTTTCATGGCACACATAAGTACAATAAGGCACCTAAATTACTGGGAACAGTTGAAGGTCCTTGATCTGTATTCCCTCGAATGCAGGCGAGAGAGATTTTTTATTTATTTATTTATTTATTTATTTTCAATTTGAGCACACATACAGAGGTACAAAAAAATACAGATAAGAGCAGCATGCCAAAGCCACTTATACTATGCATAGCATTACGGGCTGGCTTAAAATTAACTTAAGATTAACTAAGCAATGATGAAATCAATGATAAAACATTAATGTAAACAGATTACTATAAAGCACAAGTGAGTATTACAAAGACAGGTCATATGGTTGCATTCAGTCATATGAAGGATTCTGTTAGGTAGTGTATTTAAAAATTAATAAAGTTAGATTCGGTTTTAGGTTTAACATTTATGTGATATAATTGTGAGAAACATTTAAGATATACAATTTATAAGGTTCAGTTATTCAGTATTTATTTGGTTTTGGGTGAGTAAGTGATCTTTGAGTAGAGACTTGAATTTATAAACAGGTAGTGTTTCTTTTATATTTACAGGTAATGAATTCCAGATTTTAGGGCCTTTTATGTGCATTGAGTTTTTGCATAGTGTGAGATGGACACGAGGAACATCAAAGAGTGATCTGTGCCTTGTGTTATGGTCATGTGTTCTGTTGAGGTTGGCAAGGAGATGTTTGAGGGGAGGGTTAATATCAGAGTTAAGTGTTCTATGTATGTAATAGGTGCAGTAATAAGTATGGATGTTTTGTATGGTGAGTAGGTTTAGTGTATTGAATATTGGTGGAGTGTGCTGCCTGTAGTGAGAATTTGTTATCATTCTAACTGCAGCCTTTTGTTGGTTAATTAGTGGTCTGAGATGGTTAATTGTTGTTGAGCCCCATGCACAAATTCCATAGGTGAGATAGGGGTAAATAAGAGAGTGATATAGGGCCAGGAGGGCTGACTGTGGAACATAGTACCGTATCTTCGATAGTATGCCTACAGTCTTGGAAATTTTCTTAGAAATTTGTTGTATATGTGTATGAAATTTGAGTCTATTATCAAGGTGGATTCCTAAGAATTTTCCCTCTGTTAGCTTTGTGATAGGTGATCCGTTTATCATTATGTTAAGAGGGACATCTGTAGCTCTGTTACCAAACTGAATGAAGTAGGTTTTGTCAATGTTTAGTGTAAGTTTGTTAGTCCTCATCCAGGTAGATATTTTCTGTAATTCGGTATTTACAGTATTGGCTAGTGTGACTGGGCTCGGGTGAGAGAAGACGTATGTAGTGTCATCTGCAAATAGTGTGGGTTTGAGTAATTGCGAAGCATTTGGAAGGTCATTTATGTATAGGAGAAAGAGAAGAGGGCCAAGGACACTTCCCTGTGGGACACCAACTGTAATTGGTTGCGCAGAAGAGTTTGCCCCATTTGCATACACATATTGGCTTCTGTTGCTGAGGTATGACTTGAGGTAGTTGAGGGAGTGCCCTCTTATACCATAGTGTGACAATTTTACGTGGAGCAAGTCATGGTCAACTGTATCAAAAGCTTTACGTAAGTCAATGAAGATCCCCAGTGGGACTTCTTTTTTCTCTATTGCAGTGTATATATGTTCTAGCATGTGTATAATAGCATCATTAGTATTTTTATTAGGCCTGAATCCAAATTGGCAGGGGTTGAGTATGTTTTGGGAGATAAGGTAGGAGTAGATTCGTTTATGAATTAATTTTTCGAAGATTTTTGAGAGAGGGTGTAAGTTGGATATTGGCCTATAGTTATTCAACTCTGTTTGGTCTCCTCCTTTGTGGATCAGGGTGACCCTTGCTATTTTGAGTACTGTAGGGAAGGTGGAGGATTCAATGGATTTGTTAAAGAGTGTTGCAATGATTGGAGATAGCACTTGTGACACTTTTTTGTATATAAAGGGTGGTAAGGTACTTAAATCTCCTGCCTTGTTTTTTAGTGCATTGATAATAAGGGAGACTTCATATGGGTTAGTCGGAGCTAGGAACAGTGTGTTCGGGTAGTTGCCGGTGAGGTAGTCATTTGGTGGGGTATCTGAGCTTGGGATTTTATTGGCAAGGTTTTGTCCTATAGTGGAGAAGAAATCATTGAGTCTGTTTGCTGTTTCTGTTGGTGGGAGTTGGGGTTCATCTGATTTTGCTAATTTTATTTCGCTATTTCGTGATATCTTTTTTGTTCCCAGAATTTCTGATAGGGTTTTCCAGGTCTTTTTTATATCACCTCGTAAGTTGGATAATCTGTTCTCATAATACAATTTTTTTGCCCTTCTTATCAGGCTGGTTAGGATTGACGAGTAACGTTTTGTTTGGTCTCTGGTTATGTGACCCATTCTGTACTGTTTTTCATATTGGTGTTTTGTATTTATGGATTTGAGAATGCTGGGTGTTAGCCAGGGACTGTTCAGTCTCTTCGCTGTCATCTGTTTAGTTTTTTTTAGGGCAGTGCTTGTTATAGAGGTATTGGGTCTTTTTTAGAAAATTATTAATACATTCGTCAATATCTGTATAGATTTCTAGCTCAGTGTGCCAATCAATGTTTGCTAATGCTGTTGTGAAGTTATTAATGGCTGCCTCATTGTGAAGTCTGAAGGTGACTTTAGTAGTGTCTTGGGGTAGTTTACCAAGAGTTGTTATGAGGAAAGTAGGGTAGTGGTCTGTGGTATTATCTGTAATTATGCCTGATTTTAAAGGGGATATGGTGTTGGTCCAGATGTGGTCAAGTAGGGAAACACTAGTCTCTGTAACTCTTGTAGGTTTTGTTACTGTTGGTAGTAACATACAGTTACTCATTGCGTTTGTGAATTCAGTAACGTGTGGGTCCTGGTCTTGCAGGAGATTTATATTGAAGTCACCTGAGAGTAGTAAGTGATCTTTGTTCATGCGTGCATCAGTTATCATACTTCCTAGATTTTGACTAAATTGGCTAATGTTTGACTGTGGAACTCTGTAGATGTTTATCAATGTGAGAGGTTTTTGTAGGTATTTGGATTTGAATTTAGCTATTATATATTCCCCATGTTCATCCCTTGTGCAAGTATTAGTGATACATTCTAGTTGGTCTGAGTAGTATATGGCTGTGCCACCCCCTTGTTGGTCTGGCCTACAGTTGTGTATGGCTGTGTAACCAGGAATGGCATAGACATCTGTACTATCAGGCTTTAGCCAGGTTTCAGTTAGTGTAATGATGGACATATTGGCATGTAAGGAATTTAGTAATGCTATGAGGTCATCTTAATGCTTGCTTAAAGATCTGATATTGTAGTTAAAGATAGTTATGTTGTTGTTGGCACTGAGAAGTGCCTTTGATTGTTCTGCAGTGTAGTAATTACAGTAACTGTTTGATTCATTTAAGTCATTAAATAAGAGGTTGGTATCAGGATCAATGCTTGTAATCATAAGATTTGTAGTGAATCTATAGTTAGAATTAAGTATAAAACAAAGTAAATAGTCTTAAGCTAAAAAAGAGCACCTAATATACACTTGAAAGGTCCTGGAGGGATTGGTACCAAACCTGCACACAAAAATCAGTCCCTATGAAAGCAAAAGACTCAGTAGGAGATGCAACATTCCCCCGATGAAAAACAGGGGCGCCACGAGTGTACTGAGAGAGAACACAATAAGTGTCTGGGGCCCAAGACTGTTCAATTGCCTCCCAGCATACATAAGGGGGATTACCAATAGACCCCTGGTTGTCTTCAAGAAGGCACTGGACAGGCACTTAAAGTCAGTACCTGACCAACCGGGATGTGGTTTGTACGTCAGCTTGCTTGCGGCCAGCAGTAACAGCTTGGTTGATCAGACCCTGATCCACCACGAGGCCTGGTTTCAGACCGGGCCGCGGGGGCGTTAATCCCCAAAACCCTCTCCAGGTAAACTCCAGGCATGCCTTGTGTTGTGACTGTGCGTTCTGTTGTAGCTATCAAGGAGAAGTTTAAGTGGAGGGTTTATATTGGAGTTTAATGTTTTGTATATGTAGTAGGCACAATAATAAGAGTGTGTCTCTCATATATTTAGTAGGTTCAGGATTTTGAAAAGTGGTGGGGTGTGCTGTCTAGCACAGGAGCTGGTAATCATCCACACAGCATCTTTTTGTTGGGTTATTTATAAAGATTTAAGGTGGTTGGCTGTGGTTGATCCCCAGGCACAAATACCATAGGTGAAGTAGGGATATACTAGTACCATCCAACTTACGACCTGCTCGACATACGACCACTCGTACTTATGACTGTACGTCTGGCAGCAGGGCTGGGCAGGCCAATGCATACCTCTGTACGACAGCTGACCGCTACTAGCGGCAACACGCCATCTCAGGAGAGCTCTCACATCACTCAGGCAGCATCACTTTGAGTTACCCTGCCCTATCAGCAGCATCATACTGTATTAACTGTACTGTATGTACCTGGACAGTAAATTTCACCATGGCCCTTAAGAGGAAGTATGAATCTTGCACTGGAGCTTGTGGCAAGAAAGCAGAAAGACTCTTACTCTCGACCAGAAGATGCAAGTAATTAAACAGTAAAAGCATAAAAAGTAAAGTAAAAATGAAATACAAAAATAAAACAATAATATAAAATCATTACAATAACTGTGATGTTGATATTCATTAGTAAATATTTAGTAAAAAGTAACATACGATACTATGTAGGTACTTTATACTATAGCAGAGGTTTGACATTATGCCCTACCCAGTATGTCACCAATTTTCTAAGGTTTGACTTGCGTCCATTTTGGCTTACGACCGATTGGTCGGAACCAAGCTCGGTCGTAATTCAGATGGTACTAGTATTAAAGAGTGGTATAGGGTAAGGAGTGTCATTTGTGGTACATAGCATTGTATCTTGGAAAAGATGCCTACTGATTTGGAAATTTTCTTGGAGATATGCTGGATGTGGGAATGAAATTTAAGAATACAATCAAGGAGAAGACCTAGAAATTTACCCTCAGTGTGTCATGTAATATGGGAACCATATATCGATATATTAAGCTGGATATTTAAGGCTCTGTTTCCAAACAGCATGAGGTATGTTTTGTCTATGTTGAGAGTGAGTTTGTTGGTCATCATCTAAGTATGCATATATTTTTAGCAGCTCATTGTTTACAGTGTCTCTAAGTATAGCTTGGTTTGAGTGGGAGTAGACATAAGTAGTGTCATCTGCAAATGGAACTGGTTTAAGGATTTAAGATGCATTGGGGAGATCATTGATGTAAATGAGAAAGAGGAGATGAATGGTTTTTTGGGACTTGATGATTTGTTGGAGTGTGAGCAGGGTAATATTTTGTGAAGAGATTCAGGGAAACTGGTTAGCCAGACTTGAGTCCTAGAGGTGGGAAATACAATGTCTATGCTTTAAGCCATTTACTGTCCAGACGTAGGTCTGTGTTATCACTGCTAGCACTCCAAATATTTTGAAAAAAAAAAAAAATTAAAGAGGGCAATTTTCTGTGTGTAATAAGACAAAAAAAAAAAAATTCTAGGGTCTGTACTTACCAAGATATAAGGCTGCGAAGTTGGCGTTGGATGCTCACTTGACGGCAACATGGAGTCCTGCCATTTGCATAAGTGTTGCTGATATACCTTTTATTTTCTTTTTAAATTATATAATTTTTATGTTCTGATAATTACAATTTATAGTAGTTCTTGTGATTTTATAGCCAATTTTTGTTCTGACACTAATATTAGTACTGAAATAGTAATCAAACAGTCACAAACACACTGACAAGCAAACATTTTCACCTGTCTTGGTCATATACTATTGTCTAGAAATATATACAAAGTATTTATAGGTCCCAGCAATGTTTTAGACATGCTGGAGCATATGAAACTCCTTGAAGCATGGTGTAAGACAAGTGTCACTCCATCGGAACTGTAATATTGATGATTGTGCACTGCTCCAGTGAATCTTGGCTTTTTTTGTTCTCACTGTTACATGTAAACATGTCTGTCTGTCTGTATCTGTCTAACTCTGTCTGTTTATCTCTGTCTCTGCTTAACTGTCTCTCTTTCTGCCTATGTGTTCCTGTCTTCCTGTCTTTGTCTGCTTGTCTCTCTGTCTCAGAGAGTGTATAGCACTTCGGATTTTTTAGGTTATCCTGGGTAATTTACATTATGTATGACAACTGTACTTATGTGTACCTGTGAGACTGAGACAGACAGAGATAGAGACAGATAGGGATAGACAGAAACAGATACAGACAGATGGAGATAGAGACAGCTAGTCAACCAGCCAGCCAACCAGCCAGCCAACCAGCCAGCCAGCCAGCCAGCCGGCCTGCCAAACTCATATTACACATGTTCCAGAATCATTTCTCTTTACTTAGGGCAAAGGTTATAGGACATTCTGGTAGGATGACACTACCACTGGTATCAAAATTGAAAGGATGTGGCACAAATGTTGCACATGGGTTATTATTGAGGTTTTTTATATTTCCTCAACCTCTTGTGGCCACATCCATCTCAATCACTAAACTCAGGGTCAACATCCTTTTCCTCTTGAAAGGGGAGTGTTAATATGACATAGCATCAGTGAGTCTCTGGTGTTTGCCACGCTGTTTGCTCTAGCTGGTGCTCAGTTGAACTGATGCTCCCACAAGGTACTAAGTGGTCCCAGATTTTTTTTAATATTGCGCACAGCACACCTAGTGTTAAGACCCATTCCACACTGACCAGGCATCTCAGGCCAGTCATGCCATATTTGGAGGCAGGAAAAATTAAACTTTGATCTATGGTTGGAGTGCTAGCAGTAAAAACATAAATCTATGTTTGGACAGGTAAGGGGTTAAAAGAGGGGTTTGGGATATTTTCTGTTTCAAGTGGCATCTAAACTGTCATATATGCACACCTCTGCAAAGACAGTGATGTGTGTGAATGAAAGTTTTTTTTTTTTTTTTTTTTTTTGGTGGGTGGGGAGGATCACCCTGCCTCAGTGGGTGATGGCCAGTGTGTTAAAAAAAAATCATGTATTGAGTTTAGTTCCACTACTTCCTATTTTAGGATTGATTTAAGTAGCCATTTACTGAATAATTCTTTCAGTTAGTTCATTTATTTTTGATATTTTTTTAGACCTCTTACATTTAAATTCCTCTCAGTCTTGGTATCATCTGTAGATATCAATATCAATGCAGTAATGGTATATGATACCTACATTATCACTTCCACTATCTTCAGTTTGAATGTCATCTCTGTACGTATTTGAATGAAGAAACTTGCTGTGCTGGTGAAACATTTCAGCAGTAAAGATATCCAAGTGTTGCATGTGTGTCTTGATCATCAAACATCAGTATGTAATTAGTAATCTACACAGGAAAGTCATTTAAATATTTCAAGAGGATAGGCTGAGGGCCCTGAATCTGCACTCTCTCGAAAGGCGTAGAATTAGGGGGGATATGATCGAGGTGTATAAATGGTAAACAGGAATAAATAAAGGGGATGTAATTAGCATGCTGAAAATTTCCAGCCAAGACAGGACTCGCAGCAATGGTTTCAAGTTGGAAAAATTCAGATTCAGGAAGGATATAGGAAAGCACTGGTTTGGTAATAGAGTTGTGGATGAGTGGAACAAATTCCCGAGTACAGTTATTGAGGCTAAAACGTTGTGTAGTTTTAAAAATAAGTTAGATAAATACATGAGTGGGTGTGGGTGGATGTGAGTTGGACCTGACTAGCTTGTGCTGCTGGGTCTGGTGCTGTGCTTCTTCCTTGATTGGAGGTGACCAGACTGGGTGGGTCATTGGGCTAATCTGGGGGGGGGGGGGAAATGGACCTGCTCTGCATGGGTCAGTAGGCCTGTTGTAGTGTTCCTTCTTTCTTATGTTCTTATGTGGACTAACCTTCTGGGGTAATTCTCAGGGAACTCTTCTTCTTACTTTTCCCTAGTCTGACATCTTTCTAATCACATAATTCTTTCTTTTATTTGTCAGGTACTCATATTTTGAATTTAGGATTTGGTATGTATACACTGAAGGGCAGCATATGTGAAGCACTAAATCCTTGTGGATCATAAAGTGCAAGGAGAAATGGAGGCTTGAACCATGAAGAGTGAGACAGACACATTACCTATTTCAGCTCACTCTGTTGTTTTTGATAACTTGGTATCTGTGCAGCTCTATAGTAAAGGCATTCCAGCAGTCTGAGAATATGCAGTTGACCCATCCTTTACTTTCTTGTCTTAATCTATCATCCTTTCACAAAATTACAGTATATTTAATTGGGGAGGTATTATATCACTCATGAATGATGCTGTTGGTCTATGATGAAATATATTGTCCATCACTTTTCATGGTATACAGTTCACTATCTGTGAGGAATACTGGCCTGTAGTTTTTAATACTCATTGCCTGTCATTTTTTTATTAGTACTAGATGGCTATTTCTCAGCTGTCTAATGTCTCTTCTGTCTCCAGTGAGGAACTGTGCATATTACAGATTTTTGAAAGTGGCTCTCTGGTATTGATGATCCCACCCCCTTTAGTATTTAAGGCAGGATCTTATCCAACCACTTTGATTTTCTGTTCATCTCCTTTGGGCCCCCTTTACCTCTTCAATCAGTAATGCCTCTTAACATCTTTGAGTTTCTTACCTATATTATCTCTCTCGTTGTTTCCACTTTTCACTTCTTTTATATACAGTGGTACCCCGAGTTTCATACAGCTCCCAACTCAAACAGTTTTGTAAGTGTATTATTGTAACTGCTTTTGTAAGTGTATTTTTGGGGATCTGAAACAGACTAATCTAATTTACATTATTCCTTAAGGGAACATATTCGTTTGGTAACAGCACTCGAACAACTTTATGGAACAAATTATGGCTGAAACTCGGGGTACCACTGTATGCAGAACTTTTTCTAAAGCCCCTTGGCTCATTTGTGCATTTAACTTTCATCTCTATCTCCTTATTTTGACCCTTCCTTTATCAAAGAGTTTGTTTTTATTTTGTTAATACTGTACTTTCTAGTAGGGGTATCCTGTATATTCAGATTGTGTCTTCCTAAAATCTTCTCCATCCAGTGTTGTAATATTTGGCTTCCTTTTTCCTTTGTGTATATATACAAGTGTACACATATGTAAATGGTTATTTTTATATGTATGCATGAATGTGTGTGCATGTACTGGTGTATATACAGTACATATTTGTTTACAGTAGGCATCATGAATTTGCACGTTCATAAACAGATTACACAGAAAACAAGACTGCTCACAATAACCTAGTGTTTTAAATATATAATGATGAAATCTGTATGTTCCTCACCTAAACTAGTATTTCATAGAATTACCCTTCCTTTTGATGCACTCCTTAAGTCTCCTAGGCACTGTTAAAACTAACTTGTGGAGAATAGAAAAGTCAATACCCTCCCACACCTGCTTAATGGCACTTGAGATTTTTTATTAGAGGACACATTCGTGCCATGAAGCTTATGCCTAATAAGTTTCCAAATGCTTTCTCTCAGATTTAAGTCCAGTGAGTTTCCAGTCAGTCATTAAAGTATGGAAAATCACAATACTTTAGCTGCCAGTTTTTTTGCATTTAGCAGTATGGTAAGGGGCACCGTCTTCCATGCAAACGTTGCCCTGGCATTACACGAATCTGTCAGGAAAATAGTCTGCTAAAAGTGTACTTATGGGCCTGCATATTTATGAGACCTACTTTACATATGTGTGTGTAACTCACAGTTGAATGTTCTGTATTTATTTGCTATTTGATTTATGCATTTTATTTTAAGACAGTTATAAGTTCCCAGTTACTATAGGTTTTCATACAGTATACAGCCTCTCCTCACTTAGCGACATACTCGTTTACCGATGACTGACTTATGACAGGCTCTCTGACCAGTATGCATACCTAAATAATGTATATTAGAGCTGATTCCCCCTATTCTGTTTATTACAATATACAGTACACTACTGTATAACATTTTAAAATATACCAGAAATGTTATAAATGGTGCAGAGGTGACATTAAAACAATATCAGAGATGGTTGATACTAACCCACTACCATTATAGTATGCTCCTCACTTAACGATGAATTCGTTTACCGACGTGATCTTAGGAACAGAATTTTGTCGTTAAGTGAGAAGAGGCTGTAATGACATAATAATGTGTATCTTTTATTTATACTCTTCTATTGCATATCACTTAGAATTTTAGTGGTATATACCTAGTACTTCTGATAGTATTTCTTACAGTGTAATGATTTGTGGTACTTCGCTATTAGTGTTGTTTACCACTAAAAGGAAAATACAATATGATAAAATTGTGGCAAGATTCTGTATGTGCCCTTCTGCCATAAATGTTGAAAACATTTACAACATAGGAAGGTGGAAATAATTTCAAGAACACAGATATATAATGTGAATATCAAAATGGTATACAATACCGGCAGGTTGGTAGGTAGGACACATAGGCAACTTTATTCCGAAACGTTTCGCCTACACAGTAGGCTTCTTCAGTTGAGTACAGAAAGTAGGCAGGAGCAGTAGAGATGTAAAGACAATGTAATCAGTCCATCACCCTTGAAGTCATAGATTTGTGGTTGTCAGTTCATCAGCCTGGAGAAGTTCTGTTCCAAAGTCTGGAACTAACTGAAGATCAAGCGACAGAGTTGAGACTTAAATACTGTCGGAAGGAGAGGTGCAGAGTAGTAGTAGCGAGAATGTAGCCACTGAGAGGTCACATCCCTCTCAGATCAAACAATTCTCACTTGAAAAAGTTGTCCAAGGTGTTTTCTCTTCTGTACCAAATCTACGACTTCAAGGGTGATAGACTGATTACATCGTCTTCACATCTCTACTGCTCCTGCCTACTTTCTGTACTCGACTGAAGAAACATACTGTGTAGGCGAAATGTTTCAGAATAAAGTTGCCTAAATGTTGCCTATGTGTCTTACCTGCTAACCTGTCGGTATTGTATACCGTTTTGATATTCACTCTGTCAGACACTGCAACACAATGGCATCTTGGTACAGAAGAGAAAACACCTTGGACAACTTTTTCAAGTGAGAATTGTTTGATCTGAGAGGGACGTGACCTCTCAGTGGCTACATTCTCACTACTGCTACTCTGCACCTCTCCTTCCGACAGTATTTAAGTCTCAACTCTGTCGCTTGATCTTCAGTTAGTTCCAGACTTTGGAACAGAACTTCTTCAGGCTGAGGGACTGACAACCTCAAATCTATGACTTCAAGGGTGATGGACTGATTATATCGTCTTCACATCTCTACTGCTCCTGCCTACTTTCTGTACTCGACTGAAGAAGCCTACTGTGTAGGCGAAACGTTTCGGAATAAAGTTGCCTATGTGTCTTACCTACCCACAGATATGTAATCATAGATAATATTAATGGTCCTTTAGACAGAATAAAGCTCAGTCTTATTTTCTATTATTATTCAATATAAATTTACCACAGCTAGAAAAAGTGGTACCTGTTTTCCTGACTGAAGTTTACACATCATGATAGTCTTTTTTCATTCTCCTTATTTACTTCTCTTAACTGTTTGTAGTGTACTGCAAAAGGCCATGGTATCTCTCCCTCTTTCTTATGACTCAGTTGTTATTAATGATCAGTAAGTAATTTTCAGTTTTTAAAATATACTTTACTGGAATTGCAACAGTCACTTTAGTCTGTATCCTTTACCATTTAAACAAAGGGACTCTTATTATTGATTGACGTTTTCAGTAGAAAATCAAACTAATCCCAATCCTCACAAATTTTGTTTAGTCTATAGTTCATCCCCTTTCCTTAATAATAATGTAATAAATAAGATCAAAATAAATGTTTTCCGTATTTTTTTTTTTTTTTTTTTTTTTTTTTTTTTTTTTTAGATGAAGAAAATCTGAACTCTTTTCTTTGCACTAGAAGAATGAAACTTTTAACTCCTATGCTCATTTATATTCCTTGCAGACATCCCTGTCTGAGAGCTCCAACCCATTTGTAGTGGACTGGGATGGAGGAGACAGTATTCAGTCAGTATTGGATCGCCTGCTGCTCTTCCCACATGATGAGCGTCTAGTCACTTTAGCTAGAGAATCAGCAAAGGATTTACATTCTGTTTTACCAGGACCAGAACGCACAGAGAAAATCAATGCAACAGTGAGTAAGAGAAACAGACTTAAGTATCAAAACTCTTATTTTACATTATTGAAGTCATCTCTCAAATGGTTATCTTTCCTTTTCATTTCAAATTAATCTTCCGGCTATTTTGTATTAGACCTTCAAAGCCTTTTTGGTGTATTAAAATTGTGATAAATAAATGTATTTACAAGCAGTAAATAAAAATGTTTATATTGCAAACCAGTTTATAAAACCAGATAAAATTAAAATGTCTAAATAGGAGTTGGACTTGAGTCCTGAAGGTGGGAACTTCGACAGTGCCTTCACCCTGAAGGAGGGGTGGAGACATGTACTATGAATTGTTGTATCTGCATGCCTCTGGTAGACAGTGATAGAATGAAGGATGGCAAAAATGTTTCTTCTTTTTTGAGTCACTCTCACCCTTCCTTAGTAGGAGACAGCCAGTGTCTTAACAAAAAAAAAAAACTTTTTGTACACTGAATAGTAGCAGTTTAACTTTTCTGTAGCCGAAGGTAATAGTTAATGAATTAGCCACTGTCTTAAGTTCATGAGCTTTGATAACCATTCTGAAATGCTGATTCTGCATGCGAAAATAAGAATTACTGAAATCATAATTAAGGATAAAAACTTTTTTAAACACAGGCCATCGCTCATCATGGTAGGGTGACCCAAAAACAAAAAATACCATCACTTCCTCTGTCACCTGTCTTGCCAAAGGCATGTCAGCACTACATTTCAGATGCCCCTCCAAACTTCGGATATCCCTACCCTTCCTTCAGATTGCGGGTACTGTACTTCCCACCTCCAGGATTCAACTCCGGCTAACTGGTTTCCTTGAATCCCTTCATAAATGTTACCTTGCTCTCACTCCAACATCACATCATCATAAAAAAAGCCTTTGCCTCCACTCATTACTATCTAATGCACTCACACATGTCTGCTGGATGTCCAGGCTCCTCACATACAAAACCACCTTTACTCCCTCCCTCCAACTTTTCCTAGCATGACTCCTACCCTACCTTCTCTCCACTACTGATTTATACACCTTCCAAATCATCCTGTTTTGTTCCTTCGTCTGTAAATGACCAAAGCACCTCAACACTCCCTCCTCAGCCCTCTGGATAATACTTCTAGCAACCCTGCACTTTTTGATCTCCGAGCCATGAATTTTCTGCATACTGTTTACACCATACATTGCCCTCAAACATGACATCTCCACTGAGTCCAGTCTTCTCTTCCTCGCTGCAACATTCACAACCCTTGCTTCACATCCATTTAAGAGTGTTGGTACCACTGTGCTCTCATACATTCCCCTTTTTGCCTCCATGGATAACGTTCTTTGTCTTCACAGATGCCTCAGTGCACTGCCCACCTTTTTCCTGTATTAATTCTGTGATTCACCTAGTCCTTCATAGACCCATCCACTGACAAGTCAACTCCTAAATATCTGAACACATTCACTTGCTCTATACTCCCTCCTTCCAATTTGATATCCAATCTTTCATTACTTTAATCTTTTGTTATCTTCATCACCTTGTTCTTTCCTATGTTTACTTTCAAGCATTGATGGATAGTAACTACAAGATTGTTATAGGATATACAAACATTATCTCCTTACTGTTTTTTTTTTTACTTAATTTTAATTTTTTTTCTTGCATTTTGCTTATGTTTTATTGTATTTTCAATAAATTATTATGGTATGTGCATTGCTGTGTCATATTCCAGAAATAAATCCTGATGATGGTGATTGATTTATTACTGAATCTTCAATAAATGTACTAAGAAAATTTGAAGTCTTTACCATCTGTAAATTATATTTATTCAAGCGCAATTATTTTTTCTCCTGTATATGAACGTAATTACATCTCTTACACTATGATTATTTCTGTAAAAGTTATTAGACTTCAGTTATAATACACATACAAACATTTATTCCCATTGAGCACATAGTCATTTATTTCAGTAACTGAAAAGTACAGATAGCACTGTACCTAGAATTACCTTAAGGTTCTTGGTGAATTAAAAAAAAAATTATTTTGTTTTTTGTGAAGCTGGCACAGTTGCAAACAGCAATTGATAGTGAAGGAGAAGTTAGAGTAGACCTAGCACGGCAAGAAAGAGAAGCTGGCGAAGCAGGCGATGCTTTAACTCGGGCAAGTGTGGCACTTCAGATCTCTCAGTGTGATGCTCGTACTCAGGCTCTGGCTCTGCTCACCTTACATTACTGCACTGCCCTTCAATACTGTGCCACATATCCTGAGGTAAAAAAAATTATATATTGTGATTGTATTTCATAAAGGGTAATCAGTCAGGGAAGTGCTACCAAATTTTCATATGAGCAAAACAAATGTCTATTAAATGTTTTTCTTATGAATATCTGTTTGTCTTATGAGTATCTGAGATGGCAAATAAATCTTTCATTTAATTAATATTAATCTTACAGTTAATTACTATAAATAGTTACCTCTCTTTCTTGCAAAAGCATTAACTATATTACATTAATTACTGTTAAAATAATTTGGAACATCTGAAATGTAGTTGCCCAAGAATTATGGCACTGTAGCTTGTCTCTAGATAATTAGGAAGCAGACAGACTTTTAAAAATGTAAATGAAGATCATGGATGAAATTTCCTTATAAGGAACAAGTTCTTTACAGTTCATTTGTCCATTTCACTTAGGGTGATGATCAAGAAGAGTTGGGAAAAGAAACTGGTTCAAGTAAAGGTGCTGACCTCAGTAACAACAAGGGTTCACCCAAGATAAAAGAGAAACAAGCTGACGGGTGACGCAGTAAATACTATCGGCCGCTCTTCCTAATAAAGAAAAGATTAACACCATAAGAAAAATATATAAATAAAATATTTGTAAGAGACTTAAGCAAATTTTATCTTAAAATATTACATAAATTCATGTATTTGTTATAGTACTATATATCATTTTTACACAAATTCCATGGAAAAAAAAATACATACTAGTGTCACAATTTTTTTTTTAGAGTAAGTTACATACTTATCATTGCACACTAACAACTTTTGCAGTTCCAAGTGCAAAAAAAAATGTAATATAAAAGGTCATTAGTAGATACATACCTGTAACAAACAGGCTTTTTTATTGCAATAATTTCCATGCAAACCCCAAGACAAGCAAGTCAAAACTAGTTTTTAAGTACATTTTCCTTTTACTGACTTTTGTTTCTAATATACTTTATTTAATATTTGTATATCTAAGTATTTAACTAGAAATGATGAATGGTGTTAAAGAAGAGTAAGTATAGTACATAACACTGTTAACAATGATGCTCACAAAATAGTGATATTAATATATACTGTTAGTATTGAGAAATAGGAAGCCAGGTGTATTGGCATAGTAATGTGTGTCACATTAAGGGAGAGCATGAGTAACTGTTGTTTTTCTCTTTACACAAAGTTTTCATTTGCTAATATTTCACTTACTGGTAAGTACTGTAATAATTGTTTATATAATGGCCCCTAAGGTTTAATGTGTTCATTTGCATGTGGCACTATGCAAACTGATGTGTTTACTTATGCTATATATTATTTATATGTATCATATGTATGTATTACATAAGCTAGGCAATTTTATATATTGTAGCATATCTCAGGTTTCTGGGGAGTCATTATAAAACAAATTACTATATATACTATATACATATATATACAGTGAGACCTAAATTAAGTTTCTAAAGGACCTTATGATTAAGGGAGAATTTGCAAAAATCCTCTTGAGCATCAGAAGCAGGGGTATTGTTTATTACCGTCCAAAAAACTTAAACACAAATAACATTTCTTGTTCACATTTTACTAAAAATATAAGAGCTCACAACACATATACTAAATGATGACATAATAAAAATCAATGCACTTTACACAAAAAGCTATGGAGAAAATATTACTTGTAGAATATAAAATTATTCTTCAATTCAAACTGTCAGAATCAACTCATCATTTCTTGACTTTTACCAAAAAGTATCATCATACCACACATGAACCAAGCAATTGTATAGAGAAACTAAATAGATTTCATAATTAAAATAAGTGAGAAAATATAAAAATTAACCATGAATCCTTGATGGTCCCCACAATAACGAGAATAAAATTGATTTGCGATGGACACCTGATGAGTGTGAAGCTGATCCACAGAGGGGTCCACAATAGCTGGAGGCTCAGTCTCATGGATGACCACTCTGTGAAAGACCAGAACTAGCAAATGAGGATGTAACAAATGCAGAGGTCTTGCTGTATATTAATTTTATTTATTTACAGTACTTTTGTATGTAATTTGTTTCAGATCAAAGAGACTGAATCTTTTTAGATACGGTTTAGGATATATCTGGTGCTGGGAACAAAATATATATTTTATGATCTAAAGCTATTTTATTTAAGTTTTAATGAAGAAAAATATGAAGAAGTGACTACTGATATCACTATACTATAGGCAAATATAAAAAAAAATTCCTGAGTAAAAGTTGCAGTATGTCCTTTATGGATTTTCTTTATTTGTAGATAATTTCAAATATGTACTTAACTAAAGGGCATTTTGTATATACATAATAGGCTTTTCATTTATTAAGCTTTGTATATTTTTTAGTGCATATTTATTGAAAGCTTAAATTTCTAAATTCACCGAAAACCCAGTTAGGAGAGGAACCATAAGACAGCATTATGGTCAGTTATGGAACATTGTGAAGTCACAAGTCTACTTTTATTACTACTAATACTACTGCCACTGCTGGTATCTCCTCCTCTTTACATTTTGTCTTTAGGCCTTCTTCACTTTTCTTGCCCTCTGTTCCAGCTATGGTATTGTGACTTTTTTTTGTTCTTTATACAAATTTTGCGTAGGTATCACCTTAAATATTTTTATATGCTATGATCTCATTTGAGTATTGAACTGTGTGTTCTAAATTTGACATATATATACATTATTCAGCTGTCTTTTTTTTATGTACAGCAGACTCATTTAAGACAGTAGCTACATTCCGGAAAATGACATCTAATTAAAAAATTTTGTGAAAATAATTGAAGAACACTTAGGGAAAAATAGGGTTATATGCCTGGGAACTCTTCCCAAGAAAGCCTTTTTTTTTTTTTTTTTGGAAACATAAACACATATGCAGTTTAATGTGATCCTTTATTGACAACGTTTCGCCCACACAGTGGGGTTTTTTTTTGGGTGGAGGGGAGTGTTACCCATGTGGATTTGTTTCTGGAGTAGGTGTGCACAGTATGAAACAGAAACCTTGCTCCACATTGAACATGTTAGGAAAAGCAAACCTCTGACCATGTATTTGGTTTAACATAGCAACTTTGAGGTGTTTTCTACAGTTGCTTATGTGGTTTTATGGCCACTTCTTCGTATCAGTTGATAGAATGTAAAACCTATTAGTGAAATAGAGATGACTTTGGTTATTTTTAAAATGAAAGCTTGAAATTAGCCTCAGAATGGCAGAAATATTAGATTTTTAGCAATTTTCCTGAGGAAGGGTAAGGTCCTACCTACCTCACTCCAGAGTGTTTTACTGGTTTTGACTAGGCCTGCTTCAGTTAGGTAAAAGGACACAAGTGCAACCAATGTGACATTTTACTGTGGCAATGTTTTACTCTCCAGGAGCTTTATCAAACCATTAGAAACAATACATGGACACAGAGGGTATATATAGTCTTAGAGTGACGTGTAATACTGGTGGTAGTAGTAGTAGAAATATTAGTTGTAGTTTACCTGGAGAGAGTTCCGGGGGTCAACGCCCCCGCAGCCTGGTCTGTGACCAGGCCTCCTGGTGGATCAGAGCCTGATCAACCAGGCTGTTACTGCTGGCTGCACGCAAACCAACATACGAGCCACAGCCCGGCTGATCAGGAACCGACTTTAGGTGCTTGTCCAGTGCCAGCTTGAAGACTGCCAGGGGTCTGTTGGTAATCCCCCTTATGTATGCTAGGAGGCAGTTGAACAGTCTTGGGCCCCTGACACTTATTGTATGGTCTCTTAACGTGCTAGTGACACCCCTGCTTTTCATTGGGGGGGATGTTGCAGCGTCTGCCAAGTCTTTTGCTTTCGTAGTGAGTGATTTTCGTGTGCAAGTTCGGTACTAGTCCCTCTAGGATTTTCCAGGTGTATATAATCATGTATCTCTCCCGCCTGCGTTCCAGGGAATACAGGTTCAGGAACCTCAAGCGCTCCCAGTAATTGAGGTGTTTTATCTCCGTTATGCGTGCCGTGAAGGTTCTCTGTACATTTTCTAGGTCAGCAATTTCACCTGCCTTGAAAGGTGCTGTTAGTGTGCAGCAATATTCCAGCCTAGATAGAACAAGTGACCTGAAGAGTGTCATCATGGGCTTGGCATCCCTCGTTTTGAAGGTTCTCATTATCCATCCTGTCATTTTTCTAGCAGATGCGATCGATACAATGTTATGGTCCTTGAAGGTGAGATCCTCCGACATGATCACTCCCAGGTCTTTGACGTTGGTGTTTCGCTCTATTTTGTGGCCAGAATTTGTTTTGTACTCTGATGAAGATTTAATTTCCTCGTGTTTACCATATCTGAGTAATTGAAATTTCTCATCGTTGAACTTCATATTGTTTTCTGCAGCCCACTGAAAGATTTGGTTGATGTCTGCCTGGAGCCTTGCAGTGTCTGCAATGGAAGACACTGTCATGCAGATTCGGGTGTCATCTGCAAAGGAAGACACGGTGCTGTGGCTGACATCCTTGTCTATGTCAGATATGAGGATGAGGAACAAGATGGGAGCGAGTACTGTGCCTTGTGGAACAGAGCTTTTCACCGTGCCTGCCTCGGACTTTACTCTGTTGACTACTACTCTCTGTGTTCTGTTAGTGAGGAAATTATAGATCCATCGACCAACTTTTCCTGTTATTCCTTTAGCACGCATTTTGTGCGCTATTACGCCATGGTCACACTTGTCGAAGGCTTTTGCAAAGTCTGTATATATTACATCTGCATTTTTTTTTGTCTTCTAGTGCATCTAGGACCTTGTCGTAGCGACCTGTTCTAAACCCATGTTGCCCTGGGTTGTGTAACTGATGGGTTTCTAGATGGGTGGTGATCTTGCTTCTTAGGACTCTTTCAAAGATTTTTATGATATGGGATGTTAGTGCTATCGGTCTGTAGTTCTTTGCTGTTGCTTTACTGCCCCCTTTGTGGAGTGGGGCTATGTCTGTTGTTTTTAGTAACTGTGGGACAACCCCCGTGTCCATGCTGCCTCTCCATAGGATGGTAAAGGCTCGTGATAGGGGCTTCTTGCAGTTCTTGATGAACATGGAGTTCCATGAGTCTGGCCCTGGGGCAGAGTGCATGGGCATGTCATTTATCGCCTGTTCGAAGTCATTTGGCGTCAGGATAACATCAGATAGGCTTGTGTTAACCAAATTCTGTGGCTCTCGCATAAAAAATTCATTTTGATCTTCGACTCTCAGTCTGGTTAGTGGCTTGCTAAAAACTGAGTCATATTGGGACTTGAGTAGCTCACTCATTTCCTTGCTGTCATCTGTGTAGGACCCATCTTGTTTAAGTAAGGGCCCAATACTGGACGTTGTTCTCGACTTTGATTTGGCATAGGAGAAGAAATACTTTGGGTTTCTTTCAATTTCATTTATGGATTTTAGTTCTTCCCGCGATTCCTGACTCCTATAAGATTCCTTTAGCTTAAGTTCGATGTTTGCTATTTCTCTGACCAGTGTCTCCCTACGCATTTCAGATAGATTAACCTCTTTTAGCCGCTCTGTTATTCTTTTCCGTCGCCTGTAAAGAGAGCGCCTGTCTCTTTCTATTTTACATCTACTCCTCCTTTTTCTTAGAGGAATAAGTCTTGTGCATACATCGAGTGCCACCAAGTTAATCTGTTCTAGGCATAAGTTGGGGTCTGTGTTGCTTAGTATATCTTCCCAGCTTATATCGGTTAGGACTTGGTTTACTTGGTCCCACTTTATGTTTTTGTTATTGAAGTTGAATTTGGTGAATGCTCCCTCGTGACTAATCTCATTTTGTCGGTCTGGGGCTCTGCGCATACATGTCTGAACCTCAATTATGTTGTGATCTGAGTATATTTTTTTTGATATGGTGACATTTCTTATCAGATCATCATTGTTAGTGAAGATGAGGTCTAGTGTATTCTCCAGTCTAGTAGGCTCTATTATTTGCTGGTTTAAATTGAATTTTGTGCAGAGATTTAAAAGCTCGTGTGAGTGTGAGTTTTCATCAGAGCTGCCTCCTGGTGTTATTACTGCAACAATATTATTTGCTATATTCCTCCATTTTAGGTGCCTTAAGTTGAAATCCTCCAGGAGCAAGATGTTGGGTGCAGGAGCTGGAAGATTTTCTAGACAGTGGTCAATTTTTAACAGCTGTTTCTGGAATTGCTGGGATGTTGCATCCGGAGGCTTGTAGACTACCACAATGACTAGGTTTTGGTTCTCGACCTTTACTGCTAAAACTTCCACTACATCATTTGAGGCATTAAGCAGTTCTGTGCAAACAAGTGACTCTGCAATGTACAGGCCAACCCCCCCCCTTTTGCCTGTTCACTCTGTCACATCTGTATAGGTTGTAACCTGGGATCCATATTTCGTTGTCTAAGTGATCCTTTATGTGGGTCTCAGTGAAAGCCACGAACATTGCCTTTGCCTCTGCAAGCAGTCCACGGATGAAAGGTATTTTGTTGTTTGTTGCTGGCTTTAGACCCTGTATATTTGCAAAGAAGAATGTCATCGGACTGGTGGTATTGTTGGTACTGGGGGGGGATTTTTTTTCCGGCATTAGTAGTAGTAGTAATAGTAATACAATATGGTAGAACAATCAACTTGCACATAAGTAAAAGGTCATAAAAGCTATTACTTGTGTAGCATAAAAATAGGTTAGACAAATGTTTCTGTTAATGGTTGGATTTGAGAAAGCCTGTTTCAGTGTTCCTCTTCTGTTATGTTCTTGTGCAGTATTAGCAACAGAGACTATGTGATTTCAGGGTTTATTGTCTTCAGGAGTAATTTTGCTAATACTTCAGAGATGATGAAGCTGCCTTTATTTTGCTTGATTGTGTTAGAAACCGCAATTAATGATGATTCAAGGCATTGACGTCTCTGGAAATTGGGGTCTCTGATCACTAGTCAGGCATCTTTGAATTTCATGAGACAATTGGTGGAATTCTGCTGTTGTACGCAGGTGTTGTTCAAGTTAACATTCCTACATGCATTAATGTGTTCATTGAGGTGTGTGTCAAGGTTGCTTTCTGTTTCAATGACGCCCAACTAGTGATCAGAGAACCCAATTTCCGCAGGCTTAAATGCCTTGAATCATCATTAATCGCTGTTTCTAACACAAGCAAAATAAAGGCAGCTTCATCATCTCTGAAGTATTAGCAAAAGTACTCCTCAAAACAATAAACCCTGCCATCACATAGTCTCTGCTGCTAATACTGCACAATAACATAACAGAGGTGGAACACTGAAATGGGCCTTCTCAACTCCAACCACTAACAGAAATATTTGTCTAACCTATTTTTATGTTACCCAAGTAGTAATAGCTTTTATGACCTTTTACTCATGTGCGAGTTGATTGTTCTACCATATTGTATTACTATTACTACTACAACTAATATTTCTACTACTACTACTACCACTAATATTTCACCTCACCCTAAGCCTATATATACCCTCTGTGTCCATGTATTGTTTGTAACAGCTTGATAAAGCTCCTGGAGAGCAAAATGTTGCCACAATAAAATGTCACATTAGTTGCACTTGTCATTTTACCTAACATATTGTCAGTAATTCTACCAACATTAATACAATCTGCTTCAGTTATTGGGATGACCTGTTGGTAAAGAAGTGTTTGGAAATGGTTATGTGGCTACTGAGCTGTGGATGGCTGTGAGACATCTTTTTTGTTTATCATCTGACTCTACTCACACATTTCATTAGCTGATGCCATCACACAGTTCGCCATACAGTTCTCTCGTTTATGATGTAGTAATAAGGAAGAATTTTTATCCTACCTTAAATTCCTTGTTCTCTTGCATTGCATACTGATGTAGAAATGTTTGGAGGTGGCTATGTAGCTCCTTTGCGCAGACTGTTGTGAATTTTGTGTTTTATTAGCTGATGCCACTTATACATTTTATTTATCACACATTCTCCACTCTTAAGCTTATCTAATACATGTATTGCTGTTTTTTCCAAACATCAGGATTTTCACTCTTTTACATCATGTCACTTCCAGCATTATTTGCTTTCATTCCTGCTGGGTGCCATGGTTACTGTCTAAAGAGGAGATGGGCTGTTGAAAGAATAAAAGCTAGATTTGCTAACACACAGCTGTATGGTATGGGACACATACGCCTGCAGAACTGACACTGTGGAAGGTTTGTTGTCAATGTGTTGACTAGCTCATTTCCTCCCCCTTTCCATGAAGACAGTGGTCATGCCTGAAAAATGACCTTAAGTTGGATGGAAAGGATCTTGTGGTGTGCCATCTTTTCCTCTAGATTTCTGCCATCCAGAGTCATGTGTCATATAGCAAAAAAAGTGTTAATAGATCACATCTTAATTGAGGGTCTAACTGTACATTCCTGACATTTCTGTAGATACAGTACATTCCTGACCTGCATTTTTAAATTCATTTTCTGTTTTAGTATTTTAAAATACACTCCTTATCTACTGTTTATCAATGGATTCTAGAGTGCTCTGATTGTAGAGGGAGGCAAAGGAAATACACAAAATTGCAGAATCTCTTGTTCTTTTACTAGTGTACTTAAATGTTTACATTCTCTATCTTGAAATGCATTACAAATGAATGCCTCTGAACCATACACTAAAGATCTGTACAAAAAACTCCATTTGTTTCTCCATTTCTCTTCTACAAAATGTGAGAATTATCTGGGTTGAACTGTATGAACATATGATTTAAGGATATGGTTTACACCAAATTGGGGTTTTGGGTAACTGCTATAGCACTCTGGTCAACATCCTCACCACCCATGCTCACTACCAAAGCTTTGTTGAGTATGTAGTAAACACATCCTTTGCATTTTATTTTTACATGTACAGTAATTTGTACTTGTTAACTCTTTTACTGTCCACCACATATATCTATGTTATTGATGCCAGGGTCCCTCACATATTATGAGTTCATCTCACTCATTAGTGGTTAATTTTTGGCCTAGATATGAGAGAATGGGTCTGTTGTGAGTGTGCACAATATAATAAAAAATCCTGCCCCATGGGGTGCATGATGTGAACACCAAAACTCTGACCTTGAGGTATGGTTTTATTGGCTGTTTCTTGGTATTATTTGATAGAATGGAAGACATGCTACTGAAATAAAGATAATTTTGTTTGGTTCTAGGACCAGAAGTAGCTCAAAATCAGCCTCAAAGTAGCTGGAACATTCAACTTTTGTCAACTTTCCTGAGGACAGGTAAAGTCCCTTACATTATTCAGTCTGTTTTATGGATTCTCTTAGGTCTGATCCAGTTATTGGGATACCCTAAACCATGACCAAGTATTCCTGGTTATATTTTTTTAATCCAAGAAATAGGGTATAATTGCTATTTTTTTGTGTGATGAATTCAAAATGGAATATATGATCATTGAACAAAGGAAATGTTGCCTTAGTGCCTAGAATAAGTGTTTATTTTGAACTCTTGTTTTTAAATTGGAATTTTTTAAATTTTTTGTGAAATTGGCCAAATTACCAACTTCTGTGCACTATAAAGGGTAGTTCTGATAGTTGAGTGGGTGGTTTCTTGTCCTCAATCAATAGAACACAAGGCATACTAGCAAAATAGCTAAGTATTCAGTTGAATTGAGCAGTGGACTTGGCTTAAAATAGTGCTCAAAATAGGAGAAATTACTGGTGCATAAATTGCTTCAGACTGCTAAGTTTGGGCCTGCATAATTTCACAAGTTTCCATCAGATTTTTGTATGATCAATTTCTCTAGTATTAAGTAGTCTGTAAGCCATTAATTTAATCTGGCCATAATGCCATGGCATGATAGTGGCTCTCTTGCACTGCAACTCATTATTGTAACTACAGAATCTCAATGTAAACTTGCAGAGAAATAAAAATTGTATTGTATTGTCATTACCTTCAGAAAGAGATTCTCTACCATTTTTAAAGATTTTTTTTTTTTAAATTCCCGACATTGTCAGCACAGTATAAGGGTTAAGACATCACCATTTTTTCAACTTTTTCATTTCCAGATCATGGTTAGATGTTCATCATATGTACATATGTAAATAAAGCAGGAAAACTTCAAGCATTGGTGAGTGTCTATATAGTATATTTTTTTATTTTATTATCACACTGGCCGATTCCCACCAAGGCAGGGTGGCCCGAAAAAGAAAAACTTTCACCATCATTCACTCCATCACTGTCTTGCCAGAAGGGTGCTTTACACTACAGTTTTTAAACTGCAACATTAACACCCCTCCTTCAGAGTGCAGGCACTGTACTTCCCATCTCCAGGACTCAAGTCCGGCCTGCCGGTTTCCCTGAACCCCTTCATAAATGTTACTTTGCTCACACTCCAACAGCACGTCAAGTATTAAAAACCATTTGTCTCCATTCACTCCTATCAAACACGCTCACGCATGCCTGCTGGAAGTCCAAGCCCCTCGCATACAAAACCTCCTTTACCCCCTCCCTCCAACCTTTCCTAGGCCGACCCCTACCCCGCCTTCCTTCCACTACAGACTGATACACTCTTGAAGTCACTCTGTTTCACTCCATTCTCTCCACATGTCCGAACCACCTCAACAACCCTTCCTCAGCCATCTGGACAACAGTTTTAGTAATCCCGCACCTCCTCCTAACTTCCAAACTACGAATTCTCTGCATTATATTCACACCACACATTGCCCTCAGACATGACATCTCCACTGCCTCCAGCCTTCTCCTCGCTGCAACATTCATCACCCATGCTTAACACCCATATAATAGCGTTGGTAAAACTATACTCTCATACATTCCCCTCTTTGCCTCCAAGGACAAAGTTCTTTGTCTCCACAGACTCCTAAGTGCACCACTCACCCTTTTCCCCTCATCAATTCTATGATTCACCTCATCTTTCATAGACCCATCCGCTGACACGTCCACTCCCAAATATCTGAATACATTCACCTCCTCCATACTCTCTCCCTCCAATCTGATATCCAAACTTTCATCACCTAATCTTTTTGTTATCCTCATAACCTTACTCTTTCCTGTATTCACTTTCAATTTTCTTCTTTTGCACACCCTACCAAATTCATCCACCAATCTCTGCAACTTCTCTTCAGAATCTCCCAAGAGCACAGTGTCATCAGCAAAGAGTAACTGTGACAACTCCCACTTTGTGTGATTCTTTATCTTTTAACTCCACGCCTCTTGCCAAGACCCTCGCATTTACTTCTCTTACAACCCCATCTATAAATATATTAAACAACCACGGTGACATCACACATCCTTGTCTAAGGCCTACTTTTACTGGGAAATAATTTCCCTCTTTCCTACATACTCTAACTTGAGCCTCACTATCCTCGTAAAAACTCTTCACTGCTTTCAGTAACCTACCTCCTACACCATACACCTGCAACATCTGCCACATTGCCCCCCTATCCACCTTGTCATACGCCTTTTCCAAATCCATAAATGCCACAAAGACCTCTTTAGCCTTATCTAAATACTGTTCACTTATATGTTTCACTGCAAACACCTGGTCCACACACCCCCTACCTTTCCTAAAGCCTCCTTGTTCATCTGCTATCCTATTCTCCATATATTTTTTTCTGTATACCAAAGACTTGTGTGAAAAATAAATGAAAAATTGTTAAGTTTTGTCCAGTTCAGTGGTGTTCGGCTGTATGTCATAATTAAATTAACATAGACTTATAATGAAGATTGACAGTGTCACACATACTTACAAAATATACAACTCACTGCATTTGAAACTGAAGCCTTTGTACTACAACACTAAATAATTTATTTTGAGGTGTATAGCATCTTATATTTTCAAAAGACTTCATCAGTTGCAAGTTTCCAAACTGTTGGTGAAATTTAGTGACATAATATACTAATGTGGTATTCTTGGTAACTAATTACTTCTGAAGATGCACAAATCTTTTATTATTCTGTTTTAGTATTGAGAAATATTTTTTAAATATGAGATATAAAATTATTTGTCCCTAATATAAAAAATATACAGCAGAAAATAATCATTAAGCTATACTGTACATATCTATTTGAATGTCTGCTGTCACTTTAACATCTGTTATATTCACATTGATACCCGTAGAAGTTAAAAATTTATTCTGTATGATATTTTTGCTTTTCTAACTTACTCTTTATAGTCATTTACAGTCTAATGACTTCTGTGTCCCTTTTTCCTAAGATAAATAAATATTTCTCAAGAACAGTAATAGGCTTTCCTGGCAGATTTTTTTGGATACGAGTTATCAATATTAAATGAGTAAATCATTAACCCTTTGACTGTCGCGGCCGTATATATACGTCTTACGAGGTACGGTGTTTGACGTATATATACTCATAAATTCTAGCGGCTTCAAATCAAGAAGGAGAAAGCTGGTAGGCCCACATGTGAGAGAATGGGTCTGTGTGCACCACATAAAAAAAATCCTGGAGCAGGCAGTGCATAATGAGAAAAAAAAAAACTACGACCGTTTTTTTTAATTAAAATGCCAACTTTGTGGTCTATTTTTGTATAGTATTTATGGTTGTATTTTCGTTTTCTTGGTCTCATTTGATAGAATGGAAAACATATTATAGAAAATGAGATGATTTTGATTGATTTTACTATAAAAAAAACCTGGAAATGGAGCTCAAAGTAGGGGAAATGTTTGATTTTTGCCGATGTTCAAAAGTAAACTAATGACATCATTGTCCAATAAATGTCCAACTAGCCATTCTAATATGCAGTCATGAATGGGTTGATGTTATTTATTCAATTATTGCAGTATTGGAGTAGTCTGCATAATAGTAAATTTTCTATTTTTTGTTTGAATAAAAATTCAAAATAGAAAGCAAGAGTAATATCAGAGGGGCCTGGAGACATGACTGATGAACAAAGAAAATGTTATTTTAGAGCCAGGAATGTCTGCATTGTTCATTCTGGACCTTATTTTGAAATTGTCATATTTTTTAATTTTCGTGAAATTGGCCAAATTGCAAAATTCTAACCACTTTATTGGGTAGTTGAAATTGGTAAATGGGCAGTTTCTTGTACTCAATCGATAGAAAAAAATGGAGTTCTAAAGAAATAGCTATGAGTTTGGTCGACTGAAACAAAGGAATTAGCCAAAAATAGGGCTCAAAGTGGGCAAAATTGTCGATTTGTAAATATCGCCAAGGTCGCTAAATTCGCGAGAGCATAATTCCGTCAGTTTTCCATCAAATTTTTTTTTTTTTGTGTCATTACAATCGGGAAAAGATTCTCTATCATTTCATAAGAAAAAATAATTTTTTTTTTTTAAATTTTGCGACACCAGGAGACACCTCAGGATTGGGGCTTGCCACAGTCAAGGGGTTAAATGTTGGTTATTCTTTGTATGGCAAGTAGTAAGAATTGACACTAACATGCTATACAGGGACACATCTCTTAATTGGAATAGTTAGCACCTCAGAATGTCTAAATTTTAGAAAATATGGAATTAGAAATTTGGCACACCACTTATTCATACAAAAAAAAAAGCTGAGTTAGATCATTTATTTTAATAATTTAAGAAAGTATTTCCTCTTGTTCAAAGAACTTATCACATTTTTCAGAAACCTTAGTTAAAATTTGTATTTTTGAGTAATAAAAAAGGATTGTGACCTAAGAAGGAAATTTTGTTGCTCTAGTACTCTAATACACAATGACCTTGTACCATCATACTCATAACTCAGTGAGTGGTTAGCTGCCAAACACCTGAGTACAAAGGCCTTCGCAGATAAACCTTACTGTTGGTATTACTATTGATTAATACTCTACTGTGCAAGTGCTACAGTTCCAGTTAACACATTTGAATCTAAGCAATAAACTAACCAAAGAGAATGAATAAAATTAATACTAATGAATATATGCAGTACAGTATTTTAGAACATAATTTTACATTACCTTCTATAGTACATTAACTTTCAGGAACCTAGAACATGGCCAAATGCCAAATCAGAGTAACACATAATATATTGCTGTCACTGATAACCAATAAGGCACTATGGCAAATGAGAACAATGTTATAATATAGATTTAATTCTTGGCAGCACCAGATACAGTAATAGAAATAAGTCATCATTAAAACCACTGTTTTCCTTACATATTGGTGGCTGTATATATGACCTGATTCTCCTTTGACCAGTGGAAGTTCAGGTCCCAGTATTTTCTTTTCTCAGTTTTCCCTAGGCATCATGATTGGGGAATTACTTAAATGCCCATTGTCTCCAATATAATGTTATTTGCTTTCATACCAACATGATCCTATGATTTATTGAATTACTACAAGCATTATTAAAGCTAACAGTTTCAAATGTTGCCCCTTTGTTACATCCCTTCACTTTGTCTAAATACCCTTATGAAATCTCTTAGCTTAGTTTTCCTTTCTGTTATTCCTGTCTATTATGTATTCCTTTCATGTTTCCACATCTGCTTTCTTTCATTCCCAAAGATTTTTCTGCTTTGGACTCATGCTCATTCTTCCTTGATAATTTCCAGTCATATACTGATACTGCTATTACTGTGTACACTAATGGCTCCTTATCCTTTGATACAGTGGGTGCATAGCTTGTTATTATTGACTATGTGATCAATGGCCAAATGCTGTAATTGGCTAGTATTTTCATAGCACCATTATACAATATGCTTTTCTTGCTGCTGTCATCTATATTGCTGCCTCTTACTCCTCATTTGTTGTAATTTTAGCAAAGGTAAGTTGTTAAAAACAATTTTTTTTTTATTTCTCACATTCCCTTATTTTTCACATTCATTTTTTTTCTTTGCCGCATCTTCAGCAGACAAATAGGTTGTTCCAGTGAGAGAGTTACATTATTCTATACTGTATCTAATGTACAGTATCAATCCATGTTAGATGGACTACATCACTGACCACATAAATGTGAGTTAATACATAATCAAGCAAATTACTGGTAGAAAAAAGGTCACTACATAAAACTGAAGGAAATTTTGTATTGCACAATATATTATAATGCAATTTTACATGACAAATATTCTACATTACATCATTGTGTAATTAAGAAAAATACACTAATTGGCTTTTGGAAGCTCATAATTACACATCACTTCAAACAAATCTAAAACAAAAACAAAATCACAAAATAAGTAAAATTAATTTGTTGAATTAATACATCAGTGTGAGCTAAATAAGCTGAAAAGATCATATTTATAATTGAGAAGGTAGAGTTTAATAGTAGGACTCCTTGTATGCATAGCATTACAAGTTAGGCTGAAGCTGTATTATATTAAGAATACTATTCTGATGAATTATAATTATGCAAAATGAAATATATACTGTACTAACAATAACAAGAATAACTAAATAAAGATACACTAATAATATACTATAAATTATGGAGATTGCATGTTAGGTGTAATTTTGAAAATAAAATCAAAGTGTAATAAAATAAACAAAAATGTATTATAAAATTACTGATTAAATTAAAATTATATAATATGCTTTACAGTGTGTCTCTGTTGCTGTCTTCTCATGTGGTTAGAATGTTTAAATGTTTTGGAACTGAAGTGGTATGTAAATACTAATATGGTGGCAGTGAATACGTACTTACTTTTATTAATGTTAGCATTTTGCCACTGCAGGATCTTCATCAAATCAGTAACTTGATAAAGTTCCTGTGTGAGTGACACACTGTCATTCATAAAGGTATCCACTACAAGCTGTCATTTACGTACTTGAAATGTTTTGTTTTTGTTTTATATTAATGCTATTTTAATTGAAATACATAGATACTCTGTCAAATTTCAGAAAAAACATAGTTCTGGCAAATTTACTTAATTCCAACTTAATCCATGCCATGTGATTCTGTGATCTTATATGTATGTACTATGTAGTATTTTAAGGTTTTTAATGGCTCATTGTAGCCTTTACCATTTCGATTGTGAGGAGATTTAAAGTATAACAATGAATGTATTATTGTTATTATTTTATTTTTCAACTTTGGATATGTGATAAATAAGTTACTACTGTGACAGGAACACTTTCAACGACAATGTCTGGGTTAGTTGTAAACTGTCATAGATTATGTTTTAGTTAGTCCTCAACTGAAAATGTCATCTCAAATTTGGGGGTGTGAAGTTTAAGATGTACGAGGTTTTTGTTTCAGCAAACCACATACTTGCAGTAACAAGATGTGGATTGCACATAGATGAGTAAATTGTTATTTTTCTCATATTATCTCAAACATTTCTTTTAATTAACATGCCATTCAATCTTTTTGCCAAAATTCACCCTGCTGTCATTATCCAAATTGAACATACTTGTAGGTATCATAAAGTTCATTTTAAATTTATTATTTTTGTTTGTTTGGCAAGATACAGAGTTGAAGACCGTATTGTGAGCATACTTATATCTCATGCCTAAGAGGATTTTAGGTTGATTAACATATTACATTTACGGTCACCAATTAAAATTGTAGAAAAAATATGGATGTTTCTGCTTTTTCTTTTAAAATGCAAAGTCATGTATGTTTTATGAGTTATAATTACAGTATCAGTATAGCAGCTTTGGTTGTTAGTTTGCTACCATCATACCATGTTAATTGTAATATAGGAAAGAGGATATATAATATGTCATTACTGCATATGTATATATGCCAGATTTATACTTTTTTGATGTACAGAACTGTATGTTTTAAAAATGTAAATGTTGAGTTATAGGGAAATAACTTATCTTTTGCATGATCAATCCTCTTTAGATACCTCTTATTGCATTATGGACTTTCAGCTCTAAAATATACATAGTTGGTAAATAATACAGATCTCATAGATAAGATCTAGATATAGTATGCATCTAATGTTACCAGTAACATTCTTTTGTATAGTTTTAGTCATTTGGTAGAATATTACAAATGAACAAGGTACAGTAGCTCTGTTTTTAAAGAAATATTTAATTAATTTTATTATAAACATTACATTGCCTTTTGATGTATCGTATGTTCTTGCCCTAAAAGTGTATATAAGACTGCAGTATACTGTGTTCTTTGTTTAACATTGGCAATATCCCACAGAGGTAGGATGACCCAAAAAAGAAAAAAACACTTTCACCATCACTCACTCTATCACCATCTTGCCAGAGGTGTACTGACACTACTGATTAGATGCCCCTCCAAACTGTAATATCCCACCCCTGCTTCAGAGTACAGGCACTGTACTTTCCACCTCCAGTACTCAAGTCTGGCTAACTGATTTCCCTAAATCCCTTCATAAATGATACCTTGCTCGCATTCCAACAGCATCTCAAGTCATAAAAACCACTTGCCTCCATTCCTGTCTAATACACTCACACATGCCTGTTAGATGTCCAAAACCTCCTTATACCCTCCCTCCAACCTTTCATAGGATGGCCCCCTACCCCTCATTCACTCCACTACATATTTATACACCCTACTGCTTAGATGCCCCTCCAAACTGTAATATCTCCACCTTTACTTCAGAGTGCAGGCATTATACTTCCACCTCCAGTACTCAAGTCTGGCTAACTGGTTTCCCAGAATCCCTTCATAAATGATACTTTGCTCACACTCCAACAGCATGTCAAGTCATAAAAACCACTTGCCTCCATTCCTATCTAACACACTCACATGTGCCTGTTGGATGTCCAAGCCCCCTCAAATTCAAAACCTCCTTATACCCTCCTTCCAACTTTTCTAGGATGATCCATACCCCTCCTTGACTCCATTACAGATTTATATACCCTCCAAGTTATCCTAGTTTGCTCCATCCTCTCTAAATGTCCAAACCACCTCAATAACCACTCCTCATCCCTCTGGATAATACTCTTAGTACCCTTGCATCTCGTGATCTCCAAACTATGAATTCTTTCAATAATATTCACATCACATGTTGCCCTCAGACATAACATGTCCACTTCATCCTTGCTGCAGCATTTAAAACCCATGTTTTACATCCATATAAGAATGTTGGTACCACTATACTCTTGATACATTTCCCTTTTTGCCTCATTAGATAATGATTAACATTTATATTTACTAATCTTCAGGTTGTGTGTTTGCCAGAAGTTTACAAATATTATTTCCCTCATTTAAGTAAATATACCACATTACTCAGAAATTAAATTACATTCACATCCATTCAGATCCAACTCTCAGTTTTGAAGGTTTTCTAGATTTTAGGGTTCTGAATTCTTGGACCAATACAGATTGAGAAGAGTTGGGAGCTACATTATCTAAATTAAGTAGCTATTTTTTATGGTGTATGATCATTATTGTGATCAAAGCTCATCCACAAAAACTTTTGTCCATTTACAGAATTAGCACTTTCTATGTAATTTTTACAGGGTAGCCACACTGCTAGCCAAAAAAAAAAAAAATAAGATATCAAGAACATTTCCAGGATATGTAAGAATAAATGATGTAGAAATTAACACTAAACATAAACCTAAGAAACAAAAAAGCATTCCTTTGGGTGTGATAAAATGAATAAAATAATTCGCAGAAAATTCAGTACCTTAACAGGTAGGTTAAAAGTTATCTTTCTTACTCCAAGGGTCAGTTGATCAAAGAACTATCCTACATATGCAGGTTTGCATTTGCTGTCAGGTTTTCCATTTTACTGCCTATGTTTGGGCTTTATTTTGTCAAATTCTTGTAATTTTTCTCCAGAGTTTAAAGATATTTTATTTTTTCCAAGGATATTTCACCTCTTCAAGGGGTTCCTTGATGTGGCAAAAAGGTCTGAGGAATTGGACCTTTCAGTCTTCCTCTGGCCAAACCTAAATACCCCCCATTCCCTTCCCATCCCTTCCCTCTTTCTTTCCTACTTTTGACTTTTGGGATCTTCTCCTCAGGCATTCTAGATCTTAGGTTGGGGAAAGGGTATCATTATCTATCCCATTCCGTTGAGGTTCTTGGTGGTGGTGTAGTTTGCTGTGGAATCTGGATCATCTGGGGATGTTCTGATCCTTCTCTGGTCTCCCAGGGGGAGGCTTATGATGTTTTTCGGGTGATGGGTGTATCTCTGGAGGCTGCCTGTTGAATTCTGGGAGGTGGTGGCCGAAGGGAGTATGCCTTGTGGCGGTTATTCGACTGCCCTCTCTTTTCTCCACCGAAGTGGCTCAGTGGATGTGAGGTTACTTTCCTGGATTGCCGGTTTACTCGCAGGAAGGGTAGGGTATGGCACAGGTTCCATGCCACACCCCTCTTCAAGAGGGGCTCCTTAAAGTGGCAAAGAGGCTCTTGGTCTCAAGAATCAAATCCTTTGGTCTCCTTCCTTAGACCGAGTCTGAGTACCCACCAATCCTCCCTTCCCTATCCCTTCCTCCCCATACCCCCCCTTTTTCCCTTCCCTCCCCTCTCCCAACCCTCCCCTTTTTCCCCATCCCATTTGTAGCCTCTGGGGTCCTTCCCTCTGGCATTACTGTTTCTAGGTGGGAGTAGCATGCTGGAGTTCATCCCCCTCTGTGAGGCCCCTTAGGGGTGGTGTAGTTTGCCGTGGAATCTGAAGTGTCTGAGGATGCCCTGCTTCCTTCCTGGATTTCCAGGTCGTGGGTGGGGTGTCCTTTAGATGATGGGTGTATCTCCAGAAGCTGCCTGTCAGTTCTGGGGGGCGGCAGCCGAAGGAGCTATGCTTTGTGGGGGGTTTCCGACTGTCTTTTCTTTTGTCCGTCGAGGTAGCTTGGTGGATGTGAGGCTGCTATCCTGGAGCGCTGGTTTACTGGCATGAAGGGTAGGGTATAGCACGGGTTCCATGCTGCATCTTCACTGCCAGTGGGTTCAAGGCCCTCTTGGATGAGGGGAGGAGCTTTCGGCCCCTCCATACCTCCTAGCGACTGTCCCTCTTATTTTTTCTTTCCTTCCTTCTTTTTTCTTAAAATAATGAGAAATAAGATATTACAGAAGATGTCCCTATTATTATGGAGTCTTTGCCCTGTGAAACCCTACCTTCTCCCAGGCCCCATTCTGATCCCACACCCTGTTCTGACTTGGCTTCGTTATCAGACCATTCTCTCGACTCTTCTCATACCCCTGTACCTTCTGCCGGTGACGCCTCATCACCTGCTTCAGGTGCTGCAGCATCACCCATTTCTGTTCATGCCACTGCTTCTAGCACGCCTTTCACAATGCATCTGGCTTCCCCGAATACAGTGCGATGGTTCTCAGATCGCCTGCCGTTCTACTTCTAAGCATCCAAGACAACCTACTGACGACAGTTCGTCAATGACCGCTCAAAAACAACCTACACGACACTCACTGCCTTTGCGTACCTGACTAACGAGTATGTAATGGACAAAATTCTTTTTTTTAGAAACAGCGTCTCAAACTGATTATCTTTCTGATCACGGAATTTGTAAAACTCCTTTATGGCACGTTGGCCAAAATATATCCTTCCATGCTCTTCGAAGCAGTGCACGTGTCATAACAGTGCAGAATTCAGAGTAAGCTCATGCTCTCTCCCGCATCACTTCTATAGATAACATACCAGTCACCATTCATAAGCATGCTACTCTTAATTCTTGCAGTGGTACTGTGGTCTTACCACTAACCATTGTACAGAGTGATTTTTTTGTCTTACGGCGAGGATATTTTAGAACAATTAGCTCTTCAGAACCTCCCTATTCTCAACGTAGATATGTATATCCTGCCTGCTTGTGGGCGGAGGCGTTTTCCTAGTAACATCGCTCATTTAGCCTTCAACTGCCGTGAACTTCCGTCCTCTATATTGTGGAACATCACCTAGAGGTCCGTCAAGTAGTTCCCACTCCCCAACAGTGTCGTAATTGCTGGCGTTTTGGACACCCCACTAAACATTGCAGATCTGTGGCAGAATGCCCGGTCTGCGGTGCAGCAGATCATTCCAGTACGTCTTGTAGTCTTTCCCCCTCTTGTCTCAATTGCAGGGAACCTCATCCTCTCTTTTCACGCCATTGCCAGGTTTATCATAATGAACGAGTGATCCGTTATCTTAAGGAGCGTGAGGGCCTCACTTACGCTGGCTGTCTCTCAGCTTCTCCTTCAAGGTAAATTCCCTCATGTCCCATATGCTCGTGTAGCCCGAAGACCTCCAACTTCGATGGTCCTCCTGCCTCCCAATCCCTCTGCGTCTGTGTCTTCCAGGGTTGCCCCAGTTTCTAATTCTTTTGCAGCTTTATCCTCTGACACTCCTACCTCTGCACCACTTCCTACTTACACTTCTTCATCTTGCTTGCTTCTCAGCCTATGAGACCTCGCAGACCTACACTTTCTTCCCATCCATCACCTGCACAGAATATATCTCCTGCCTCGGAGCCTCGTTCTCACCCCCTTTCCAGCTCTCACACGAAGGTAGAGGCTCACCCCCACCTCATGTAGTCCCCCCCCCCATCTTCCTCCATAGTTACTCTCAAACCTCCTTCCTCTCCTGTTACACTGCAGGCCTCTTCTACCCCAGCCAACACATCTCTTCAGGTTCATACTCCCTGCCCCCTCAGACCTCTTTAGTTGCCTCTGTAGTTACTCCTACCTTACCTTGCAACCCCTCTCCTGTCTCTGACATCACGGCATCATCGGCTTCCTTAACAACAGAGACTTTAGATGCTATCTCCAGTTATATTGCGGAGACGACACCCCCGATGGACACCAACGCGACTCCTCCTACCCCTTCTATTTCATGGCCCTCGCAATACACTATTCCTCCGCAACATTCACATTCTTCCTTGCTTACACACTTACCATTACCCCCACACATTGACTTTACAGATCCTAAAAGCCCATAGGTTTTATCGTTTCTTATTGTTGCCAATTTTATTTCTGTACATAGGCTTTTTACAATGGAATATTCATGGCCTTAGAGGCAATCGAGGAGAACTCCAAGTGTTGCTCTCCCAGTTGTCCCCAGTGTGTGTTGGGTTGCAAGAGCCCAGAATTCATTCTGCTGTCATTTGCCCCATTTCAGGCTATGTTCTATTACATTCCTCAGATCCTTTACCTGACAAATCATTTTATGAAAGCCTGCTTCTTGTGCGCATTGATATACCATATCAACAAGTTTTTATTCATTCCCTGCTGCATTTTACTGCACCTCGGATTTATTTACACAGATGGTTTACAGTTTGCTCTCTTTATCCTTCTCCCTCTCATGCATTCTGTATTTCTGATATCGCATTTTTAATTTCATCTCTACCACCGCCCATCTTGTTGGGTGATTTTGACGCTTACCATCACCTGTGGGGAGGGTCCCACTGCGACTCTCGTGGTGATCAGTTGGAGACTTCTCGCTTCTCATCCTCTTCATGTTTTAAATACAGGTGCTCCTACCCATTTTGACTAGCACTCAGTCTCTCTCCTGCATTGATCTTTCTATCTGTTCCTCGCCCATTGCACTTGATTTCATGTGGTTTTTTCTTCTAGATTTACATGATAGTGATCACTTTCCTATCCTTCTTACTTCTGTTACATGTACCCAACCGTTTTGTAACCCTCATTGGCAATTTGCTTGAGCAGATTGGGACTTATACTCCCATCTTACCACCTGTTGCAAGGACCCCCTTTCGTCTTCTATTGATGAACTGGCGCACCAATTTTCGACCTTAGTCCTAACTGCAGCGACTCGTTCTATCCCCTAAACCTCAGGTAGTCATTCTCAGACATGCGTACCTTGGTGGTCTCCTTCATGCGCCCGCTCGGTGCATTTAAAACGTGCTGCATGGGGCCGTTATCGATATAACCATACCGCGGAGCGTCTGTTGGACCTTAACCCTTTGACTGTTTTGGTCGTATATATACGTCTTACGAGCCAGTGTTTCTGACGTATATATACTCAATAATTCTAGCGGCTTCAAATCAAGCGGAAGAAAGCTGGTAGGCCCACATGTGAGAGAATATGTCTGTGTGGTCAGTGTGCACCACAAAAAAAATCCTGATCGTTTTTTTGGATTAAAACGCCGACTTTGAGGTGTATTTTCGTATAGTATTTATCGATGTATTTGCGTTTTCATGGTCTTAGGTGATAAAATGGAAAACATATTACAGAAATAGAGATGATTTTCATTACTTTGACGATGAAAACAACCTTGAAACTGAGCTCAAAGTAGCGGAAATGTTCGATTTTTACCAATGTTCAGGAGTAAACAAATCACACCACACGTCCAATACACGTCAACTGGGGAGTCTAATATTCTTTCACTAGTGCATTGATATTATTTATACCATTTTTACAATAATGCAGTAGTCTGCATAACAGTAAATTTTGTATTTTTTTGTATGAATAAAAAATCAAAATAGAAAGCAATAATAATATAAGAAGGGCCTAGAGATGTGACTAATGAACAGAGGATATGTTATTTTAGTGCCAAGAATGTCTACCTTGTTTATTCTAGACCCTATTTTGAAATTGGCATCTTTTTTAGTTTGCGTGAAATTGGCCAAATTGCCAATTTCTGACCACAATATTGGGTAGTCCAAATTGGTAAATGGGAGGTTTCTTGTACTCAGCTGATAGATAAAATGGAGTTCTAAAGAAATAGCTATGAGTTTGGTCAACTGGAACAACGGAATTGGCTGAAAATAGGGCTCAAAGTCGGCGAAATCGCCGATACGCATATGTCGCCGAGACCGCTATCTTTGCGGGAGCGTAATTCCATGAGTTTTCGGCCAAATTTCAAACTTTTGGTGTCATTACCATCGGGAAAAGATTCTCTATCATTTCATAAGAAAAAATAATTTTTTTTTTTCAAAAATTTAGCGACATAGAATGACAGTTTCAGAAAGGGGCCTGAAACAGTCAAAGGGTTAAGCAGGCAAGGGCAGTTCCTCGCCGCATCATACGCAACGCTAAATGCACTTGTTGCCAAGACTACATGTCTACCATTACCTCATCTTCCCCTATGTGCGCAATTTGGAAAAAGGTGCGGAAATTGTGTGGTAAGTACACTCCGGACCCAGCTCTTGTTTTGCAGGTTGCTGGAGTTGATGTTGCAGAACCTACCAAAGAGCAATTGCCCTTAGATTTCTCCTCCGATGGATTGGAGCTGTATAACGTACCTTTCACTCTTCTAGAATCAGAGTCCACACTTTCTGTGTGCCGGCCATTGGCACCGGGACCTGATGATATCCATATCAGTATACTACACCATCTCCATTCTACGGCCCTTCCCGTTCTTTTACATCTTTTCAATCTAATTTGGGAGAAAGGGGTTCTCCCACAACACTGGAAATCAGCTTTTGTACTACCGTTTCGCAAACCGGGCACCTCAGGGCTTGACACCTCCCGCTATCATCCCATTGCCCTGACCAGCGTGGTCTGCAAGGTGATGGAACGATTGGTGAATAGACGTCTGATGTGGTTCTTAGACACACACAACAGCCAATATGGCTTTCACAAAGGCCGCTCTACTTTAGACCACTTGCTCCACTTCGATACGTATATTTGAAATGCCTTTGCTAACAACCACTCTGTCCTAGCGGTCTTTTTTTTATCTAGAGAAGGCATATGACACCACTTGGAGGAGGTATAACATTCTAGCCCAAGCCCACTCCTTAGGCCTCTACGGTAATCTACCAAACTTTATCACTGCTTTCTTGTCTGATAGACATTTTCAGGTCCATATTGGTGCCTCACTTTCCTCAGAATTTGTACAAACTGAAGAAGTTCCACAAGGTTGTGTCCTCAGTATTACTCTTTTTCTCTTAGCTATAAATGACCTACCTTCCCTTCTTCCTTCACATATTTGGTCATCACTTTATGTTGGTGACTTCGCTATAGCTTACTTGGGTACTGACTGTTGACTAGTAGCAGCCTCCTTTCAGGTTGTGATAGACCGAGTCTCCCATTGGACCACTTCAGTGACTCTCAAGCTGGTCCTAGTGGCATTAAAAGAAGAAGAGAAGTAACCTCGGAAAAGGACTTGCTACCTCAAGTCCTAATGGAAGGGGATTCCCCTTCTAAACAATAACTTCCACTCTCTCCCCTCCTCCCATCCCATCAATCATCACCAGATCTTCAATAAAGGTAAGTGTCATGTATTCTATTCTTAGTAAAGTAGTAATTGTGCATGTCTTCTTCAGTTTGTGTGTATTAAAATTAATATTTCATGTGGTAAAAATTTTTTTTTCATACTTTGGGGTGTCAGCAACAGATTAATTTGATTATTGGGAAAATTAATTCAGCTAGCAATAATTTTGGCTTACAATGAGCTCTCAGGAACAGATTAGTATCATAAGGTGGGGGTCCACTGCATTTTAGGAAAACCATTCCCCTGAAGTACTATATATCACGTGTTGCTTTAGATAGCTTTTTTTTTTTTCATATGAAAATGTTAAATGTCTAGGATGATAGTCAACATATTCATTCATTGACATAATCCGAATCAGTTTGCTTCTCAACCCTATTAGACATCTCAAAACTTAATCCTGGACCCTCAGAGCTGGGATTTAGATTTGAGTAGTATATTTATAAAGACCGTGTAATCTTGCATCTTCGTATCTGGAAATTTCTCAAAACCTGGAGCTGGATTTGGGAGTATCTGTCCTGATGGGAAGAGCTAAGCTGCATGTTGCTGTAAGTAATATAGACAGCACTGTGTGTGTTTGTTTTACAGCCATATTGTTCTAAAATAGTTCTCTCACTGTCACTTTATCATGAGCTCATTTGTTTTGAATTGCAGCCAATATATATACTGTATTTGTTTTGGCATTTTATTATCTTTGTATTTTAAGTACAAGCATATTAAACTTACAGCAATAGAAATGCATGTGTTACTACTAAAGAAAAATATAAAGTAATTGAATATAAATGAGAAATAATTTTATTAAACAAAAAGCCTCTTCAAGGGGGGCTCCTTGGTGCGGTGAAGAGGCTCTTGGTCTGAGGAATTAAACCTTTTGGTCTCCTTCCTCAGACCAACCCTAATTACCCCCCAATCCCCCCTTCTCTATCCTATCCTCCCATCCCCCCCCTTTCCCTTTCCCTTTCCCTTTCATCCTCTCCCCTATCCCCTACCTGTTTTCAGCCTTTGGGATTCTTCCCTCAGGCATTCTAGTTCCTAGGTAGGGGGAAGGGTACTGTGGTCCAACCCATTCCATTGAAGTCCTTGTGATTGTGTAGTTTGCCGTGGAATCTTGATCAACTGGGGATGTCCCATTCCCTCTCCGGTTATCAAGGGGCGGCTGTGGGTGTCTTTTGGGTGACGAATGTATTTCTGGAGGCTGCCTGTCGGATTTTGGGAGGTGGTGGCTGAAGGAGGTATGCTTTGTGGTGGGTACCCGACTGCCCTCTCTTTTGTCCACCAAGGTGGCTTGGTAGATGTGAAGTTGCTATCCTAGATTGCTGGTTTACTGGCATGAGGGGTAGGATATGGCACAGGTTTCATGCCGCATCTGCACTAGTTGCAGTGCTGTGGTCCTCTTGGGTGCGGAGGGGGATTTACAGCCCTTTCATTCCTCCATGGAGCTATCCCTCCACATTCCCCCCTTTTATTAATTTTTTTCTTTTTCTTGTTTTCTAAAAAACAAAGAGAAAGAAGTGACATAACCATGGAGTCCCAAGTCCATGACCAAGCTCCTCCCAGGCCCCTTTCTGCTACCACACCCTGTTCTGATCCTATCTCGTTATTTGACCATTCTTCGGACCTTTCTAATGCCCCTGTAGGTTCTGCAGGTGATGTTTTGTCACCAGCTCCAGGTGCCAAGGTTCCATCTGACTCCCTCGATACATCTGACCTCTGCACTTCTTTGACCATGCTTCCGGCTTCTCCCTCTACAGTGCAACGATTCTCAGATCGCCTACCCATATCAAGTCGGACCAACTCTGGTCCCACACCTAAACGACCAAGATCATTAACTAATGACACTTCTATTACTTCTCACTCTGCCCAGAAAAGACTGACACAACATATGCTTCCCTTATACACTACGTTTCAAAGTACACAATGGATTAAGTTTTTTTTACTCTACAACCGACATCTGCTGACTGTCTTTCAGATTGTAAATAAATAAATATAAATAAATGTTTATTTCCTTGCAAAGCTTACAATGTATGATTTACATATTATAAAATATTAATTACAAGGAAGGCCTCTAGCATGCCTAGGCATGCTAGAGGCAGCAAGGCACTCCTACACCATGTTGGTCAAAATATTTCATTTAATGCTCACAAGAGCAGTGCACACATCGTCATGGTACACAATGCTAGCCCAGCCCACGATCTTTCCCTCCTTACCACAGTAGATGCTATCCCTGTAACACTTCAAAAACACCATTCTCTCAGTTCTTGTGGTGGTACTGTCATCTACCTCATACCATTGTTCAACATTACTTCCAGACATATGACGACATTCTCGAACAGCTTGAGCTCCAAGACCTCCCAATTCTCAAAGTAGACACGTATGTACTACCTGCCCGCAGGCAGAGACGCTACCCCTGCAATGTAGCTCGCTTAACTTTTGACTGTCGTGAGTTTCTGTCCTCCATTTATATTGCTGGACACTGTCTCCAAGTCCAAGAGTTGATCCCTACACCACAACAGTGCAGAAATTGCTGGTGCTTTGGCCACCCAGCAAAATATTGCAGGTCCATGACAAGTGTCCAGTCTGTGGTGCTGACAACCATAGAACTACATCTTGCGCCTTGAATCCCTCTTGCCTTAATTGTAATGATGCTCGCCTGGCCTTTTCTCACCATTGCCAAGTTTACGTAAAAGAACAAGAAATTTGTTGTCTCAAAGAGAAAGCTTTCATATATACCATGGCAGTCTCTCGTCTTTGCCTACAGGGGAGACTTCCACGACTTTCTTATTCTGGAGTTACTAAGAGACCTCCAACCTCGTTAGTACCTACTTCCACTGTCTCTAGTGTCACAACTTCCTCAGTCACCTCTGTCTCTAACTCTTTTTGCAGTCCTCACCTCCGAGGTCCATACCTCGACACCTAATACATGTACTGTTCTTGAATCCTCATCTTCTCGCTCACGTTTCCTTGTCTACAAGACCTCGCACAACTACACGTTCCCCTCTTGTCTCTACTTCTTTGAAGTCTAAACCATCCCCAAAGTTCAAACCTCCTTTTACCCCTTCTTCACATAGCCTTTCCAAACATTTTTTCTTTCCAGTCTCTGTACCTAGTTCTTTACCTCTTACTAGTTCTGTTACGAGTGTAGAGGTTCATCCTTTCCCTCAGACAGTTCCCTCCCCAGTTTCTTCCTCTCCTGTCCCCTCCCAAGTTTCTTCCCAAGTTAACTCTACCCTCTCATAACCCCCTTCTTTGGTATCTTCCATCACCTCTGATCTAAACTCTCCCTCCCCCTTCTACCTCTGATGTTGTACTACATGCAACTTCCTTGCCCTCTGAAACACTTGAAGCTATCTCTGACTATATTGAGAAAACAAAACCATTGATGGACACTGATCCACCTCCCATCTCTTCTCACTCGTCTAAACCATCTACACAACTCTCCCCCCCTCCCCACAGCATTCCAGTCCTTCGCTGCTTACTCATTTTCTCCTGCCTCCACCCATAGACATTCATACCCCTACTAGTCCATAGACACTTACTGCATCATATTCCCGATATAGATATACTTTTCTCGCAAATCATGTCTTATTTATGGTGGAATATTCGAGGCCTCAGGGATAATTGCGGTGAGCTTCAGGTGTTGCTCTCCCAGTTTTCCCATTTGTGTCTGTTATCAAGAACCTGAATTACGCTCTGCTGTTATCCATCCCATCTCAGGCTATGTTTTATTAGGTTGGGAGACTACTCTCTCCCATCTTCGCATTGGCCACACTCGTCTTACTCATGGGTATCTCATGGAGAGGCACCCTGTTCCTCTCTGTGAGACGTGTCAGGTTCCAGTATTGGTTAGCCACATTCTGTTAGACTGCCCTCTCTATCAACCAGCACGCAGAATTTACCTCCAACGTTGTCTCCACTCTACTATCTCTTTACCTTCCCTTCTTGCTGATGGACCCTCCTTTAATCCTGACTCTCTCATTGACTTATTGACAACAACTGACTTACTCCACAAACTCTGATGATGATACCTTTCACACTCCCCTCAGCCCTTTCTACCTCAATCTCTTGCTACCCTGTACCCCTGTACTATCCACTGCTCCGTTGTTCTCCGTACCCTACTAATTATCCCTCTCCCTTTTGCCACCTGATACCCCTGCTTCCTTCCTGCCCTGCAGCGCTGTATAGCCCTTGTGGTTTAGTGCTTCTTTTTTATTATAATAATAATAATCCCCTTCTTGGGCATTTTCTATCCCAGTTGTTGCATCTCGTTTCTTCTTTACCGCCACCTATTCTGTTACTAGGTGATTTTAATGCTCATCATTTCCTCTGACGGGGGGTCTCTCTGTGACTCTCGTGGCGATCAGTTAGAGGCTCTTCTCACTTCTCTTCCCCTCCATGTTTTAAATATTGGTACTCCCACCCATTTTGACCCTCACACTCAATCTCTCTATCTCTCTCTTGAACTGATATCTCTAAGTTTGCCCGAAATGCCTAGCCTTGCTAGGTGCTCTAGTGGCCCCCTCTGTAATTAGTATTTTATTACATGTAAACCACACAATAACCAAAATCTGTAAACCCCGCATTGTAATCCTTATAGAGAATAAACTTTGATTGATGTCAACTATACTTGACTTTACCTGGTCTGTGCTCCCAGATTTATGTGACAGCAATCATTTTCCTATCCTCCTTACTTCCCATTCATATTCTCACCCTCAAAACTCACATTGGCACTTTGAACATGTGAAATGGGATCTGTACTTGCTCCAAACTGCTTTTAGTGAGGACCCTTCATCCTCTACTGATGAGCTGTTACACTTATTTTCCACTTCAGTTTTAACTGCAGCTTCACATTCTATACCTCAAACCTCGAGCAAGCTGCAGTGTGATTGATTACTAACTCCTGCATTAGACAACACACTCCACCTCTTTTCAAGTGTCTTAACGTGCTAAATATACAAAAAATCCACACTTATTATTGTGCCTACTACATACACAGAACACTACACTCAAATATAAACCCTCCTCTCAAATTCTTCGATAACTATAACAGAACACACAACCATAATACGAGACACAGATCATGCTTTGATATCCCTCACATTTATCTCTCCCTATGCAAAAGCGCTATGCGCGTAAAGGGCCCGAAGATCTGGAATTCATTGCCAGAACACTAAAGGACCCCTGTCTGCAAATCAGTTTAAGGCCCTACTAAGAAATCACCTCATCACCTAAAATTAACCAGACAAACCGTACCTAATCACTTCCAGTTTCTCAAAAGCTATTTATATTGTGCTGATGAATGTTCAACCACTTACTACTTTGAAATTAGGATGTCTATTTTTCCATTGTTATAAATAGTAGTAGATTGTAATATATCACAACATAAATTATTCCATTGTAATACTAAATTTCATTGTTTTAAACAGTACTAAAATGTAATACATCATATTGTAAATTGTTTTAAATTGTTAAATTGTAATATACTGTAATCTCTATTAACTAATTCAATAGTATAATAAGTCTCTACTAGACTTACCAAAACCATGTAGCATTACCTGATAGAATATACAATTCTACTGTACTCACTGTAGCTCATCTAATGATCATATGAACTATGTATTATTGCCTTACTAATCTTAAGTTAATCTCTAAGTTTGCCCGTAGTGCTCTGCATGCAAAGGGGCTTTTGGCATGTACACCCAACTATTATATTCCTCTGTACAACCATGTAATTTGTCAAAAATAAACATCTTTATCTTTAAGAATTCTCAGAAATGTGTGCCTTGGTGGCCTCTTGCTTGTGCTCGTGCAGTACATTTGAAACGTGCTGCATGGAGCCGATATCATTACAGTAGGACCACAGAGCATCTTGATTTTAAATGGGTGAGAGCATTCGCCCGATATGTCATCCGTGAAACTCAACGAACTTGCTGGCAAGATTGTTTCTAGCATTATTTCTGCTTCCTCAATGAGTGCACTTTGGAAAAAAAGTGCAGAAACTGAGTGGAAAGTTCTCTCCAGACCCTGCTCCCATTATCCAGGTTGCCTGTGTCAGAGTTACAAACCCTCAACATGTCATGGAAATCGGAAATCATCTTGTCTGTATATCTAAAGGACTCCATCTGTGCCCCTTGTTTTTTTCTTCCAAGCCTGCCATAGAGTTACTGCCCATAAGACTTTTCTTTTAGCAGAGAAGAGCCCTATAATGTGCCTTTTACACTTCTAGAAATAGAGTCCACACTTTCTGCTTGCAGATTGGCAGCTGGGCCTGATGGCATTCATGTTCGCATGCCTCAGCATTTGCATCAGTCAGCCTTTGCAGTCCTTTTACGTCTTTTCAATCTTATTTGGTCACAAGTTCTTCCCCAGCTGTGGAAATCTGCCATAGTTTTACTTTTTCGTAAACCAGATACTTCAGGACATGATGCCTCGCACTATCATCCCATTGCTCTTACCAGTGCAGTTTGCAAGGTGATGGAACGTCTGGTAAATAGATGTTTGATGTGGTATTTAAGAGACACTAATAGTCTCTTCCCCGTCAGTATGAGTTTCATGAGGGGCCACTCTACTATTGACTCCTTACTCCGTTTAGATAACTATGACTGTAGTGCCTTTGCTAGTAACCACTCCGTTATAGCAGTCTTTTTTTATCTTGAAAAGGCATACGACACTACTTGGAGGTATAACATCTTGGTCCAAGCTCACTCCTTAAGCCTTCGAGGGACTGCCATTTTTTTCTTGCAAACTTCTTATCTGAGAGACATTTCTGTGTTCGGATTAATTTGCTTTCCCCAGACTTTGTTCAAGCTGAAGGTGTTCCTCAGGGATGTGTCCTTAGCACCACCCCTTTCCTCCTTGCTATAAATGATCTGACATCTGTTCTCCCATCTAATATCTGGTCATCACTATGTTGATGATTTCACTATAGCTTGTGCAGGCACTGACTGTCATCTAATAGCAGCCTAACTCCAGAATGCTGTCAACAGTGTTTCCCATTGGGCTACTACTCATGGGTTTACATTTTCTAGTGCTAAAACACAATTACTTTCACCAGACGTTCAATCGTCCCTGATACTCCATTCTACCTGTATGGCTCACGAGTCTCTGAATATGACATGGTCAGATTTCTTGGCCTACTGTTTGATCGCTGGTTGTCTTGGAAGCCTCACATTACCTCCCTGAAAGCAAGTTCCCATCGCTGGCTGAACCTCCTTAAAACCCTCGCTCACCTTTCATGGGGGCAGGTCACCAAACCTTCCGACTGCATTCAGCCCAAATTTTATCAAAGCTAGATTATAGTGACCAGATATATTCTGCTGCCTCTCCTGCAACTCTTTCTAAACTCGATCCCATCCATCATCAGGGATTATATTTGTCTAGGTGCTTTTCACTCCTCACCTGTCGAGAGCCTCTATTTATTTATTTATTTGAACATGATACATAGAAGTACAAAGAAATACAGTGGTTAAGTGTAACACCAAAGCCCCTTGTATGCAGAGCATTATGGGCAGGCTTAAAATTAACTTAAGATTAACTAAGCAATGATATATTTAGTGGTAAACATTATTGTAAACAAATAACAATTTAGCACAAATGAGTATTTCAAAGACAGGTCATATGGTCATTTACTGTGTTGCTGTGCATTCAGTAGAATGGAGTATTCTGTTAGGTAATGTCCCCTCAAGGAAGGTTCCTTGATGTTGGTGAGGGGCTCTTGATTTAGGGAATTGGATCTGTGCTCCAGTTCCCCGAATTAAGCCTGAATGCCTTCCACATCCCCCCCCCAGGCGCTGTATAATCCTCTGGGTTTAGCGCTTCCCCCTTGATTATAATAATAATAATAATGTTAGGTAATGTAATTAAAAATAACAAAGTTTGACAGGGTTACAGGTTAAACATTTATGAGATACAATTATTCAGTATTTATTTAGTTGTGGGTGAGTAAGTGATTTTTAAGAAGAGACTTGAATTTATAAACAGTGTTTCTTTTATATTCACAGGTAATGAATTCCAGATTTTTGGGCCTTTTATGTTTAGTTTAAGTTTAATATCTTTATTATGCACCCCATACCCATCCTGTGGGCAGTAGTCAAAAGATTACAAAGGTACATAATGCGTCCAGGGACTGGACCCCAAAGTTATGCTAGCTGAACTAGTTACAAAGGTAATGAACTCCAGGTAGATCTGGTCACAATCATGGCAAGTTACAAAGGTAATGAATCAACCTCACTATTATACATGGTTACAGTCATGAACAAATTACAAAGTAATGAACCACTGATACGTCCACACCTGGTCACAATTGTAAAATAAAATATTAAGTGGGTCATACACCCACACGAGCGCGCACCCACATACACACATACACCCACGAGGGCGCACGCACAGACATATGCACACGAGTGTACATACATATGCATACACACAAGCACGCGTGCGCACACACACACACAAAGAGACCTGGACAGGCTACATGCCTGGTCCAGCAACTGGCTCCTTGAGTTTAACCCTGCCAAATGCAAAGTCATGAAGATTGGGGAAGGGCAAAGAAGACCGCAGACACAATATAGTTTAGATGGCCAAAGTCTGCAAACCTCACTCAAGGAAAAAGATCTGGGGGTGAGTATAACACCGAGCATATCTCCTGAGGCGCACATCAATCAGATAACTGCTGCAGCATACGGGTGCCTGACAAACCTATGGATAGCGTTCCGATACCTCAGTAAGGAATCGTTCAAGACTCTGTACACCATTTACGTCAGGCCCATACTGGAGTACGCAACACCAGTTTGGAATCCACACCTGGTCAAGCACGTCAAGAAATTAGAGAAAGTGCAAAGGTTTGCAACAAGACTAGTCCCAGAGCTACGGGGATTGTCCTACGAAGAAAGGTTGAGGGAAATCGGCCTGACGACACTGGAGGCCAGGAGGGTCAGGGGAGACATGATAACTACATATAAAATACTGCACGGAATAGACGAGGTGGACAAAGACGGGATGTTCCAGAGATTTCAAATTCAATTCAAAATTTATTCTCTATAAGGATTACAATGCTGAGTTTACAGAATTTGGTTATTGTGTGGTTTACATGTAAAATAATAATTACAGAGTGTACCACTAGAACACCTAGCATAGCTAGGCATTTCGGGCAGACTTAAATTAAATCTTAAGTTTAAAATATTACAAAGTTATGAGGTTAGTTGGTAAAGGACACAAGAGGTCACAATTGGAAGTTGAAGACTCAGATGAATCAAAGGGATGTTCGGAAGTATTTCTTCAGTCATAGAGTAGTCAAGCCATGGAATAGCCTAGAAAGTGAAGTAGTGGAGGCGGGAACCATACATAGTTTTAAGGTGAGGTATGATAAAGCTCATGGAGCAGGGAGAGAGAGGATCCAGTAGCGATCAGTGAAGAGGCGGGGCCAGGAGCTATGACTCGACCCCTGCAACCACAATTAGGTGAGTACATACATATGGTAATGCATTATTTACAGCTAGCAAAGTCAGGGTATTTTTCCAGAATGGTCTGTAATATACCACTGTGGATAAAATACTTTGCCATTTCTTGAACATTTCTGAGTGAGTTGTCTCTAAATTCATTAATTTGATCACACTCCAGTACATAATGATGCAAGGTGTGACAATAGTCCATCTGGCAAAGTTTACATTTCGTTTGGTCTACATCTGGTGGTGGTGATTTAACCTGCCAGATACTTGTAACCCAGCCAGAGCCGGGGGGTAGTGACATCCAAGAGTCTGCTTATCTTGTTGGATGCATCATAGACATGTGGCTCCTCCTGCATGATGGAATGATGATAGATGGACTGACTTGTGTCAATCTCCCTAAGTCTTAAGTCAATAAAGTTCAATTGAAGTTCTTTTCGTATTATTGTTCTCAAACTGCTAACTGACAAGCCAAGATTGTAATCTACCCCCTCTTTGAAAGCATACAGCTTAGCCAATTTATCAGTTCTGTCATGCATCTGAAGACCAATGCGAGATGGAATCCACAGCATGTGCACTCTGACTCCACTGTCCACAATCTTACCATACCTGTGTGTGGCTTCTGACACAAGCATGCCACATTTTATACTTAATGAGTTGAGAGCATTTATGGATGACAGAGAATCAGTTACAGTTAAAGTGTCAACCGATACATGGACGCACTTGAGTGCGAGTATGGCATACAGTTCTGTTTGAAGGGTAGAGGCCCAGTTATTGATGCGTGCTCCAATTTCTTTATGAGAGCCATCACTCTGTATGACAACAGCAGTACTACCAGCTGCACCAGTGGACTGGTGAACAGAACCATCAACGTAAATAATTTGTGAGAGTGTTCTGCGTGACTAAGTTATCAATACAGCTTAAGGCATCATGTTTGGCTTCAAGATGAAGCTTTGGTTGTGATTTAAGAAGATGTTTGGGGGGAAATGGAGGAATGGTAGTTTGGAATGGGGTAATATCCCATGGAGCAGGGAAGTGTCTCTGTTGCCTAACTTGATATAGATCATGTAGCTGGTTCATGCGGAGGTGTTGAGAGTAAGTTTGTCAGTCATCATCCAGGTAGATATTTTCTGTAATTCGGTATTCACAGTATTGGCTAGCATGACTGGGCTTGGGTGAGAGAAGACGTATGTAGTCATCTGCAAATAGTGTGGGTATGAGTAGTTGCGATGCATTTGGTAGGTCATTTATGTAAACGAGAAAGAGAAGAGGGCCAAGGACACTTCCCTGTGGGACACCAACTGTAATTGGCTGTGCAGAAGAGTTTGCTCCATTTGTGTACACATATTGGCTTCTGTTGCTGAGGTATGACTTTAGGTAGTTGAGGGAGTGCCCTTTTATACCATAGTGCGACAATTTTACGTGGAGCAAATCATGGTCAACTGTATCAAATGCTTTATGTAAATCAATGAAGATCCCCAGTGGGACTTCTTTTTTCTCTAGTGCAGTGTATATTTGTTCTAGCATGTGTATAATAGCATCATTCGTATTTTTATTAGGCCTGAACCCAAACTGACAGGGGTTGAGTATGTTGTGTGAGATGAGGTAGGAATAGATTCACTTATGAATTAATTTTTCGAAGATTTTAGATTTTATTATTATTATTATCACACTGGCTGATTCCCACCAAGGCAGGGTGGCCCGAAAAAGAAAAACTTTCACCATCATTCACTCCATCACTGTCTTGCCAGAAGGGTGCTTTACACTACAGTTTTTAAACTGCAACATTAACACCCCTCCTTCAGAGTGCAGGCACTGTACTTCCCATCTCCAGGACTCAAGTCCAGCCTGCCAGTTTCCCTGAACCCCTTCATAAATGCTACTTTGCTCACACTCCAACAGCACGTCAAGTATTAAAAACCATTTGTCTCCATTCACTCCTATCAAACACGCTCACGCATGCCTGCTGGAAGTCCAAGCCCCTCGCACACAAAACCTCCTTTACCCCCTCCCTCCAACCTTTCCTAGGCCGACCCCTACCTCGCCTTCCTTCCACTACAGACTGATACACTCTTGAAGTCACTCTGTTTTGCTCCATTCTCTCTACATGTCCGAACCACCTCAACAACCCTTCATCAGCCCTTTGGACAACAGTTTTGGTAATCCCGCACCTCCTCCTAACTTCCAAACTACGAATTCTCTGCATTATATTCACACCACACATTGCCCTCAGACATGACATCTCCACTGCTTCCAGCCTTCTCCTCGCTGCAACATTCATCACCCATTCTTCACACCCATATAAGAGTGTTGGTAAAACTATACTCTCATACATTCCCCTCTTTGCCTCCAAGGACAAAGTTCTTTGTCTCCACAGACTCCTAAGTGCACCACTCACCCTTTTCCCCTCATCAATTCTATGACTCACCTCATCTTTCATAGACCCATCCGCTGACACGTCCTCTCCCAAATATCTGAATACATTCACCTCCTCCATACACTCTCCCTCCAATCTGATATCCAATCTTTCATCACCTAATTTTTTTTTTATCCTCATAACCTTACTCTTTCCTGTATTCACTTTTAATTTTCTTCTTTTGCACACCCTACCAAATTCATCCACCAATCTCTGCAACTTCTCTTCAGAATCTCCCAAGAGCACAGTGTCATCAGCAAAGAGCAACTGTGACAACTCCCACTTTATGTGTGATTCTTTATCTTTTAACTCCACGCCTCTTGCCAAGATCCTCGCATTTACTTCTCTTACAACCCCATCTATAAATATATTAAACAACCATGGTGACATCACACATCCTTGTCTAAGGCCTACTTTTACTGGGAAATAATTTCCCTCTGTCCTACATACTCTAACTTGAGCCTCACTCTCCTCGTAAAAACTCTTCACTGCTTTCAGTAACCTACCTCCTACACCATACACTTGCAACATCTGCCACATTGCCCCCCTATCCACCCTGTCATATGCCTTTTCCAAATCCATAAATGCCACAAAGACCTCTTTAGCCTTATCTAAATACTGTTCACTTATATGTTTCACTGTAAACACCTGGTCCTCACAACCCCTACCTTTCCTAAAGCCTCCTTGTTCATCTGCCATCCTATTCTCCGTCTTACTCTTAATTCTTTCAATAATAACTCTACCATACACTTTACCAGGTATACTCAACAGACTTATCCCCCTATAATTTTTGCACTCTCTTTTGTCCCCTTTGCCTTTATACAAAGGAACTATGCATGCTCTCTGCCAATCCCTAGGTACCTTACCCTCTTCCATACATTTATTAAATAATTGCACCAACCACTCCAAAACTATATCCCCACCTGCTTTTAACATTTCTATCTTTATCCCATCAATCCCGGCTGCCTTACCCCCCTTTCATTTTACGTACTGCCTCACGAACTTCCCCCCACACTCACAACTGGCTCTTCCTCACTCCTACAAGATGTTATTCCTCCTTGCCCTATACACGAAATCACAGCTTCCCTATCTTCATCAACATTTAACAATTCCTCAAAATATTCCCTCCATCTTCCCAATACCTCTAACTCTCCATTTAATAACTCTCCTCTTCTATTTTTAACTGACAAGTCCATTTGTTCTCCAGGCTTCCTTAACTTGTTAATCTCACTCCAAAACTTTTTCTTATTTTCAACAAAATTTGTTGATAACATCTCACCCACTCTCTCATTTGCTCTCTTTTTACATTGCTTCACTACTCTCTTAACCTCTCTCTTTTTCTCCATATACTCTTCCCTCCTTGCATCACTTCTACTTTGTAAAAACTTCTCATATGCTAACTTTTTCTCCCTTACTGCTCTCTTTACATCATCATTCCACCAATCGCTCCTCTTCCCTCCCGCACCCACTCTCCTGTAACCCCAAACTTCTGCTGAACACTCTAACACTACATTTTTAAACCTACCCCATACCTCTTCGACCCCATTGCCTATGCTCTCATTAGCCCATCTATCCTCCAATAGCTGTTTATATCTTACCCTAACTGCCTCCTCTTTTAGTTTATAAACCTTCACCTCTCTCTTCCCTGATGCTTCTATTCTCCTTGTACCCCATCTACCTTTTACTCTCAATGTAGCTACAACTAGAAAGTGATCTGATATATCTGTGGCCCCTCTATAAACATGTACATCCTGAAGTCTACTCAACAGTCTTTTATCTACCAGTACATAATCCAACAAACTACTGTCATTTCGCCCTACATCATATCTTGTATACTTATTTATCCTCTTTTTCTTAAAATATGTATTACCTATAACTAAACCCCTTTCTATACAAAGTTCAATCAAAGGGCTCCCATTATCATTTACACCTGGCACCCCAAACTTACCTACCACACCCTCTCTAAAAGTTTCTCCTACTTTAGCATTCAGATCCCCTACCACAATTACTCTCTCACTTGGTTCAAAGGCTCCTATACATTCACTTAACATCTCCCAAAATCTCTCTCCTCTACATTTCTCTCTTCTCCAGGTGCATACACGCTTATTATGACCCACATTTCACATCCAACCTTTACTTTAATCCACATAATTCTTGAATTTACACACTCATATTCTCTTTTCTCCTTCCATAACTGATCCTTCAACATTACTGCTACCCCTTCCTTTTCTCTAACTCTCTCAGATACTCCAGATTTAATCCCATTTATTTCCCCTCACCGAAACTCCCCTACCCCATTCAGCTTTGTTTCGCTTAGGGCCAGGACATCCATCTTCTTTTCATTCATACCATCAGCAGTCATCTGTTTCTTGTCATTCGCACTACATCCACGCACATTCAAGCATCCCAGTTTTATAAAGGTTTTCTTCTTCTCTTTTTTAGTAAATGTCTACAGGAGAAGGGGTTACTAGCCCATTGCTCCCGGCATTTTAGTCGCCTCATACGACACGCATGGCTTACGGAGGAAAGATTCTTTTCCACTTCCCCATGGACAATAGAAGAAATAAAGAAGAACAAGAGCTATTTAGAAAAAGGGGGAAAACCTGGATGTATGTATATATATATATACAGTGGACCCCCGGTTAACGAACTTTTTTCATTCCAGTAGTATGTTCAGGTGCCAGTACTGACCGAATTTTTTCCCATAAGGAATATTGTGAAGTAGATTAGTCCATTTCAGACCCCCAAACATACACGTACAAACGCACTTACATAAATACACTTACATAATTGGTCGCATTTGGAGGTGATCGTTAAGCGGGGGTCCACTGTATATGCATGTGCGTGTCTGTGAAGTGTGACCAAAGTGTAAGTAGGAGTAGCAAGATATCCCTGTTATCTAGCGTGTTTATGAGACAGAAAAAGAAACCAGCAATCCTACCATCATGCAAAACAGTTACAGGTTTCTGTTCCACAGTCATCTGGCAGGATGGTAGTACTTCCTTGGGTGGTTGCTAAACCCGGAGGATTATAGTGCCTGTGGGGGGGGGGGGATTGAAAGGCATTCAGGCTTAATTCGGGGAACTGGAGCACAGATCCAATTCCCTAAATCAAGAGCCCCTCACCAACATCGAGGAACCTTCCTTGAGGGGCAAAGATTTTAGAGAGTGTGTGTAAGTTGGATATTGGCCTATATTATTATTATAATCAAAAAGAAGCGCTAAGCCTCAAGGGCTATACAGCTATTGGCCTGTAGTTATTCAAGTCTGTTTGATCTCCTTTATGGATCGGGGCGACCCTCGCGATTTTGAGAACTGTAGGGAAAGTAGAGGATTTGATGGATTTGTTAGTGTTACAATGATTAGTGACAGCGCTTGCGACACTTATTTGTATATAAAGGGTGGCAAGGTATTTGAATCTCCCGTCTTGTTTTTTAGTGTGTTGATAATAATTATTATTATAATCAAAAAGGAGCGCTAAGTCACAAGGGCTATACAGTGTTTACCTCTTCAAGGGGGGCTCCTTGGCGTGGTGAAGAGGCTCTTGGTCTGAGGAATTAGACCTGTCGGTCTACTTCCTCAGACCGAACCTAATTACCCCCCAATTCCCCGTTCCCTATCCCATCCTCCCCTTTTTCCTTTCCTCCTCCTCCTCCCCACCCCTCCCTTTTGCCCTTCCTTTTTGGCGTTTGGTTTTTTTTTTTTTTTTTTCTTCCCCACAGGCACGCTAGTTCCTAGGTAGGGGAAAGGGTACTGGGGTCCATCCCATTCTGTTGAGGTTCTTGGCGGTGGCATAGTTTGCTGTGGAATCTGGATTGATTGGGGATGTCCTGATCCCTCTCCGGTATCCTGGAGGGTGGCTTTGGGTGTATCTCTGGAAGCCACCTTTCGGATTCCGGGGGTGGTGGCCGAAGGAGGTATGCTTTGTGGCGGATTTCCAGCCGCCCTCTCTTTTGTCCACCGAGGTAGCTCGGCAGATGTGAGGTTGCTATCCCGGATTGCCGGTTTACTGGCATGATGGGTAGGGTATGGCACGGGTTCCATGCTGCATCTGCGCTACTTGCGGTGCTGAGGTCCTCTTGGGCGCGGAGGGAGATTTCTGGCCCTTTCATTCCTCCTTGGAACTATCCCTCCCCGGTCCCCCCTTTTTTTATTCTTTTTTTTATTTTTATTTTCTTTTCTTCTTTCTTTTTTTTCTTAAAAACAAAAAGAGAGAAGTAACCTAACCATGGCAGCCCTAGTCCATGAACCTGCTACCCCCGGGCCCCTTCTTGATACCGCACCCCGTTATGACCCCGCCTCGTCTTTGGACCACTCTTCGGACACTCCTCATGCCTCTGTACCTCTTGCCGGTGCTGTTTCCTCACCCGCTTCAGGTACTGAGGCCTCGACTGACTCCTTCGATTTATCTGACCTTCGCTCTCCTCTGACTATGCTTCCAGCCTCTCCCTCTATGGTGCGGCAATTTTCGAATTGCCGGCCCGTTCCACGTCGGACCAACTCTGGTCCCATGCCTAAACGCCAACGACAATTACCTGCTGATGATACTTCTCCACCTTCTCGTTCTTCTCAGAAAAGATCGACACGTCCTTCACTACCTTTCCACGCTCAGTTTCAGACTGCACAATGGACTAAATTCTTCACTTTACGACCGACTTCCTTTACTGCCTATCTTTCTGACCACAGTATTGGCAAGGCACTCCTACGCCATGTTGGTAAAGATATTTATTTTCATGCTCTTAAGAGCGGTACGCGCATCGTCACCGTACAGAATGCTACCCAGGCTCATGAGCTTTCTCGTCTTTCCCATATCGATACTGTTCCTGTAACTATTGAAAAGCATCATTCCCTCAATTCTTGTAGTGGTACCGTCATTCTGCCCCATACCATAGTTCAACAAAATTTCCAGACATGTGGCACTGACATTCTTGAACAGCTGGAACTCCAAGATCTCCCAATCCTCAAGGTAGACACTTACGTTCTTCCTGCCCGCGGGCAGAGACGATACCCTAGCAATGTGGCTCGTTTAACTTTTGACAGCCGTGAACTCCCATCCTCAGTTTATGTAGCAGGACATCGGTTACAAGTTCGAAAGGTGATCCCTACACCGCAACAGTGTAGAAATTGCTGGCGAATGCCCAGTCTGTGGTGCCAATGACCATTCTAATACGTCTTGCAATCGACCTCCCTCTTGCCTTAATTGTCATGAGACTCACCCTTCTTACTCTCGCCATTGTCAAGTCTACTTAAACGAGCGGGAAATCCGTTACCTCAAAGAGGCAGAAGGTCTCCCTTATGCCATGGCAGTTTCTTATCTCCGCCTCCAAGGAATACTACCTCGTGTTTCTTATTCCCGTGTTTCAAAACGTCCCCCACTTCTGGTATCCCATCTTCTGCACCCACCAATGTGGTTACCTCTCCCATAGTCACTCCTGTAGCTAATTCTTTTGCTGTCCTCGGCTGAGACGTCCCTACTTCAACGTCTCAGTCTGATCTTGTTTCTTCGTGTTCTCTCTCACAAGCCTCAGTAGCGACGAGGTCTCGTATGACACCTCCTCCCAATCGTCCCTCTACTACTCAAAAGTCAAAAAAAGGTCCGTTAACACCTCCTACCCATTTTCCACCTCCTCATTTTCCCTTCCCTGTCTCTGTACCTGGTTCTCCCCCTGTAACTGGCTCTGTTACAAGTGTAGAGGTTCACCCTCCTCCTCGTACTGTACCTTCCTCCCCTGTTCCCTCCCAAGTTTCTTCCTCTTCTTCCACCTCCCAGGTTTCTGCCTCTTCTGTCCCCTTCCATGCTTCTCCAGTTCCCTCCACCCTTTCGCCCCCCCCCCTACCTTGGTACAGTCCATTACAGTTCCAATCTTTACTCATCCTTCCCCTACCATTTCCAATATTGTCTCCCATACGACGTCTCTGAATTCTGAAACACTTGAAGCAATCTCTGAATATATTGCAGAGACCAAACCATCAATGGACACTGATCCACACTCCGCTCGTTCTCTCTCCTCTACTCCATCTGCGCAACTCCTTTCTTCACAGCGCACCGTTCCTTCGCTGCTTGAACGTTTTCCAATGCCTCCGCATGTGGACTTTTCTAACCCCTCTAGTCCGTAGGAACCATTACCTGCGGATTTCAGGTATCTTTATCATTGCCAATCATGGCCTATTTACAGTGGAATATGATAAATTAGACACATGTGCAACTCTTGGGTATCTTTATTGAGGAAACGTTCCGCCACACAGCGGCTTCATCAGTCCATACGTAGGAGAAACTTGAAGAACAGGAGAAGAATGAGGTAATCAGTCCCTCAACCTTGAGTCGATGTGTTCAGTCCATCAATCTTGAATAGAATACGGCATATCAGCGGTGAAGCAGCTTATAAACCGTATGGAATATACGCGGCCTCAGGGGTAATCGGGGTGAGCTTCAGATGTTACTCTCCCAGTTTTCCCCTGTTGGTGTTTGCTTACAGGAACCAAAATTACACTCTGCTGTTATCTCTCCCATCTCAGGCTATAATTTATTGTATTCTTCAGATCCTTTTCCTGATGGGACCTTTAATGAAAGTGCCCTTCTTCTACGCACTGATATTCCGTACCATCAGCTATTTGTTCGTACTTCGCTGCATTACACAGCAGCCCGTATCCACTTGCATAGGTGGTATACGCTCTGTTCTTTATATCTCTCTCCTTCTCGGGCATTATCTATTCCGGATATTGCCTTTCTTGTTTCGTCATTACCACCACCGATTCTGTTACTTGGTGATTTTAATGCCCACCATTTCCTCTGGGGGGGGGTCTCACTGTGATTCCTGTGGCATTCAGTTAGAGGCTTTTCTTGCCACCCACCCCCCTCCATGTTTTAAATACAGGTACTCACACCCATTTTGATCCTCGGACTCACACTCTCTCTTGCATCGATCTCTCAGTCTGCTCTTCCTCCGCTGCATTAGACTTCACTTGGTCTGTTCTTCCGGACTTACATGAGAGCGATCATTTCCCAATCATTCTTACTTCCCCTTCATATTCACCACCTCTTCGCATCCCACGCTGGCAATTTGATCAGGCAAATTGGAACCTTTACTCACACCTAACTGTTTTTAGAGAGGTTCCTTCTTCGTCCTCCATCGATGAGCTTTTACACCTCTTCTCGTCCTCCGTTTTAACCGCAGCTTCTCATTCTATACCCCAAACTTCGGGCAGGCATTCTCAGAAATGCGTGCCTTGGTGGTCTCCTGCTTGTGCTCGTGCAGTACGTTTGAAACGCGCTGCATGGGGCAGGTACCAGTACAATAGAACCACAGAGAGACTTCTTGATTTTAAGCAGAAGCGTGCAATCGCTCGCCGTGTCATCCGTGATGCTAAACGCACTTGCTGGCGAGATTATGTCTCCACCATCACCTCTGCTTCTTCTATGAGTGCAGTCTGGAAAAAAGTACGAAAACTGATTGGTAAATATTATCCTGACCCGGCTCCTGTTCTGCGGGTTGCCGGTGTTGATATAGCAAACCCACTAGATGTTGCCAATGAAATTGGCAATCATCTGGTTCGTATTTCTCAGGGACTCCATCTGCCCCTCATTTCTTTCCTCAAAGTCTGCCAGAGAGTTAGCACCCTTGGACTTTTCTTCTCTCAGGGAAGAACAGTATAATGTGCCTTTTACACTTCAAGAACTGGAGGCAACACTCTCAGCTTGCCGATCATCGGCAGCTGGGCCCGACGACATTCGTATTCGTATGCTACAACATTTACATCAGTCAGCCCTTGCAGTCCTATTACGCCTTTACAATCTTATTTGGTCACAAGGAGTTCTTCCACAGCTGTGGAAATCCGCCATTTTTCTCCCTTTCCGCAAACCAGGCACTACGGGACATGAAACCTCCCACTATCGTCCCATTGCTCTTACCAGTGCAGTTTGCAAAGTGATGGAACACCTAGTAAATAGACGTTTAGTGTGGTATTTAGAGACACACAACAGTCTCTCCACTCGTCAATATGGCTTTCGTAAGGGACATTCTACCATAGACCCCTTACTACGCTTGGATACGTATGTTCGTAAGGCCTTTGCGAATAACCACTCGGTTATTGCCATATTTTTTTACCTTGAGAAGGCATATGACACTACTTGGAGATATAATATTTTAGCCCAAGCCCACTCCTTAGGCCTTCGAGGCAATCTACCGTCCTTCCTGAATTATTATTATTATAATCAAGGGGGAAGCGCTAAACCCGGAGGATTATACAGCGCCTTGGGGGGGATGTGGAAGGCATTCAGGCTTAATTCGGGGAACTGAAGCACAGATCCAATTCCCTAAATCAAGAGCCCCTCACCAACATCAAGGAACCTTCCTTGAGGGGCATCCTTCCTTAAGAACTTTTTAACTGACAGGCATTTCTGTGTTCGGGTTAATAATGTGCTCTCCCCGGACTTTATCCAAGCTGAAGGTGTCCCCCAGGGATGTGTTCTGAGCACAACACTTTTTCTCCTTGCTATTAATGATTTGGCCTCTAGTCTTCCATCAAATATTTGGTCATCACTCTATGTTGATGACTTCGCTATTGCCTGTGCAGGCGCTGACTGTCACCTTATTACAATTTCTCTCCAGCATGCAGTCGACAGTGTTTCCAATTGGGCCACCACACGTGGGTTTAAATTTTCCAGCACTAAAACCCACCAAATTACTTTCACTAGACGCTCTCTCATCTCCGATCATCCTTTGTACCTCTATGGCTCCCGTATCCCTGAACATGATACAGTCAAGTTTCTGGGCCTCCTCTTTGATCGTAGGTTATCCTGGAAACCTCACATTACCTCTCTGAAGGCAACTTGTCACAGCCGGCTGAACCTTCTTAAAACCCTTGCTCATCTTTCATGGGGAGCTGATCGTCGAACCCTCCTTCGCCTACATTCCACCCTTATTTTATCGAAACTTGATTATGGTGACCAGATCTATTCAGCGGCATCTCCTGCTACGCCATGATGACACTCTTCAGGTCACTTGTTCTATCTAGGCTGGAATATTGCTGCACACTAACAGCACCTTTCAAGGCAGGTGAAATTGCCGACCTAGAAAATGTACAGAGAACTTTCACGGCGCGCATAACGGAGATAAAACACCTCAATTATTGGGAGCGCTTGAGGTTCCTAAACCTGTATTCCCTGGAACGCAGGAGGGAGAGATACATGATTATATACACCTGGAAAATCCTAGAGGGACTAGTACCGAACTTGCACACGAAAATCACTCACTACGAAAGCAAAAGACTTGGCAGACGATGCACCATCCCCCCAATGAAAAGCAGGGGTGTCACTAGCACGTTAAGAGCCCATACAATAAGTGTCAGGGGCCCCGAGACTGTTCAACTGCCTCCCAGCACACAAGGGGGATTACCAACAGACCCCTGGCAGTCTTCAAGCTGGCACTGGACAAGCACCTAAAGTCAGTTCCGGATCAGCCGGGCTGTGGCTCGTACGTTGGTTTGCGTGCAGCCAGCAGCAACAGCCTGGTGGATCAGGCTCTGATCCACCAGGAGGCCTGGTCACAGACTGGGCCGCGGGGGCGTTGACCCCCGGAACTCTCTCCAGGTAAACTCCAGGTAAACTCTCTCTAGCCTTAACCCCATTCATCACCAAGGATTATGTTTATGCCTTGGTGCTTTTTGCTCTTCCCATCGAGAGCCTCTATGCAGAAGCGAACGTTCCATCCTTATCCGATTGCCGTGATGCCCATTGCCTTCGCTACTATGTACGCTCTCATGATCTCTGCAATCCTTCCATTTATAGATTATTATTATTATAATCATGGGGGAGGCGCTAAACCCGGAGGATTATATAGCGCCTGGGGGGGATGTGGAAGGCATTCAGGCTTAATTCGGGGAACTGGAGCACAGATCCAATTCCCTAAATCAAGAGCCCCTCACCAACATCAAGGAACCTTCCTTGAGGGGTCCATTTATAGAATGATCACTGATATTAGTAGACATTCTTTATTTGTTCGCCGCCCCTGTTTACTCCATCCCTTCTCTCTTCGCCTTTATTCGCTCTTGTCTTCTCTTCAATTACCACCTTTCTATGTACATGTAGCATCTCACTTTTGCCTACCCCCCTGGGAAGTTCCAGCTGTTCGTGTCTGTTCTTTCTCTCCCTTGCTCGAAAGCCCAACTGTCTACGGTCGCTTCCCGCTCTCTTTTTCTTGACCGCTTTCACTCTCATTCTCATGCTATTGCTGTGTACACAGATGGCTCTAAGTCTTCTGACGGCGTAGGATTCGCAGCCGTGTTTCCGGACAGCGTCGTACATGGGCATTTACTATCTTCGGCTAGTATTTTTACTGCTGAATTGTATGCCATCCTTACAGCACTTATCCGTATTGCATCTATGCCTGTGTCACCATTTGTGGTTGTCTCAGACTCCCTTAGTGCTTTACAGGCTATACAGAAATTTGATATACCTCACCCCTTAGTCCTCCGTATCCAACTTTGGCTATGCCGCATCTTTACCAAGCATAAAGATATTGTTTTTTGTTGGGTACCTGGTCATGTTGACATACAGGGCAATGAACAGGCAGACACTGCTGCGCGGTCAGCAGTACCTGACCTACCAGTTTCATGTAGAGGTATTCCATTTACGGACTATTTTGCTGCAATATCTTCCCAACTTCACACCCGTTGGCAACAACATTGGTCTAACCATACCCCCAGCCGGGATTGAATCCGCGGTCATAGAGTCTCAAAACTCCAGCCCATCGCGTTAGCCACTAGACCAGCTAGCCACAATAAGATTCAATCCCGGCCGGGGGTATGGTTTGTTTGGAATCGTGTCATTACGATTTCTTGAGTCATGTTGACGGCAGTGAAGGGACTTGAGCTAGAGTTTGTCACGGCCACGCTAGCTGGAGATTCGTCTGTAAAAACTTGCATTTGTGGTCACAGTGGTGCCTGTGCTAACCTTCCTATGGTGTAGAAATATACCTAGTTGGATGAATCTTATTGTGGCTAGCTGGTCTAGTGGCTAACGCGACGGGCTGGAGTTTTGAGACTATGACCGCGGGTTCAATCCCGGCCGGGGGTATGGTTTGTTTGCAATCTTGTCATTACGATTTCTTGAGTCAAGTAACGTTGGTCTACTATGCTCGGCAACAAACTTCAATCTATTAAACCGAGTATAGGTTACTGGCCGTCTTCTTATCACCAGTGTCGAGGTTGGGAGACTACTCTCTCCCGTCTTCGCATTGGCCATACTCGTCTTACTCATGGAGAGGCGCCCTGCTCCTCTCTGTGAGAATTGCCAAGTTCCATTATCAGTCAGCCACATTCTGTTGGACTGCCCACTTTATCAACGAGCACGCAGAATTTACCTCCGTCGTCGTCTTCGCTCTGCTGCTCTCTCTTTACCTTCCCTTCTCGCTGATGGACCCACCTTTCATCCAGACTCTCTCATTGACTTTTTGACAACAACTGACTTCACAAATTCTGATACCTTCAGCCATTTCTACTTCAATCTCTTGCTACCCTCTACCCCCGTACTATCCCCTGCCCCGCTGTTTTCTGTAACCTACTGATCATCCCTCCTCCCTTCTGCCATCCAATACCCTCGCTTCCTTCCCTACCCTGCAGTGCTGTATAGCCCTTGTGGCTTAGCGCTTCTTTTTGATAATAATAATAATATACAGTATTTATAATAAGGGAGACTTCTGTTGGGTTAGTCGGAGCTAGGAACAGTGTGTTCGGGTAGTTGCCAGTGAGGTAGTCATTGGGTGGGGTATTTGAGCTTGAGATTTTATTGGCAAGGTTTTTTCCTATGGAGGAGAAGAAATCATCGAGTATGTTTGCTGTTTCAGTTGGTGGGAGTTGGGGTTCATCTGGTTTTGCTATGCAGAAGCAAATGTTCCATCCTTGAACAATAATTGTATTATTATAATAAAAAAGAAGCGCTAAGCCACAAGGGCTATACAGTGGACCCCCGCATACCGTTGGCATCACATACCGTTTATTCCGCATACCGCTCACTTTAATCGCAAAAATTTTGCCTCGCATACCGCTCAAAAACCCGCTCACCGCTGTTCGTCCGAGACACGTCCAATGTGCGCCTTAGCCAGCCTCACATGTTCCGCCGGTGGCATTGTTTACCAGCCAGCCTCCGCGGTAGCACCCAAGCATACAATCGTAACATTTCGTATTATTACAGTGTTTTTGGTGATTTTATCTGGAAAATAAGTGACCATGGGCCCCAAGAAAGCTTCTAGTGCCAACCCTACAGCAATAAGGGTGAGAATTACTATAGAGAAGAAGAAAAAGATCATTGATAAGTATGAAAGTGGAGTGCATGTCTCCGAGCTGGCCAGGTTGTATAATGAATCCCAATCAACCATCGCTACTATTGGTGGTATAGCTGCTGCTGCTGCTGTAGCATCGTCTGCTGCTGCTGTAGCATCGTCTGCTGCTGCTGTAGCATCGTCTGCTGCTGCTATAGCACTGTCAGCTGCTGCTGCTGCTGTAGCATCGTCTGCTGCTGCTGTAGCACTGTTGTTGGTGTGGCTTATTGAGAATATACCAAGAAACAATTAACCCCAGAGGATTTGCCACCCAGGATAACCCAAAAAAGTCAGTGTCATTGAAGACTGTCTAACTTATTTCCATTGGGGTCCTTAATCTTGTCTCCCAGGATGCAACCCACACCAGTCGACTAACACCCAGGTGAACAGGGAAAAATGCCTGGAACTAGTGCTCATATTGGTGAATTTAAAGCCAGCAAAGGTTGGTTTGAGAGATTTAAGAATCGTAGTGACATACACAGTGTGATAAGGCCTGTTCTGGAAGAAAATGCCAAACAGGACCTAGAGTACTCAGGAGGAAAACGCACTCCCAGGACACAGTGTCTCATCAGTCATTGCTGCATCTTCAATAAAGGTGTCATTTATTCTTCATTTAGTAGACTAGTACATGCACAATATATACTGTGCATGTACTACTATACTATTGTGCATGTATCCTTCTCTTTGTGTGTAGGAAAATGTATATTTCATGTGGTAAAAAAATTTTTTTCATACTTTTGGGTGTCTTGCACGGATTAATTTGATTTCCATTATTTCTTATGGGGAAAATTCATTCGCATACCAATGAGCCCTCTTGCACGGATTAAAATCGGTATGCGGGGGTCCACTGTACAGCGCTGCAGGGTAGGGAAGGAAGCGAGGGTATTGGGCGGCAGAAGGGGGGAGGGATAATCAGTAGGTTACAGAAAACAGCAGGGCAGAGGATAGTGCGGGGGTAGAGGGTAGCAAGAGACTGGGGTAGAAAGGGCTGAAGGCATCAGAGTTTGTGAAGTAAGTCAGTTGTTGTCAAAAAGTCAATGAGAGAGTCCAGATGAAAGGTGGGTCCATCAGCGAGAAGGGAAGGTAAAGAGAGAGCAAGCGGAGCGAAGACAACAATGGAGGTAAATTCTGCGTGCTCGTTGATAAAGTGGGCAGTCCAACAGAATGTGGCTGACTGATAATGGAGCCTGATATCCATGAGTAAGACGAGTATGGCCAATGCGAAGACGGGAGAGAGTAGTCTCCCAACCTCGACACTGGTGACAAGAAGACGGCCAGTAACCTATACTCAGTTTAATAGATTGAAGTTTGTTACCAAGCATAGTTGACCAACGTTGTTGCCAACGGGTGTGAAAGTGGGTAGCTATTGCAGCAAAATAGTCCATAAATGGAATACCTCTATATGAAACTGGTAGGTCATGTACTGCTGACCGCGCAGCAGTGTCTGCCTGTTCATTGCCCTGTACGTCAACATGACCAGGGACCCAACAAAAAACAATATCTTTATGCTTGGTAAAGATGCGGCGTAGCCAAAGTTGGATACGGAGGACTAAGGGGTGAGGTGTATCAAATTTCTGTATAGCCTGTAAAGCACTAAGGGAGTCTGAGACAACCACAAATGATGACACAGGCATAGATGCAATACGGATAAGTGCTGCAAGAATGGCATACAATTCAGCAGTAAAAATGCTAGCCGAAGATAGTAAATGCCCTCGTACGACGCTGTCCGGAAACACTGCTGCGAATCCTACGCAGTCAGAAGACTTAGAGCCATCTGTGTACACTGCAATGGCATGAGAATGAGAGTGGAAGTGGTCAAGAAAAAGAGAGCGGGAAATGTCCGTAGGCAGTTGGGCTTTCGAGCAAGGGAGAGAGAAAGAACAGACTCGAACAGCTGGAACTTCCCAGAGGGGTAGGGAAAAGTGAGATGCTACATGAACATAGAAAGGTGGTAATTGAAGAGAAGACAAGAGCGAATGTAGGCGAAGAGAGAAGGGACGGAGTAAACAGGGGCGGCGAACAAATAATGTCTACTAATATCAGTGACCATTCTATAAATGGAAGGATTGCGGAGATCATGGGAGCGTACATAGTAGAGAAAACAATAGTTGTAATGCTCATTGCCTCTGCTATTTTCTCTCATGACCTTCACGATCCTTCTACACACAAGATAGTAACGAATGTTAGCGCGAGTCCATCATGTGTTCGCTGCCCATTTACTCCGTCCCTTTTCTCTGTCTTCAATCGCTCGATATTTAGTGTCTTCCCCACTGCTGTGCACAAAAGCCCAAATCCCTACTGTTGCTTCTCACTCTTTCTTAATCACTTCCAATCTCATTCTCATGCCGTTGCAATGTACACTGATGGTTCTAAATCTTCTGGTGGTGTTGGGTTTGCAGCATTGTTTCCTGACAGTGTGGTGCGAGGTCATTTAGTCGACTCGGCTAACATTTTTACAGCTGAATTGTATGCCATTCTCATTGCAATTATCCATATTGCATACATGCCTACTTCAAAGTTTGTAATCGTCTTTGACTCCATTAGTGCTTTGCAAGCTGTTAAAAATTTGATTCACCTCATCCCCTAGTTCTTCGTATACAACTAGTTACGCTGCATTACTAGCAAAAATAGAAATCATTTTCTGTTGGGTCCCTGGGTCATGTTGATGTTCAGGGCAATGAGCAGGCAGACTGCTGCACAATCTGCAGTACGACCCACCAGTTTCATATAGAGGTATTCCATTTTCTGACTATTTTGCTGTTATCTCTACCCACCTTAGCAACCGTTGGCAACAACGTTGGGCTGATGAAACTAGTAACAAATTACATTCCATCAAACCAAGTTTGGGTTTCTGACCTTCTTGCCATCAATTATTATAATCAAAAAGAAGCGCTAAGCCACAAGGGCTATACAGCGCTCTTGCCATCAATACCAAGGTTGGAAGACAACACACACTCATCTTCGTATCATACACTTGTCTAACTCATGGATATCTCGTGGAGAGGCGTCCTGTTCCATTTTGTGAGAATTGTCGAGTTCCTGTTTCAATTTCCCATATTCTGTTGGGTCGTCCTGTATCAAGGAGTATGCAGAATATTCCTGTCATTACCGCTCTAACGCCCTCTATTTTCCTTCCTTGCTGACGGGCCCACCTTGGACACAAACTCCCTCTTTGACAGCAACTGATTTATTACACAAACTTAGATAATCCTTCCTTTAGTACTCCTCACAGCCCCTCCTAACTTTACCTTGTCATCTCTACCTTTATTCTTAGATCCTGCATCAATTCCTACCCTGCAGTGCTGTATGACCCTGGTAGGTTTAGCACTTCCTTTTGATAATTCAAATAGTGACTGATGGTCCATAAAAAAAACAAGATTGAATCTTGGATATATCATGGTGTAATATGCTCTTCCTGGGCTTGTTTCTATCTCACTTTTATACTACATATACAATTCAGTTGTACTACCACAGTAATGGGTCATTAGTTTTTATTGTATTCCAATGTATCATGTGCCCCATTCAATCGAGATATTCAGCATTTCTCTGTATTAAAAGGTCATTGTCCCCAATGACTCTTTCAGTTTATTTTTTTCAACTGTGTACTCCTCGTAATTTGCAGATGTACTTACAGTAAATTATTTCTTCCTCCACACTATAGCCGATTGTGGAAAAGGACACGTGTGTAGTTCAAGACATTGATTAAAAGGAACATTTCACCACGAGTAGATTCATCAGTCATTAGAACTGATGAAGCCACTGGTGGTAGAATGTTTCTTTTAATAAATGTCCAGAAATCAAAGACCGACTCGTAATGTTTCATTTGTTATGTCTCTACTCATCAGTTGACGAGTATTTTGTTTCAGTAAGAGGTTTGTGCGTCTTGTAATGCTTCTTCCATTCTCTTACCCTAATGTGTATTTTGATCTAATTTCTAATATATGTATATAAAGGAACCACTAATCCTTTTGGGGTGGAACAGCACTTGGTACTTTTTTTGTAACAAATAAATTTTGCTTGTTAATGAGCTGGTTCCAGGTCCTTTTTACAGTCATTACAGATACTTTGGTAGGTTTGCTATTTAAAGAAATGTTTGACTGTGAAAGTCATGCAGCACTTAGAAAAAATATATTCAACACAAAGGAAGACAAAGGTAATGTTAAAGTAAAAACTATTAACATGACTAAAACACACAGTACTAATAAATACTATCCTTCAAAGTTAAAATAATCAGCATCAGTTACAAATTCCATTAAATTATTAATGGCAAGACTACTAAAAGTTCCAAGTTCCCCTCAAGCTCCGTGGTAATTATCAAGACCATCACCACAGCAATTTAAATGCATTCTAGTCAGTACTACAGTGCTGTATTACCCTTGTGGGTTTAGCACTTGGTTTCAAGGATAAGAAAAAAAAAAGTTTTTTTCTTTGTTTAATATTAACAATTATGCTTAGATGATACCAATCTTGTTAGCAACATCAAGAGCATCATAGTCTGGAGCAAGCTTCACATATGCCTTCTTAAGCCCATCAGGTCTGTGAAGCGTGTTAACACGTGCAGCATCAATCTCGTACAGCTGAAATAAAAACTCAACTGTTATCAAAAGGACCCTACTATGATGGTAGAGGAGGAAAAAACTTTTTTTTTTTTTCCTAACAGGTCGGCTGTCTCCCACCAAGGCAGTGACCCAAAAATAAAGAAAAAACTTTCATCATTCAACACCTTCACCATCACTCATAAACATGTACAGTATAAATAAATATTTAGTACAATATTTTATTTTTAACACACTGGCCATCTCTCACTGAGGTAGGCAACCCAAACCCAAAACACTCAGTGATAGTGTGAATGTCTTGCCAGAGATGAGTATATACTCCAGATGTCCCTCCAAACAGCAAATATCCCCTCCAGGACTCACAAATAAGTTACCCTGCTCACACTCAACTCGTCAGGTCCCAAAAGCATTTGTCTCCACTCATCCAACACACACACACATGCCTGCTGGATGTTCAAGCCCCTTACACACACAACCTTCTTTATTCCCTCCCCCTATCTTTTCCTTGGACAACCCCTCCTCTTCAAGGGGGGCCACTTGGCATGGTGAAGAGGCTCTTGGTCTGAGGAATTAGACCTGTCGGTCTTCTTCCTCAGACCGAACCTAATTACCCCCCAATCTCCCCTCCCCTTTTTCCTTTCCTCCTCCTCCCCCCCCCCCCTTTTGCCCTTCCTCTTTTCAGCCTTTGGGATTTCTCCCACAGGCGCGCTATTTCCTAGGTAGGGGAAAGGATACCGGGGTCCATCCCATTCCGTTGAGGTTCTTGGCGGTGGCGTAGTTTGCCGTGGAATCTGGATCGCCTGGGGATGTCCCGATCCCTCTCCGGTATCCCGGAGTAGCTTTGGGTGTCTTTCGGGCGACGGGTGTATCTCTGGAAGCCACCTTTCGGATTCCAGGGGTGGTGGCCGAAGGAGGCATGCTTTGTGGCGGATATCCGACCGCCCTCTCTTTTCTCCACTGAGGTAGCTCGGCAGATGTGAGGTTGCTATCCCGGATTGTTAGTTTACTAGCATGATGGGTAGGGTATGGCATGGGTTCCATGCTGCATCTGTGCTACTTGAGGTGCTGAGGTCCTCTTGGGCGCGGAGGGAGATTTCTGGCCCTTTCATTCCTCCTAGGAACTATCCCTCCCCGGTCCCCCCCTTTTTTTTATTCTTTTTTTTTTTGTTATTTTCTTCTTTATTTTTTTTCTTAAAAACAAAAAGAAAGAAGTAACCTAACCATGGCAGCCCTAGTCCATGAACCTCCTACCCCCGGGCCCCTTCTTGATACCGCACCCCGTTCTGACCCCGCCTCGTCTTTGGACCACTCTTCAGACACTCCTCATGCCTCTGTACCTCTTGCCGGTGCTGTTTCCTCACCCGCTTCAGGTACTGAGGCCTCGACTGACTCCTTCGATTTATCGGACCTTCGCTCTCCTCTATGCTTCCGGCCTCTCCCTCTACGGTGCGGCAATTTTCAAATCGCCGACCCGTTCCACGTTGGACCAACTCTGGTCCCACGCCTAAACGACAACGACAATTACCTGCTGATGATACTTCTCCACCTTCTCGTTCTTCTCAGAAACGATCGACACGTCCTTCACTACCTTTCCACGCTCAGTTTCAGACTGAACAATGGACTAAATTCTTCACTTTACGAACGACTTCCTCTACTGCCTATCTTTCTGACCACAGTATTGGCAAGGCACTCCTACGCCATGTTGGTAAAGATATTTCTTTTCATGCTCTTAAGAGCGGTACGCGCATCATCACCGTACAGAATGCTACCCAGGCTCATGAGCTCTCTCGTCTTTCCCATATCGATACTGTTCCTGTCACTCTTGAAAAACATCATTCCCTCAATTCTTGTAGTGGTACCGTCATTCTGCCCCATACCATAGTTCAACAAAATTTCCAGACATGTGGCACTGACATTCTTGAACAGCTGGAACTCCAAGATCTCCCAATCCTCAAGGTAGACACTTACTTTCTTCCTGCCCGCGGGCGGAGACGATACCCTAGCAATGTGGGTCGTTTAACTTTTGACAGCCGAGAACTCCCATCCTCAGTTTATATAGCAGGACATCGGTTACAAGTCCGAAAGGTGATCCCTACACCACAACAGTGTAGAAATTGCTGGCGATTTGGCCATCCTTCGAAATATTGCAGATCTATCGCCGAATGCCCAGTCTGTGGTGCCGATGACCATTCTCATACGTTTTGCAATCGATCTCCCTCTTGCCTTAACTGTCATGAGGCTCACCCTTCGTACTCTCGCCGTTGTCAAGTCTATTTAAACGAGCGGGAAATCCGTTACCTCAAAGAGACAGAAGGTCTCCCTTATGCCATGGCAGTTTCTCATCTCCGCCTCCAAGGGAGACTCCCACGTGTTTCTTATTCCCGTGTTTCAAAACGTCCCCCCACTTCTGGTATCCCATCTTCTACACCCACCACTGTGGTTACCTCTCCCATAGTCACTCCTGTATCTAATCCTTTTGCTGTCCTCGGCTCAGACGTCCCTACTTCAACGCCTCAGTCTGATCTCGCTTCTTCGTGTTCTCTCTCACAAGCCTCAGTAAAGACGAGATCTCGTATGACACCTCCTCCCAATCGCCCCTCTACTTCTCAAAAGTCAAAAAAAGGTCCGTTAACACCTCCTACCCATCTTCCACCTCCTCATTTTACCCTCCCTGTCTCTGTCCCTGGTTCTACCCCTCTCACTGGCTCTCTTACAAGTGTAGAGGTTCACCCTCCTCCTCGTACTGTACCTTCCTCCCCTGTTCCCTCCCAGGTTTCTTCCTCTTCTGCCACCTCCCAGGTTTCTGCCTCTTCTGTCCCCTTCCACACTTCTCCAGTTCCCTCCACCCTTTCGCCCCCCCCTACCTTGGTACAGTCCAATACAGTTCCAATCTTTACTCATCCTCCCCCTACCATTTCCAATATTGTCTCCCATACGACGTCTCTGAATTCCGAAACACTTGAAGCAATCTCTGAATATATTGCAGAGACCAAACCATCAATGGACACTGATCCACCCTCTGTTCCTTCTCTCTCCTCTCCTCCATCTGCGCAACTCCTTTCTTCACAGAGCACCGTTCCTTCGCTGCTTGAACGTTTTCCACTGCCTCCGCATGTGGACTTTTCTAACCCCTCTAGTCCGTAGGAACCCTTACCTGCGGATTTCAAGTATCTTTATCATTGCCAATCATGGCCTATTTACAGTGGAATATACCCGGCCTCAGGGGTAATCGGAGTGAGCTTCAGATGTTACTCTCCCAGTTTGCCCCTGTTGGTGTTTGCTTACAGGAACCAAAATTACACTCTGCTGTTATCTCTCCCATCTCAGGCTATAATTTATTGTATTCTTCAGATCCTTTTCCTGATGGGACCTTTAATGAAAGTGCCCTTCTTCTACGCACTGATATTCCGTACCATCAGCTATTTGTTCATACTTCGCTGCATTACACAGCAGCCCGTATCCACTTGCATAAGTGGTATACGCTCTGTTCTTTATATCTCTCTCCTTCTCGGGCATTATCTATTCCGGATATTGCCTTTCTTGTTTCGTCATTACCGCCACCAATTCTGTTACTTGGTGATTTTAATGCCCACCATTTCCTCTGGGGGGGTCTCACTGTGATTCCCGTGGAATTCAGTTAGAGGCTTTTCTTGCCACCCACCCCCTCCATGTTTTAAATACAGGTACGCACACCCATTTTGATCCTCGGACTCATACTCTCTCTTGCATCGATCTCTCAGTCTGCTCTTCCTCCACCGCATTAGACTTCACTTGGTCTGTTCTCCCGGACTTACATGACAGCGATCATTACCCAATCATTCTTACTTCCCCTTCATATTCACCACCTCTTCGCATCCCACGCTGGCAATTTGATCGGGCAAATTGGAACCTTTACTCACACCTAACTGTTTTTAGAGGGGTTCCTTCTTCGTCCTCCATCGATGAGCTTTTACACCTCTTCTTGTCCTCCGTTTTAACCGCAGCTTCTCATTCTATACCCCAAACTTCGGGCAGGCATTCTCAGAAATGCGTGCCTTGGTGGTCTCCTGCTTGTGCTCATGCAGTACGTTTGAAACGCGCTGCATGGGGTAGGTACCGGTACAATAGAACCACAGAGAGACTCCTTGATTTTAAACAGACGCGTGCGATTGCTCGCCGTGTCATCCGTGACGCTAAACGCACTTGCTGGCGAGATTATGTCTCCACCATCACCTCTGCTTCCTCTATGAGTGCAGTCTGGAAAAAAGTACGAAAACTGAGTGGTAAATATTCTCCTGACCCGGCTCCTGTTCTGCGGGTTGCCGGTGTTGATATAGCAAACCCACTAGATGTTGCCAATGAAATTGGCAATCATCTGGTCCGTATTTCTCAGGGACTCCATCTATGCCCCTCATTTCTTTCCTCAAAGTCTGCCAGAGAGTTAGCACCCTTGGACTTTTCTTCTCTCAGAGAAGAACAGTATAATGTGCCTTTTACACTTCAAGAACTGGAGGCAACACTCTCAGCTTGCCGATCATCGGCAGCTGGGCCCGACGACATTCATATTCGTATGCTACAACATTTACATCAGTCAGCCCTTGCAGTCCTATTATGCCTTTACAATCTTATTTGGTCACAAGGAGTTCTTCCACAGCTGTGGAAATCCGCCATTGTTCTCCCTTTCCGCAAACCAGGCACTACGGGACATGAAACCTCCCACTATCGTCCCATTGCTCTTACCAGTGCAGTTTGCAAAGTAATGGAACGCCTAGTAATAGACGTTTAGTGTGGTATTTAGAGACACATAACAGTCTCTCCACTCGTCAATATGGCTTTCGTAAGGGACGTTCTACCATAGACCCCTTACTACGCTTGGATACGTATGTTCGTAATGCCTTTGCGAATAACCACTCAGTTATTGCCATATTTTTTGACCTTGAGAAGGCATATGACACAACTTGGAGGTATAATATTTTAGCCCAAGCCCACTCCTTAGGCCTTCGAGGCAATCTACCATCCTTCCTTAAGAACTTTTTAACTGACAGGCATTTCCGTGTTCGGGTTAATAATGTGCTCTCCCCGGACTTTATCCAAGCTGAAGGTGTCCCCCAGGGATGTGTTCTGAGCACAACACTTTTTCTCCTTGCTATTAATGATTTGGCCTCTAGTCTTCCATCAAATATTTGGTCATCACTCTATGTTGATGACTTCGCTATTGTCTGTGCAGGCGCTGACTGTCACCTCATTACAGTTTCTCTCCAACATGCAGTCGACTGTATTTCCAATTGGGCCACCACACGTGGGTTTAAATTTTCCAGCCCTAAAACCCACCAAATTACTTTCACTAGACGCTCTGTCATCTCTGATCATCCTTTGTACCTCTATGGCTCCCGTATCCCTGAACGTGATACAGTCAAGTTTCTGGGCCTCCTCTTTGATCGTAGGTTATCCTGGAAACCTCACATTACCTCTCTGAAAGCAACTTGTCACAGCCGGCTGAACCTTAAAACCCTTGCTCATCCTTCATGGGGAGCTGATCGTCGAACCCTCCTCCGCCTACATTCCACCCTTATTTTATCGAAACTTGATTATGGTGACCAGATCTATTCAGCGGCATCTCCTGCTACTCTCTCTAGCCTTAACCCCATTCATCACCAAGGATTACGTTTATGCCTTGGTGCTTTTCGCTCTTCCCCTGTCGAGAGCCTCTATAAAGAAGCGAACGTTCCATCCTTATCCGATCGCCGTGATGCCCATTGCCTGCGCTACTATGTACGCTCTCATGATCTCCGCAATCCTTCCATTTATAGAATGGTCACTGATATTAGTAGACATTCTTTATTTGTTCGCCGCCCCTGTTTACTCTGTCCCTTCTCTCTTCGCCTTCATTCGCTCGTCTTCTCCTCAACTACCACCTTTCTATGTACATGTAGCATCTCACTTTTCCCTACCCCCCTGGGAAGTTCCAGCTGTTCGAGTCTGTTCTTTCTCCCTCCCTTGCTCGAAAACCAAACTGTCTACGGTCGCTTCCCGCTCTCTTTTTCTTGACCACTTTCACTCTCATTCTCATGCCATTGCCGTGTACACAGATGGCTCTAAGTCTTCTGACGGCGTAGGATTCGCAGCAGTGTTTCCGGACAGCGTCGTACAAGGGCATTTACTATCTTCGGCTAGTATTTTTACTGCTGAATTGTATGCCATCCTTACAGCACTTATCCGTATTGCATCTATGCCTGTGTCATCATTTGTGGTTGTCTCAGACTCCCTTAGTGCTTTACAGGCTATACAAAAATTTGATACACCTCACCCCTTAGTCCTCCGTATCCAACTTTGACTACGCCGCATCTTTACCAAGCATAAAGATATTGTTTTTTGTTGGGTCCCTGGTCATGTTGACGTACAAGGCAATGAACAGGCAGACACTGCTGCGCGGTCAGCAGTACATGACCTACCAGTTTCTTATAGAGGTATTCCATTTACGGACTATTTTGCTGCAATATCTTCCCACCTTCACACCCGTTGGCAACAACGTTGGTCTACTATGCTCGGCAACAAACTTCAATCTATTAAACCGAGTATAGGTTACTGGCCGTCTTCTTATCAGCAGTGTCGAGGTTGGGAGACTACTCTCTCCCGTCTTCCCATTGGCCATACTCGTCTTACTCATGGATATCTCATGGAGAGGCGTCCTGCTCCTCTCTGTGAGAATTGCCAAGCTCCATTATCAGTCAGCTACATTCTGTTGGACTGCCCACTTTATCAACGAGCACTCAGAATTTACCTCTGTCATCGTCTTCGCTCCGCTACTCTCTCTTCACCTTCCCTTCTCGCTGATAGACCCACCTTTCATCCGGACTCTCTCATTGACTTTTTGACAACAACTAACTTACTTCACAAATTCTGATACCTTCAGCCCTTTCTACTTCAATCTCTTGCTACCCTCTAACCCCGTAATATCCCCTGCCCCGCTGTTTTCTGTAACCTGCTGATCATCCCTCCTCCCTTCTGCCATCCAATTCCCTCGCTTCCTTCCCTACCCTGCAGCGCTGTATAGCCCTTGTGGCTTAGCGGTTCTTTTTGATTATAATAATAATTGGACAACCCCTCCACCACAGATTTATACACCTTCCAAGTTATCCTATTTTGCTCCAGCCTCTCTAAATGACCAAACCACCTCAACAACCCCTCCTGAGCCCTCTGGATAATACTTTCAGTATTAGGTAATATATAGATTGACAGATTTATCACTATGAACATGAATAAAATAGGTAAGAATTATAAACAGAAAAAAAGAAAAGCTTAACCCTTTGACTGTTTCAGGCCCCTCTCTGAAACTGTCATTCTATGTCGCCAAATATTAAAAAAAAAAAAAATTATTTTTTCTTATGAAAATGTTAAGATTATTTTTCTGAGTGTTTTAGTCCAAAAAAAAAAAATTTTGCCATTGGTACTTACCAAGATATAGAACCGTGAAGTTTGCAGAAAATGAGCCGCGTATGGCAACAGCGGCGACTGCCGCTCACCCGGTAAACTTTAGTTTACTTGTAATTGAAGGTTTTTTGTTTTTTTCACTATTTTATTTTTTCACATAACTTATGTGGCCTATGAGACCAAAGTAAGGTGCAATGTATATATATACACTCGTTGTATACAACACAATAAGCACACAAACATAATTATCAATATATTGTTTACAAAACTTGTTTACAAAAACAAACAAACAATCATCCTCCTCCTTCTCCTTCTCCTCCTCCTCCTTCTCCTCCTCCTCCTCCTTCTCCTCCTCCTTCTCTTCCTCCTTGTCTTGTGTGAGAGTGTGTGGCTTATAATTGTTTTGAGTCAGAAGTCAGCAGCTGTCAAAGTGACATATTGTCTCATTACTCACTCCCCCTCCTGCCTGTCAAAACAATGGGGTTGGATGCTGCTTCCCCTTGTCTCATTACTCACTCCCCCTCCTGCCTGTCAAAACAATGGGGTTGGATGCTGCTTCCCCTCCTCCATTCTATCTAATTATCTTTCTCCCTCATTCTATATCTTTCAATCTCTCTTTCTATCTGTCTGCCTATCTCTGTCTCACAGGTACACATAAATACAAGTATACATAGTGTAAATTACCTAGGATAACCCAAGAAATCCAGGCAAAGTGCTATACTCTGCTTTGAAGATGTGAGTAAACGTGATGACAGTCTTGTGGCTCTCTCTGAGACAGAGAGCTAGATGGACAGACAGGGAGCTTGACAGACAGACAGAAATGTTTGTGTACCAGCAAAAACAAAGGGAGGGCGATGGTCATGTAATATTTCCTTATCAGCTCTACCCTTGTTTACGCTCATCAAAGTCAGCTCTTATCAGATGTTATCTCCCCTTATCTTGTCACTGTCATGGGGTGGACTTTTTTTTTCTTGCTTCAAGGGAACAATATTATTACATCTTCTTCTTCCTCCTCCTCCTCCTCTTCCTCCCCTCCTCCTCCTCCTCTTCTTCCTCCCCTCCTCCTCCTCCACTGCTTTTGGTCTCAAACTCCTCCAAATCATGAAATTGATCTTCACTGACACTTCCATCTGTGTTAGAGCATCACTTGGGAAGAGAAGAGTCCCAGATTTGCTGGGGAATCACATATTTCTTACCGCTAGACATGCTGAAAAAGGACAACTGAAATGGCATTCCCACAATGCACCACTGGCTCCCCGATTTTTTTTATATGGTGCACATTGACCATGGAGACCCATTCTCTCACATGTGGGCCTACCAGCTTTCTCCTGCTTGATTTGAAGCTGCTAGAATTTATGCGTATAAATACGTCAGAAACATTTGCTCGTAAGACGTATTTATACGTCGGAAACAGTCAAAGGGTTAAGAGAATACAGCCTCTCCTCACTTAACAATGGAGTTCTGTTCCTAAGACCACGTTGGTAAACGAATTCATCACTAAGCAAGGAGCACACTATAATGGTTTGTGCCAACCTTTTTTGATGTTGTTTTAACGTCACCTGGTTGGTAGATAAGACACGTAGGCAACATTTAGGGAACTTTATTCCGAAACGTTTCGCCTACACAGTAGGCTTCTTCAGTCGAGTACAGAAAGTAGGCAGGAGCAGTAGAGATGTGAAAACGATGTAATCAGTCCATCACCCTTGAAGTCATAGATTTGAGGTTGTCAGTCATTCAGCCTAGAGAAGTTCTGTTCCAAAGTCTGGAACTAACTGAAGATCAGCAACGTAGTAGTAGTAGTAGTAATAGTAGTAGTAGTAATAGTAGTAGTAGTAATAGTAGTAGTAGTAGTTGTTGTAGTAGTAGTAGTTCTTGTAGTAGTAGTAGTTCTTGTAGTAGTAGTAGTTGTTGTTGTTGTATTATTATTATTATTATGATAAAAAAAGAAGCGCTAAGCCACAAGGGCTATACAGCGCTGCAGGGTAGGGAAGGAAGCGAGGGTATTGGATGGCAGAAGGGAGGAGGGATGATCAGTAGGTTACAGAAAACAGCGGGGCAGGGGATAGTACGGGGGTAGGGGGTAGCAAGAGATTGAAGTAGAAAGGGCTGAAGGTATCAGAATTTGTGAAGTAAGTCAGTTGTTGTCAAAAAGTCAATGAGAGAGTCTGGATGAAACATGGGTCCATCAGCGAGAAGGGAAGGTAAAGAGAGAGCAGCAGAGCGAAGACAACGACGGAGGTAAATTCTGCGTGCTCATTGATAAAGTGGGCAGTCCAACAGAATGTGGCTGACTGATAATGGAACTTGGCAATTCTCACAGAGAGGAGCAGGGCGCCTCTCCATGAGATATCCATGAGTAAGACGAGTATGGCCAATGCGAAGACGGGAGAGAGTAGTCTCCCAACCTCGACACTGGTGATAAGAAGATGGCCAGTAACCTACACTCGGTTTAATAGATTGAAGTTTGTTGCCGAGCATAGTAGACCAACGTTGTTGCCAACGGGTGTGAAGTTGGGAAGATATTGCAGCAAAATAGTCCGTAAATGGAATACCTCTACATGAAACTGGTAGGTCATGTACTGCTGACCACGCAGCAGTGTCTGCCTGTTCATTGCCCTGTACGTCAACATGACCAGGGACCCAACAAAAAACAATATCTTTATGCTTGGTAAAGATGCGGCGTAGCCAAAGTTGGATACGGAGGACTAAGGGGTGAGGTGTATCAAATTTCTGTATAGCCTGTAAAGCACTAAGAGTCTGACACAACCACAAATGATGACACAGGCATAGATGCAATACGGATAAGTGCTGTAAGGATGGCATACAATTCAGCAGTAAAAATACTAGCCGAAGATAGTAAATGCCCTCGTACGACGCTGTCCGGAAACACTGCTGCGAATCCTACGCCGTCAGAAGACTTAGAGCCATCTGTGTACACTGCAATGGCATGAGAATGAGAGTGAAAGTGATCAAGAAAATGAGAGCGGGAAGCGACCGTAGACAGTTGGGCTTTCGAGCAAGGGAGAGAGAAAGAACAGACTCGAACAGCTGGAACGTCCCAGAGGGGTAGGGAAAAGTGAGATGCTACATGTACATAGAAAGGTGGTAATTGAAGAGAAGACAAGAGCGAATGAAGGCGAAGAGAGAAGGGACGGAGTAAACAGGGGCGGCGAACAAATAAAGAATGTCTACTAATATCAGTGACCATTCTATAAATGGAAGGATTGCGGAGATCATGAGAGCGTACATAGTAGCGAAGGCAATGGGCATCACGGCGATCGGATTAGGATGGAACGTTCGCTTCTGCATAGAGGGTCTCGACAGGGGAAGAGCGAAAAGCACCAAGGCATAAACGTAATCCTTGGTGATGAATAGGGTTAAGGCTAGAGAGAGTAGCAGGAGATGCCGCTGAATAGATCTGGTCACCATAATCAAGTTTCGATAAGATAAGGGTGGAATGTAGGCGAAGGAGGGTTCGACGATCAGCTCCCCATGAAAGATGAGCAAGGGTTTTAAGGAGGTTCAGCCGGCTGTGGCAACTTGCCTTCAGAGAGGTAATGTGAGGTTTCCAGGATAACCTACGATCAAAGAGGAGGCCCAGAAACTTGACTGTATCACGTTCAGGGATACGGGAGCCATAGAGGTACAAAGGATGATCAGAGATGACAGAGCGTCTACTGAAAGTAATTTGGTGGGTTTTAGTGCTGGAAAATTTAAACCCACGTGTGGTGGCCCAATTGGAAACACGGTCGACTGCATGCTGGAGAGAAACTGTAATAAGGTGACAGTCAGCGCCTGCACAGGCAATAGCGAAGTCATCAACATAGAGTGATGACTAAATATTTGATGGAAGACTAGGGGCCAAATCATTAATAGCAAGGAGAAAAAGTGTTGTGCTCAGAACACATCCCTGGGGGACACCTTCAGCTTGGATAAAGTCCGGGGAGAGCACATTATTAACCCGAACACGGAAATGCCTGTCAGTTAAAAAGTTCTTAAGGAAGGATGGTAGATTGCCTCGAAGGCCTAAGGAGTGGGCTTGGGCTAAAATATTATACCTCCAAGTTGTGTCATATGCGTTCTCAAGGTCAAAAAATATGGCAATAACTGAGTGGTTATTCGCAAAGGCATTACGAACATACGTATCCAAGCGTAGTAAGGGGTCTATGGTAGAACGTCCCTTACGAAAGCCATATTGACGAGTGGAGAGACTGTTGTGTGTCTCTAAATACCACACTAAACGTCTATTTACTAGGTGTTCCATCACTTTGCAAACTGCACTGGTAAGAGCAATGGGACGATAGTGGGAGGTTTCATGTCCTGTAGTGCCTGGTTTGCGGAAAGGGAGAACAATGGCGGATTTCCACAGCTGTGGAAGAACTCCTTGTGACCAAATAAGATTGTAAAGGCATAATAGGACTGCAAGGGCTGACTGATGTAAATGTTGTAGCATACGAATATGAATGTCGTCGGGCCCAGCTGCCGATGATCGGCAAGCTGAGAGTGTTGCCTCCAGTTCTTTAAGTGTAAAAAGCACATTATACTGTTCTTCTCTGAGAGAAGAAAAGTCCAAGGGTGCTAACTCTCTGGCAGACTTTGAGGAAAGAAATGAGGGGCATAGATGGAGTCCCTGAGAAATATGGACCAGATGATTGTCAATTTCATTGGCAACATCTAGTGGGTTTGCTATATCAACACCGGCAACCCGCAGAACAGGAGCCGGGCCAGGAGAATATTTACCACTCAGTTTTCGTACTTTTTTCCAGACTGCACTCATAGAGGAAGCAGAGGTGATGGTGGAGACATAATCTCGCCAGCAAGTGCGTTTAGCGTCACGGATGACACGGCGAGCGATCGCACGCTTCTGCTTAAATTCAAGAAGTCTCTCTGTGCTTCTATTGTACCGGTACCTGCCCCATGCAGCGCGTTTCAAACGTACTGCATGAGCACAAGCAGGAGACCCGAAGTTTGGGGTATAGAATGAGAAGCTGCGGTTAAAACGGAGGACGAGAAGAGGTGTAAAAGCTCATCGATGGAGGACGAAGAAGGAACCTCTCTAAAAACAGTTAGGTTTGAGTAAAGGTTCCAATTTGCCTGATCAAATTGCCAGCGTGGGATGCGAAGAGGTGGTGAATATGAAGGGGAAGTAAGAATGATTGGGAAATGATCGCTCTCATGTAAGTCCGGAAGAACAGACCAAGTGAAGTCTAATGCAGCGGAGGAAGAGCAGACTGAGAGATCGATGCAAAAGAGAGTGTGAGTCCGAGGATCAAAATGGGTGTGAGTACCTGTATTTAAAACATGGAGGGGGGTGGGTGGCAAGAAAAGCCTCTAACTGAATGCCACAGGAATCACAGTGAGACCCCCCCCCCCAGAGGAAATGGTGGGCATTAAAATCACCAAGTAACAGAATCGGTGGTGGTAATGACGAAACAAGAAAGGCAATATCCGGAATAGATAATGCCCGAGAAGGAGAGAGATATAAAGAACAGAGCGTATACCACCTATGCAAGTGGATACGGGCTGCTGTGTAATGCAGCGAAGTACGAACAAATAGCTGATGGTACGGAATATCAGTGCGTAGAAGAAGGGCACTTTCATT
>NC_091300.1:10602490-10642490 GCF_038502225.1 Cherax quadricarinatus
CAGGAATTATTATAATCATGGGAAAGCACTAAACCTGTAGAATTATAGCACCCGTGGGGGGATGGAAGGTTTTCAGGCTTAATTCAGGGAACTGGAGCACAGATCCAATTCCCTAGATCAAGAGCCCCTCACCAGCATCAAGGAACTTCCCTTCAGGGGGAAGACAGGAATGAAGGTGATATAAATAATGTGCTAAAAATATCTAACCAAGACAGGACTCTAAAGCAATGGGTTCAAAATGGAAAAAAATTAAAATTTAGAAGATATAGGAAAACACTGGTTTGGAAACAGCTGTGGATGAGTGGAACAAACTCCCAAGTAGCATCATTGAGTTTTTTTTTTTTTTTTTTACACCACAAGGTTTTGAAAGTTGTTCATTCCAGGATGCTAGGAATGAATTCAATAACCCTGGTCCTGTACATACCAACTGTTCCATAAAACTGGCCTCAGTGACCATGCACAAGTGTTGAAATCTTGAAGCCCATTGTATGAAGCCTTCTCAAGTTATGAAAAATAAAAACTGAGGAATGGAAAAAAAAAAAGGGAAAAAAATTCAGGTATTGTCTTAAAGGTCCCCATTCAGTGGTATCTAATTAAAAAAAAAAAGTGTTCTGCCAGGATTTTTTGTTTTGGAGCTATACTAACAGACAATTATTTAAAATTGTACAACAGATGAGCAATGTAAAAATATATACCATATGGAGCACTCATGAGGCCATTCATTCTTGGGAGGGATATCGTCAGGGCACAAATGCCTAAGTAGTATTAACATTAAAAATAAAATATATGAGCTTGTTGGTGCTTATGCAAATAAGATAATAGTTCCTTACCTTTTTAACTGAAGACTTTATCTGATGCTTGTTGGCAAGCCGGTGAACAATAAATACTAAAGTGTTGTTATCTTCAATCTTTTTCATGGCAGATTCTGTAGTCAAAGGGTACTTAATGATGTTAAAAGCATCCAACCTGAAGAAAAGGTACAGTTTTAGCATCCTGTTCATTACTCTAAATTAATACAAATGCAGTACAAAGTTATAACTAGTTTTCCAACAAATACTATTATGCGGCAGTTTTAAGATAAGTACTTACTTGAGTTTTAAGAAGTGAGCTCCAGCTCTTGATCTAATCTCTTAACTGCTGAGCTTTAATCTGAATTTAAATATAGTGGTACCTCGAGTTACGAACTTAATTGGTTCCAGAAGGCTGTTCAAGTGCCAATACCAAACGAATTTGTTCCCATAAGGAATACTGTAAATTAGATTAACCCATTTCAGACCCCTAAAAATACACTTACAAAAATACACTTGCATAACTGTTAAAGTTGGGAGCTGTTCGAAACTCGAGATAACACTGTCCTGTACTTGATTTCCACTCCAGCAAAGGACAAAGTATATACCTTAAAATGTAAATTATTCTTAAACCAGTTTTGCAATCAAAATATCTTATAAAAACAAGAATCCAAATGGTCTTTCTTCATAACCAATGTCAATGCCAGCCTTGAACTAATCATACACCCTATTCCAATTATAGTTCCAGAAAGAATGGGGAGAAGGAAGAGGTGACATTTGAAGAGTGCTTTGACATATGAGGAACACTTAAGATATTTGCCAGATATGTATTATTTAGAGAAATATTATTATTACATTAGTGGGGAACACCAATGACAAAGTGCTTTTAGGAGATTCTAAAAAGAAGTTCCAAAGATAGATGGACAATTTGGAAGGGAATGTAAAAGAAGGAAATTAAAGTGAATGTAGGAAAGGAGCAAAGAACATTACCCATGGAAGCAAAAAGTGGAATGTATCCGAGTATAGTGGTACCAATACTCTTATATGGGTGTGAAGCATGGGTTTTGAATGTTGCAGAGGAGGAGGAGGATGGAGGCAGTGGAGGTTTCATGTCTGAAGGCAACTTGTGGTGAATATTATGTAGAAAATTTGGTATTTTCGGTGGGATACAGCTGGATTGTTGAAAAAAAAAAAATTATTTTGAAGATTAGAGGTGCAGGGTTACTTAAAGTATTATCCAAGAAGGCTGAGGAGGTGGTGTTGAAGTGGTCTGGACATTTAGAGGAGAGGATGGAGGAAAACAGGATGACTTGGAAGGTGTAATGCTGTAGTGGAGGAAAGGCAAGGTAGGGGTTGATTTTCCTGGGAAAAGTTGGAGGGAGGGGTTTAAGGTTTTGTATGCAAGGGAAATGAACATCCACAAGGCATATATCAGCATGTTAAAACAGGAGTGGAGGCAAGTGGTTTTTTTTTTATGATGCTGTGCTGCTAACTGTGAGCAAGGTAACATTTACAAAGGGATTCTGGGAAAATGGGTAGCCAACTTGAGTCCTGGAGGTGGAAGTACAGTGTATGCACTCTGGAGGAGGAAAATGATTAAAAGATTGTGGGTGTTCTCTTAACCACATACTTATTAACAAAGTTAGTTGGCTGGATGCCTTCACAATGGATAGATCTGACCCAAGGAAGTATGATTTGGGAAGGGAAAAACTGGGTTAGCTAGTATAATAAAACACATCCTTGAGTATCTGACATGCTGTTGAGGGTAAGAAAGGTAATTTTAAGAATGAATTCAGGAAACCAGTTAGCCAGATTTGAGTTCTAGACGACAGAAGTTTACTGCGTGCACTCTGAATGACAGGTGGGGATGGTGCAGCTCAGGGGGTCATAAGAACTGTGATGCCTACATACTACTAGCTAGACAACCAATAAGTGTTTTAGCAAACATGCTTCTGAGCCACCTTACCTTGGTAGGACGCTGCAGATATAGCACAAAATAAACAACTTTGCAGTAATGTGGTTAATGTTCCCACTTTCTCTAGTTACATTTAAATTTCTCCAATACATTTTTTGTCTTAAAAATGTTTATAATTTTCCCTACTGCTTGCTTACTTGCTCTTCCGAGGAACAGAGCGGCGAGGGTACTTGGGATTAGGCGGCAATCTCAGGGTCTTGGGCCGGCGAAAGCGAACAGAGGTTCTGATTTTCTTAACACGTGTTCCATGAATTCCTTTTATGACCTATAATAAAGAGTAATCTTTTCATTTAAAAACATTAACAGGGAAAATATTTACTAATACACTATAATTTTTGCATAAATGTATATTGCTGAGAATATGGCTTAAAGGACTAAACAGGTAAGCTATTCAAATTTGAAAGAATTTAACAGATATCAGGGCATATTAAAAGTAGGATGTAATGTCTGAAGTACAGGAGGGTTCTACTTATACAGCAGGTTAGGTTCTGGGCTAGGCTGTAAAGCAAAAATCGTTAAGTGAAATCTAGCCTTTTTTTACTTTCAAATGCATATAATAGCCTGTTAACATGTATACACTATCATATATTAAGTGAGCAATAGAGCTAGGGCTAAAAAATACATATACAGAGCACACATTACTTACCTTAAAATATTTTCATCCCTAGCTTATAGTGAGTGGTGAACACATTTACTGTAGGAAGTCTGAATAAATGAATGGATATATAAATTTTGTTGAAAATAAGAAAAAGTTTTGGAGTGAGATTAACAAGTTAAGGAAGCCTAGAGAACAAATGGATTTGTCAGTTAAAAATAGGAGAGGAGAGTTATTAAATGGAGAGTTAGAGGTATTGGGAAGATGGAGGGAATATTTTGAGGAATTGTTAAATGTTGATGAAGATAGGGAAGCTGTGATTTCGTGTATAGGGCAAGGAGGAATAACATCTTGCAGGAGTGAGGAAGAGCCAGTTGTGAGTGTGGAGGAAGTTCGTGAGGCAGTAGGTAAAATGAAAGGGGGTAAGGCAGCCGGGATTGATGGGATAAAGATAGAAATGTTAAAAGCAGGTGGGGATATAGTTTTGGAGTGGTGGTGCAATTATTTAATAAATGTATGGAAGAGGGTAAGGTACCTAGGGATTGGCAGAGAGCATGCATAGTTCCTTTGTATAAAGGCAAAGGGGATAAAAGAGAGTGCAAAAATTATAGGGGGATAAGTCTGTTGAGTATACCTGGTAAAGTGTATGGTAGAGTTATTATTGAAAGAATTAAGAGTAAGACGGAGAATAGGATAGCAGATGAACAAGGAGGCTTTAGGAAAGGTAGGGGGTGTGTGGACCAGGTGTTTACAGTGAAACATATAAGTGAACAGTATTTAGATAAGGCTAAAGAGGTCTTTGTGGCATTTATGGATTTGGAAAAGGCGTATGACAGGGTGGATAGGGGGGCAATGTGGCAGATGTTGCAGGTGTATGGTGTAGGAGGTAGGTTACTGAAAGCAGTGAAGAGTTTTTACGAGGAGAGTGAGGCTCAAGTTAGAGTATGTAGGAAAGAGGGAAATTATTTCCCAGTAAAAGTAGGCCTTAGACAAGGATGTGTGATGTCACCGTGGTTGTTTAATATATTTATAGATGGGGTTGTAAGAGAAGTGAATGCAAGGGTCTTGGCAAGAGGCGTGGAGTTAAAAGATAAAGAATCACACACAAAGTGGGAGTTGTCACAGTTGCTCTTTGCTGATGACACTGTGCTCTTGGGAGATTCTGAAGAGAAGTTGCAGAGATTGGTGGATGAATTTGGTAGGGTGTGCAAAAGAAGAAAATTAAAGGTGAATACAGGAAAGAGTAAGGTTATGAGGATAACAAAAAGATTAGGTGATGAAAGATTGGATATCAGATTGGAGGGAGAGAGTATGGAGGAGGTGAATGTATTCAGATATTTGGGAGTGGACGTGTCAGCGGATGGGTCTATGAAAGATGAGGTGAATCATAGAATTGATGAGGGGAAAAGGGTGAGTGGTGCACTTAGGAGTCTGTGGAGACAAAGAACTTTGTCCTTGGAGGCAAAGAGGGGAATGTATGAGAGTATAGTTTTACCAACGCTCTTATATGGGTGTGAAGCATGGGTGATGAATGTTGCAGCGAGGAGAAGGCTGGAGGCAGTGGAGATGTCATGTCTGAGGGCAATGTGTGGTGTGAATATAATGCAGAGAATTCGTAGTTTGGAAGTTAGGAGGAGGTGCGGGATTACCAAAACTGTTGTCCAGAGGGCTGAGAAAGGGTTGTTGAGGTGGTTCGGACATGTAGAGAGAATGGAGCGAAACAGAATGACTTCAAAAGTGTATCAGTCTGTAGTGGAAGGAAGGCGGGGTAGGGGTCGGCCTAGGAAAGGTTGGAGGGAGGGGGTAAAGGAGGTTTTGTGTGCGAGGGGCTTGGACTTCCAGCAGGCATGCGTGAGCGTGTTTGATAGGAGTGAATGGAGACAAATGGTTTTTAATACTTGACGTGTTGTTGGAGTGTGAGCAAAGTAACATTTATGAAGGGGTTCAGGGAAACCGGCAGGCCGGACTTGAGTCCTGGAGATGGGAAGTACAGTGCCTGCACTCTGAAGGAGGGGTGTAAATGTTGCACTTTAAAAACTGGAGTGTAAAGCACCCTTCTGGCAAGACAGTGATGGAGTGAATGATGGTGAAAGTTTTTCTTTTTCAGGCCACCCTGCCTTGGTGGGAATCGGCCAGTGTGATAATAAAAAAAAAAAATAAAAAAATATATAACTGCAAACTGCTGCATTAGCAAAATGCTGTTAAGTGAAGCATTGTAAAGCAGGGCCCTCCTGCATGGTTTCCAAGTACATGTACATTAAGACAAACTTAAATATGCAAAATGATATTGAAAGCCTGAAAATATGAAATATAAATTTCCATCCACACTGGCTACTGTTTTATCAATCAGATTATCAATCTGTAGTGAGAATATGCAACACTATATAACAAGAATTAAGTAACACAGATTATACTTTTAAAAGAAACAGTAACCGAAATAATAATTGCAACCAAAAAGTTCATGAAACCATACATCAAAATAGCAAGCATCAGATAACATTAACATTACTTTTGGCTTGCAGGATAAAGAAAAAAATAGCTTAACTATTTTCAAGGCTGAACATACCTTAATGGCAAATTTCATGGCTTTCTTCACTGCAAATTTCTTGGTTCCTTTAACCCCCTTTGCTCTTCTGGCCTTGGAGGCTGCAACAGTCAATTTCTTTACTCCAACCTTAGGACGAGGAGCTTCCTTCCCTTTAGGTTTCTTGCCTACAGCCTTCTTCACTCGTGTTCCCTGCTTCTTAGCAACAGCTCCTTTGGTTCCAGCCTTTGCAGGACCCTTTCTTTGACCCTTTCTTTCACCCTTTCCAGCTGGCCCTTTCACTCCAGGCTTTTTTTTTGGCACACCCTTTTTGGGTGCACCAGCACCTGCTCCTGCGCCTGCAACCTTCTTAGCAGCAGGGCCCTTGGGTCCAGAACCTGCTGGTCTCTTTGCACCAGTGGCAGGTTTACCAGCAGATGCTTTAGATGCAGCTCCCTTGGCACCACCAGTGGCACCAGCAGCTGGCTTAGACCCAGCTGATGCCTTGGCTCCAGCAGCGCCCTTTGCTCCAGGTGCTGCCTTTGCTCCAGCAGCCCCCTTTGCCCCGGCAGCCCCCTTTACCCCTGCAGCGCCCTTTGCACCGGCAGCTCCCTTTGCTCCAGCTGCTCCCTTTGCTCCAGCTGCCCCCTTTGCTCCAGCAGCTCCCTTTGCTCCAGCAGCTCCCTTTGCTCCAGCAGCTCCCTTTGCTCCAGCAGCTCCCTTTGCTCCAGCAGCTCCCTTTGCTCCAGCAGCTCCCTTTGCTCCAGCAGCTCCCTTTGCTCCAGCAGCTCCCTTTGCTCCAGCAGCTCCCTTTGCTCCATCTCCTCCCTTTGCTCCATCTCCTCCCTTTGCTCCAGCTCCTCCCTTTGCTCCAGCTCCTCCCTTTGCTCCAGCTCCTCCCTTTGCCCCACCTTCCTTTGCTCCAGCTCCTCCCTTTGCTCCAGCTCCTCCCTTTGCTCCAGCTCCTCCCTTTGCTCCAGTGGCTGGCTTATCTCCAGCTGCCGGCTTTGGCTTATCTCCAGCTGCCGGCTTTGGCTTATCCCCAGCTGCCGGCTTTGGCTTATCCCCAGCTGCTGGCTTCGGCTTATCTCCAGCTGCTGGCTTTGGCTTGTCTCCAGCTGCTGGCTTTGGCTTTTCTCCAGCTGCTGGCTTCGGCTTTTCTCCAGCTGCTGGCTTGTCGCCAGCAGGCTTTTTATCCTCTGAAAAGGCCATTTAAAGTTAATTCCAAGAAATTCAAATTGCTCATAAGTACTTTCAAAGAGTCCTAACTGCTCTTCCCTGTATTGTCCCTAATTCCCTTTAGATGTTGGTTTATTAATTATTAAACACCAACATGTCAAACTGAAAAAAAAGAAAACTTGTCACCATTCGCTCTAATCAAACAGGCTCGCATATACCTAAGGGATACCCTATCACTCAAAACTCCTTTACACCCTCCATTCAACTATTCCTGGAACATCCCTTACTCCTTTCATCCACTTTAGCCAAATTAACTGGAGTAATGTAGCAGGAAATCTAGTCTAATTAATGTCTAGAGGTGGTCCACGGCTTTTTTTTATAACAGTACATGACAGACCCAATTAAACAAAGAAAACTGCCTTACTTCATTTTCACAAACAAGTAATCTTGAGGCTCAGGAGAAGGCTCAGAGAAAGCAATTACAAATCACTGTTTCAATTAGGAATGGGACAATACCAAAATTTTTAACAATACCAATACTCAATTTTAGTCCTATATCAACACCACTAAAATATGCTGATAAACACCAAAACCAATACTTTGGCACACCTCTAAGTTTTCATATCATAGAATTAACTGATAATGAAATCAGGGTCCTTAATTTTCATAATGTAGATTAATGGGGCTAAAGGATTATTTGGGTAATGTAACCTGATTAGGGCTTATCATGAGAAGCATAACAGTAGGTATGGTTGTCAATATGACATTTTCAAAGCTTTGCCAAAGCTGCCCAACCTACACAGGAGGGCCCCGCTTTACGGAGTTTCGCTTTACGGCGTTCCGCTAATACGGTCATTTCAAATTATGACCAAAACTCGTTATACGGCTCCCCCCACCTGACTTTCTAATACGGTCACAGCGCCCCACCCAGTTTGTTTATATTCTCTGAGAGACCTGTAAACACTAAGTCTCTCCATTATGTCTGGAAACTCCAAAATTTTAAGTGTTTTTAAAAGTTATTTCATATTTTATATATACTCTGATAATTATACTTATGTATACCTGTACTTAAATAAACTTACATACTGTGCTGGCATGCAGGTACACATTAAAATCAGTAAGTGCGTTCTTTGTCTCCAGACGTCATATTAGTAATGATAATAATAATCACCGAGTCTCATTTAAATGTCGTATATTACGTTAATATACACATTTTCATTAATCCATCTATGATATTTTTTCAAAATTATATAATAAACACGATGCATAACATATAAATATGATCAATACACCCCGCAGTAGAATAAATAAACATAAATATGAGATGTGGTAGCAGACGACTTGCACAAGTGACGCCATATTAGAAATAATAATAATAATAATAATCACCGAGTCTCATTAAATATCGTATATTACGTTAAAATACACATTTTCATTAATCCATCCATGATATTTTTTCAAAATTATATAATAAACATGATACATAACATATAAAGATGATAAATACACCCCACAATAGATTAAATAAACATAAATTTGAGATGTGGTAGCCAGATAACTTGTACAAGTGATGCCAAGAATAACATTTTCTCTAATCTAACACAATAGAAAATGTGTTACTGGGGGTAACTGCAGAAAATTATTCCTTTCATATGTATGTAAGTAAGTTTATTCAGGCATACACAAATACAGTTACATAGATTATCATACATAACAGCATATGTGTAGAGAACCTAGGATAACCCAAAAAAGTCAGACAGTGACTTATTTCCATTGCCTTCACTCATAGCATCATTTCTTCTCAAAATGATGTTACATGAGAATGGGAGTGTTCTTCTTTATTTATTCTACCGTATCAATGTAGAGACAACCTGTACACAATGTAACTTGTACACAAACCAGAACTTTGTTTGTTTACAAAACTTACCTTCCCTGGTTTGTTTACATAACTCTGCGCCTGTCCTCTCTCATGCACTCATTCTTTCTCTCTCTCATTTATTCGTTTTATCTCATTTACTTACTCCTGACCCTACATTAAGACAACAAATATTTTAAGGTAAGTAATGAGTGAACTGTATATACATTTTATTGCTCTGGGATGCTTAAATATCATAGAATATATGTGTGGGTGGGTTGGCCTGGTATGGTAGCCCAGCTGACTACCATACATACCACACTTGATTTTTTACAATAAATGCTACTTGTCTCATCCTAGATTAAGACTATAAATATTTTACGGTAAGTAATGAGCAAACTGTATATGCATTTTATCGTTCTGGGATGCTTAACCCTTTCAGGGTCCAAGGTCAAAATCTGAAGTGGTGCCCCAGTGTCCAAGAATTTCAAAAAAAAAAATTAGTTATTTTTTCTTATGAAATGCTTGAGAATCTTTTTGTGAAGGTAATAAAACAAAAAGTACGAAATTTGATGGAAAATTAACGAAATTGTGCTCTCGCGAATTTTGATGTGTCAGCGATATTTACGAATCGGCGATTTTGCCGACTTTGACTCCCATTTTAGGCCAATTACATTATTCCAGTTGACCAAATTCTTAGCTATTTCATTAGTGTTACTTCTATTCTATCGATTGAGCACAAGAAATCGCCAAGTCAACTGTTTCAATTACAAAATAAAGTGATCAGAAGTTGGTAATTTGGCCAATTTAACACAAAGTTCAAAATATTCCAATTTCAAAATAGGGTCCAGAATAAACAATGTAGGTATTCCTGGCACTAAACTAACATGTCCTCTGTTTATTAGTTATGTTTTGAGGCTTTACAAATAGATTCCATTTTGATTTTTTATTCACATAATGAATTTTTATTCACACCAAAAAATTGAAGATTTACAGTTATGCAATATTGTAATAATTGTATAAATGTCATCACCACATTTGTGAATGTATATTAGACCCACCAGCTGGCGTGTATTAGACGTGTGAGGTCGTTTGTTTACTCTTGAACATCAGCAAAAATTTAACATTTCTGCTACTTTGAGCTCAGTTTCAAGCCATTTCCCGTGCTAAAACCAATCAAAATCATCTCTATTTCTGTAATATGTCTTCCATTCTATCAAATGAGACCAAGAAATCGCAAATACAACTATAAAAAACATACGAAAAAACACTGCAAAGTCGCTGTTTTAATCGAAAATCATGGTCTCGGTTTTTTTCTCTCATTATACACAGTGTGCTGCAGGATTTGTTTTATGTGGTGCACACATATCACATAGATGTATTCTCTCATATCTAGGCCCAAATGTACCACTCACAGTTTATCAGAGTGAGCTAAGCTCATGACGTAGATCTACGGTTTGGACCCTGAATGTAAAGCCGTAGATCTACGGGACGGACCCTGAAAGGGTTAAATGTAATAGAATATTATGTGTAGGTGGGGTGGCCTGGTATGGTAGCCCGGCTGACTACCATACATACCACACTTGATTTCTTACAATAAATACTACTTGTCTCACCCTAGAATAAGACTATAAATATTTTAAGGTAAGTAATGAGTGCACTATGTGTGCATTGTACTTTTTTATTGTTTTCTGATGCCTAGTTGTATTGCTAACTTAATATATGTTAGTGTAAACTTATCTAGTACAGTGGACCCCCGCATAACGATTACCTCCGAATGCGACCAATTATGTAAGTGTAATTATGTAAGTGCGTTTGTACGTGTATGTTTGGGGGTCTGAAATGGACTAATCTACTTCACAATATTCCTTATGGGAACAAATTCGGTCAGTACTGGCACCTGAACATACTTCTGGAGTGAAAAAATATCGTTAACCGGGGGTCCACTGTATTTGTATGCATTTATAAGTGGAAAAAAAGGGTGTTCCACTTTACGGCGGTAGCCTGGAACCTAACCTGCCGTATAAGTGGGGCCCTACTGTAATTCCAATAGTTCCAATAGAGAAATCAAACCAAACAAATTATCCTAAATGGATGAACATGACTAAATAAGACTAAAATATCTCTTGGGTAAAAAGAGAAGCATTTCTATATCTGAAAGAAACCCACACAATTCTAATCACAATTTCTCTTAGCTTATTTTTTTTTTTTGTCTTTAAATTGAATATGCTTGTTCATTAAGTGACCCTCTCCTCTTGATTTAATGGTAAATGCTTCTAGAAGAAGGATGAAGCACTGCATCCTTCCTTCTTCTAGAACAGGAGTTCCCAACCAGGGGTGATCGCACCCCCTGGGGGTGCGAGACATCATTCCAGGGGGTGCGAGAATGAAATTCAAGAAATCATTAATTATATAAAGGATAAAATAAATTATGCATAATCAGTCACTTGTCACACGGTATTCACACACAAATTAACCCTTTCAGGGTTGACAGGCCCTCTCAGAGACTTGTTCTCCGAGTTGGCCAAATTTAAAAAAAAAAAAAAAATTCTTATGAAAAGATAGAGAATCTTTTCCCGATCATAATGACACCAAAAGTATGAAATTTGATGGAAAACTTACGGAATTATGCTCTCGCGAAGTTAGCGGTCTCGACGATGTTTACACCGGCGATTTTGCCCATTTTGAGCCCTATTTTCAGCCAATTCCAGTGTACTTGTCGACAAAAATCATAACTATTTCGCTAGAACTCCATTTTTTTCTATCGAATGAGTACAAGAAACCACCCATTTATCAATTTCAACTATCCAATACAGTGGTCAGAATTTAGCAATTTTGCCAATTTCACACAAATTTCAAAAGATGCCAATTTCCGAATGGGGTCCAGAATAAACAAGAAAGACATTCCTGGCACTAAAATAACATTTCCTGTGCTCATTATTCACATCCCCATGCCCCTCTTACATTCTTTTGCTTTCCACTTTGAATTTTTATTCTCACAAAAAAATAGAAGATTTACTGTTATGCAGACTACTGCATTGATGTAGAAATGGTATAAATATAATCAGCGCACTTGTGAAAGAATATTAGACTTACCAGTTGACATGTATTGGACGCATAGCATGATTTGTTTACTTTTGAACTTTGGTAAAAATCAAACATTTCTGCTACTTTGAGAGCAATTTCAAGGTAGTTTTCTTTGTAAAATCAGTCAAAATCATCTCAATTTCTGTAATAAGTCTTCCATTCTATAAAATGAGACCAGGAAAACTAAAATACAACAATAAATACCATACGAAAATACAGTGCAAAGTCGGTTTTAATCCAAAAACATGGTTAAAGTTTTTTTTTCTCATTACGCACTGTGTGCTGCAGGATTTTTTTATACCGCGCAAACTGACCACATAGACCCATTCTTTTATATGTAGGCCTACCAGCTTTCTCTCACTAGATTTGAGGGTGCTAGAATAAATTTAGGCGTACTAGTACGTCAAAAACCCTGGTGCATAAGCCGTACTAGTACGGCCGAAACCCTGTAAGGTTTAAAATCACATATCATCAGGCCCTGAAAAACCGTTTTCAAGGATATTCAAGGAACTTTACAAACCATTTGCTAGTCTCTTTGACAGATCACTACCAAAGGGTATCGTATCGGATAACTAAAAAACAGACAAATGTTATACCCATTTACAAGGTGGGAGATAGGTTTTTAGCTTCAAATTATAGACCAATCAGTCTAATCTCAATTGTGATAAAGTTGATGGAACCAACAATTGCAGATGCAATTTGAAGCCACATTGAAAGATACAATATGATAAATGAATCTCAACAAAGGAGCATTCTTGCCTTATAAATTTACTAACCTTTTTCACTAAGGTATTTGAGGCCAAAATTAAGCTTACAGTACTGTGCATATTAACTTCAGTAAAGCCTTCAACAGAGGTGCACACAGGAGACTGATGAAAGTAGCAGGACATGGTATAGAATGAATGCATGTAAGGCATGCTCCTCCTTCCTCATTAAAGGTCTCAGAAAATCACCCAAGCTTTATGTGCTCAAACTTGGGAACAAAGGTGGGTTTTGGATTACAGGCAAATGAGTTTCAGTGTTGGAATAACAGTATACTAAACTCCAAATGCCCTATCCCAAATAAAACAGTTTTTCAGATTACTTTAGGATGGTTATCAACTATTATAAATTATAATTTACATATTACTGGAATGTAATAAGTAAACCAGCTTCAGCAATCGTAAATAACTGAAAAGTAGCCATCTGTAAACAGGTAGACATGTTTTTTTGGTGTTTTATTGGCAGTGAAGCAGAGAAGCTGAGCAAGGTCTCACCTCTTTCAGATGTGCATAAACAGTCAGCTACAGGCACACTTATTATTTTGAAGTACATGTATATATTGCATTTTTACTTTTTCAGAATATGCCTGCCAAAATTGGGGTAAACTTTATACACTCGTGTGCCTTATATGCCAGAAAATACAGTATCTCCCGGGTCAAATTATAGATGTTAGACAAGCAACAACTTGTGCATAAATGGGAAGAAATCAGAACTTGGATCCATTACAAGTGTGCCACAAATAACACTGATGAGAGGCTAGTGACAAGTTTCCCGATGACATTAAAATAGGCCATCCGATAATTTCTGAGCACACTAAGAAAGCCACAGGATGACCTGCACAGACTTATGTTATGGTTAAAGTGACATATGCAGGTCAATGCAGACAAATGTAAGGTTCTAATTCTAGGGAAAGAAGAAAACTTGGTATTATACTCATAAGCTATATAATACAGTGCTTTGCAATATTGTAATAATTGTATAAATATCATCACCACATTTGTGAATGTGTATTAGATCCACCAGCTGGCGTGTATTAGACGTGTGAGGTCGTTTGTTTACTCTTGAACATCGACAAAAATTTAACATTTCCGCTACTTTGAGCTCAGTTTCAAGCCATTTCCGGTGCTAAAACCAATCAAAATCATCTCTATTTCTGTAATATGTCTTCCATTCTATCAAATGAGACCAAGAAATTGCAAATACAACTATAAAAAACATACAAAAAAACACTGCAAAGTTGCTGTTTTAATCGAAAATCTTGGTTTCAGTTTTTTTTCTCTCATTATACACAGTGTGCTGCAGGATTTGTTTTATGTGGTGCACACATACCACATAGATGTATTCTCTCATATCTAGGCCCAAGTGTACCACTCACAGTTTATCAGAGTGAGCTGAGCTCATGACGTAGATCTACGGTTTGGACACTGAACGCAAAGCCGTAGATCTACGGGACGGACCCTGAAAGGGTTAAATTGAATGTGAAAAGGCTTGAAGAGCTCTGGTCAGCAGATATTTAAAGCCAAGACAGAAGTGCATTAGTGTTTAAAATAAGGTAATAAGATTTTTGAGTAAAAAGAAATATAAACAACGAAAGTCCTCAGGATTTACTTGAACTTTATATAATTTCAATAATGCCTCACTAAGATTATGCTGCTCAGTTCTGGCCTCCATACTACAGAACGGACATAAATGTGCTAGAAAATATAGAGAAGAGTGACAAAATTTATCCCAAGTTTCAGAAAAACAAAACAAAAACAAAAAAAAAAAGCTGAAGGCACTGAATTTGCACTCTAGAGACAGATTATTACTATTATAATCAAGCGAAGCATTAAACCCATAAGGGTCATACAGCAGAACTGTACAATTATGGGGAATGTCAATGAAGCATACAAATGGAGAACAGGAATAAACACATGAGATATAAATAACATATCTAAGGCATCTAGCATCACTGGGATGAGACCCTTGGGTAGGTTAGATAAATACATAAGTGGGTGTGGGTGATACTAGGACAGATGCCGCACTCCTACCTTAAGTGAATGTGACCTGACCTGACTAGGTTGGGGCATTGGCTTGGGCCAGTGGGGGATTTGGACCTGCCTCACATAGGCCAGTGGGCCTGCTGCAGTGTTCCTTCTTTCTTATGTTATGTTCTTATAACAAAGAAGGAGCACTGCAGCAGGCTTACTGGCCCATGCTAGGCAGGTCCAAGTCACCTACTGGCCCAAGCCAGATCCAACTTACACCTACCCACACCCACTCATGTATTTGTCTAACCTATTTTTAAAACTATACAACATTTTAGCTTCAATGATGCTACTTGGGAGTTTGTTTGCTCATCCACAACTCCATCACCAAACCAGTGCTTTCCTATATCCTTCCTAAATCTAAATTAATGTAGACAAATGTAAGGTTCTAAACCTGGGAAGAGAGAGTAACCACAGCACTTATACACTGAATAATGTAGATCTCAAATCACTCTGAATGCAAAAAAAAAAAAAAAAAAAAGTTTTTAGTAATCTAAAACCAATTAAAAAATACGTTTGCATTAGAGCTAATACAAAAATCTTAGTTTCACATAAAGAAGTATAAATAATAGGCGATATGAGGATATATTTCAACTTTATATATCCTTGGTAGGAACTCATTTAGGTTTTGCTGTACAGTTCTGGTCACTATCACAGAATGGACATAAATACTCTGGTAAACATACAAGACAAGGATGACAAAGTTGATCCCACATACCAGAATTCTTTCCAACAAAGATAGAATAAGGGCACTGAATCTGCATTCTTAGAAAGGCTTAGAATTAGGGGTATATGACTGAGGTGTATAAATGGAAGTCAAGAACAAATAAAGGAGATATAAGTAATTGTAGGTAGTAGGTTGGTAGACAGCAACCACCCAGGGAAGTACTACTGTCCTGCCAGATGACTGTGAAACAGAAACCTGTAACTGTTTTGCATGATAGTAGGATTGCTGGTTTTCCTTTTCTGTCTCATAAACACGCTAGATAACAGGGATATCTTGCTACTCCTACTTACACTTTGGTCACACTTCACAGACACGCACATGCATATATATATACATACATCTAGGTTTTTCTCCTTTTTCTAAATAGCTCTTGTTCCTCTTTATTTCTTCTATTGTCCATGGGGAAGTGGAAAAGAATCTTTCCTCCGTAAGCCATGCGTGTCGTATGAGGCGACTAAAAATGCCGGGAGCAATGGGCTAGTAACCCCTTCTCCTGTAGACATTTACTAAAAAAGAGAAGAAGAAAAACTTCATAAAACTGGGATGCTTAAATGTGCGTGGATGTAGTGCGGATGACAATAAACAGATGATTGCTGATGTTATGAATGAAAAGAAGTTGGATGTCCTGGCCCTAAGCGAAACAAAGCTGAAGGGGGTAGGGGAGTTTCGGTGGGGGGAAATAAATGGGATTAAATCTGGAGTATCTGAGAGAGTTAGAGCAAAGGAAGGGGTAGCAGTAATGTTGAATGATCAGTTATGGAAGGAGAAAAGAGAATATGAATGTGTAAATTCAAGAATTATATGGATTAAAGTAAAGGTTGGATGCGAAAAGTGGGTCATAATAAGCGTGTATGCACCTGGAGAAGAGAGGAATGCAGAGGAGAGAGAGAGATTTTGGGAGATGTTAAGTGAATGTATAGGAGCCTTTGAACCAAGTGAGAGAGTAATTGTGGTAGGGGACCTGAATGCTAAAGTAGGAGAAACTTTTAGAGAGGGTGTGGTAGGTAAGTTTGGGGTGCCAGGTCTAAATGATAATGGGAGCCCTTTGATTGAACTTTGTATAGAAAGGGGTTTAGTTATAGGTAATACATATTTTAAGAAAAAGAGGATAAATAAGTATACAAGATATGATGTAGGGCGAAATGACAGTAGTTTGTTGGATTATGTATTGGTAGATAAAAGACTGTTGAGTAGACTTCAGGATGTACATGTTTATAGAGGGGCCACAGATATATCAGATCACTTTCTAGTTGTAGCTACACTGAGAGTAAAAGGTAGATGGGATACAAGGAGAATAGAAGCATCAGGGAAGAGAGAGGTGAAGGTTTATAAACTAAAAGAGGAGGCAGTTAGGGTAAGATATAAACAGCTATTGGAGGATAGATGGGCTAATGAGAGCATAGGCAATGGGGTCGAAGAGGTATGGGGTAGGTTTAAAAATGTAGTGTTAGAGTGTTCAGCAGAAGTTTGTGGTTACAGGAAAGTGGGTGCGGGAGGGAAGAGGAGCGATTGGTGGAATGATGATGTGAAGAGAGTAGTAAGGGAGAAAAAGTTAGCATATGAGAAGTTTTTACAAAGTAGAAGTGATGCAAGGAGGGAAGAGTATATGGAGAAAAAGAGAGAGGTTAAGAGAGTGGTGAAGCAATGTAAAAAGAGAGCAAATGAGAGAGTGGGTGAGATGTTATCAACAAATTTTGTTGAAAATAAGAAAAAGTTTTGGAGTGAGATTAACAAGTTAAGAAAGCCTAGAGAACAAATGGATTTGTCAGTTAAAAATAGGAGAGGAGTTATTAAATGGAGAGTTAGAGGTATTGGGAAGATGGACGGAATATTTTGAGGAATTGTTAAATGTCGATGAAGATAGGGAAGCTGTGATTTTGTGTATAGGGCAAGGAGGAACAACATCTTGTAGGAGTGAGGAAGAGCCAGTTGTGAGTGTGGGGGAAGTTCGTGAGGCAGTAGGTAAAATGAAAGGGAGTAAGGCAGCTGGGATTGATGGGATAAAGATAGAAATGTTAAAAGCAGGTGGGGATATAGCTTTGGAGTGGTTGGTGCAATTATTTAATAAATGTATGGAAGAGGGTAAGGTACCTAGGGATTGGCAGAGAGCATGCATAGTTCCTTTGTATAAAGGCAAAGGGGATAAAAGAGAGTGCAAAAATTATAGGGGGATAAGTCTGTTGAGTATACCTGGCAAAGTGTATGGTCGAGTTATTATTGAAAGAATTAAGAGTTAGACGGAGAATAGGATAGCAGATGAACAAGGAGGCTTTAGGAAAGGTAGGGGGTGTGTGGACCAGGTGTTTACAGTGAAACATTTAAGTGAACAGTATTTAGATAAGGCTAAAGAGGTCTTTGTGGCATTTATGGATTTGGAAAAGGCATATGACAGGGTGGATAGGGGGGCAATGTGGCAGATGTTGCAGGTGTATGGTGTAGGAGGTAGGTTACTGAAAGCAGTGAAGAGTTTTTACGAGGAGAGTGAGGCTCAAGTTAGAGTATGTAGGAAAGAGGGAAATTATTTCCCAGTAAAAGTAGGCCTTAGACAAGGATGTGTGATGTCACCGTGGTTGTTTAATATATTTATAGATGGGGTTGTAAGAGAAGTAAATGCGAGGGTCTTGGCAAGAGGCGTGGAGTTAAAAGATAAAGAATCACACAAAGTGGGAGTTGTCACAGTTGCTCTTTGCTGATGACACTGTGCTCTTGGGAGATTCTGAAGAGAAGTTGCAGAGATTGGTGGATGAATTTGGTAGGGTGTGTAAAAGAAGAAAATTGAAAGTGAATACAGGAAAGAGTAAGGTTATGAGGATAACAAAAAGATTAGGTGATGAAAGATTGGATATCAGATTGGAGGGAGAGAGTATGGAGGAGGTGAATGTATTCAGATATTTGGGAGTGGACGTGTCAGCGGATGGGTCTATGAAAGATGAGGTGAATCATAGAATTGATGAGGGGAAAAGGGTGAGTGGTGCACTTAGGAGTCTGTGGAGACAAAGAACTTTGTCCTTGGAGGCAAAGAGGGGAATGTATGAGAGTATAGTTTTACCAACGCTCTTATATGGGTGTGAAGCATGTTGAAGAATGAAGAATGTTGCAGCAAGGAGAAGGCTGGAGGCAGTGGAGATGTCATGTCTGAGAGCAATGTGTGGTGTGAATATAATGCAGAGAATTCGTAGTTTGGAAGTTAAGAGGAGGTGCGGGATTACCAAAACTGTTGTCCAGAGGGCTGAGGAAGGGTTGTTGAGGTGGTTCGGACATGCGGAGAGAATGGAGCGAAACAGAATAACTTCAAGAGTGTATCAGTCTGTAGTGGAAGGAAGGCGGGGTAGGGGTCGGCCTAGGAAAGGTTGGAGGGAGGGGGTAAAGGAGGTTTTGTGTGCGAGGGGCTTGGACTTCCAGCAGGCAAGCGTGAGCGTGTTTGATAGGAGTGAATGGAGACAAATGGTTTTTAATACTTGACGTGCTGTTGGAGTGTGAGCAAAGTAACATTTATGAAGGGGTTCAGGGAAACCAGCAGGCTGGACTTCGAGTCCTGGAGATGGGAAGTACAGTGCCTGCACTCTGAAGGAGGGGTGTTAATGTTGCAGTTTAAAAACTGTAATGTAAAGCACCCTTCTGGCAAGACAGTGATGGAGTGAATGATGGTGAAAGTTTTTCTTTTTCGGGCCACCCTGCCTTGGTGGGAATCGACCAGTGTGATAATAAAATAAAAAATAAGTAATGTGCTAAAGATATCTCAAGACAAGACTCGCAGCCATTTAAATTTTTTTTATTCAGAACGGAAATGGGGAAGCGCCAGCTTGACAACAGAGTTTTGGATGAGTGGAACAAACTCGCATGTAGCATCACTGAAATGAAAACCCTGGGTAGCCTTAAAAATTGGTTAGACTGGCTGTGAGTTGGACATGCCTAGCATGGGTCAGTAGGCCTGCTCAGTGCTCCTCCTTTATGTTCCTGTAAACTTATATACAGAAGACAGCAAGTAATCTGCACAAATTAATCAACGAATCTCAGAATGGTTTTACAAAGGGGCGTTCCTGCCTTACGAATTAACTTTTTTCACTAAGGTATTTGAGGAGGTAGATCATGGTAATGAATATGATATTGTGTATATGGACTTCAGTAAGGCTTTTGACAGGGTCCCACATCAGAGACTATTGAGGAAAATTAAGACACATGGAATAGGAGGAGAATTTTTTTTCCTGAATAGAGGCATGGTTGACAAATAGGCAGCAGAGTTTGCATAAATGGGGAGAAATCAGAGTGGGGAAGTGTCACGAGCGGTGTTCCACAGGGGTCAGTGTTGGGCCCCCTGTTGTTCACAATCTACATAAACGACATTGATGAGGGCATAAAGAGCGACATAAGCAAGTTTGCCGATGACACCAAAATAGGCCGTCAAATTCATTCTGACGAGGACATGAGAGTGCTCCAGGAAGATTTGAATACTGATGCATTGGTCGAAGTGGCAGATGCAGTTTAATATAGACAAATGCAAAGTTCTAAATGTTGGACAGGAAAATAACCATGCCACATATAAACTAAATAATGTTGATCTTAATATTACGGATTGCGAAAAAGATTTAGGAGTCCTGGTTAGCAGTAATCTGAAACCAAGACAACAGTGCATAAGTGTTTGCAATAAAACATACAGAATCCTTGGCTTCATATCAAGATGCATAAATAATAGGAGTCCTCAAGTTGTTCTTCAACTCTATATATCCTTGGTTAGACCTCATTTAGATTATGCTGCACAGTTTTGGTCACCGTATTATAGAATAGATATAAATGCTCCAGAAAACATACAAAGGAGGATGACAAAGTTGATCCCATGTATCAGAAATCTTCCCTATGAGGTTAGACCGAGGTCCCTGAATCTGCACTCTCTAGAAAGGCGTAGAATTAGGGGGGATATGATTGAGGTGTATAAATGGAAGACAGGAATAAATAAAGGGGATGTAAATAACGTGCTGAAAATGTCTAGCCTAGACAGGACTCGTAGCAATGGTTTTAAGTTGGAAAAATTCAGATTCAGGAAGGATATAGGAAAGCACTGGTTTGGCAATAAGAGTTGTGGATGAGTGGAACAAACTTCCAAGTACAGTTATTGAGGCTAAAACGTTGTGTAGTTTTAAAAATAGGTTAGATAAATACACGAGTGAGTGTGGGTGGGTGAGAGTCGGACCTGATTAGCTTGTGCTACTAGGTCAGTTGTAGTGTTCCTTCCTTAAGTGAATGTGACCTGCCCTGACTAGGTTGGGGCATTGGCTTAAGCCTTTAGGAGACTTGGACCTGCCTCGCATGGGCCAGTAGGCCTGCGGCAGTGTTCCTTCTTTCTTATGTTCTTATGTTCAACCTCACAGAATTATATACAGAAGACAGTAGGGGGAGGTGAACAGTCCCTCAGTTAGGCCCTAGGAGCAGATGCTGAGCATCCTAATCTTCTAGATTCTGGAGTAAAGACTGGAAATTGGCCCCTATCTCATCTTCTGTATATAATTCTACAAGGCTAAGGGAATAATTACCTCCTTTTCTACAGTCTTCCGTTTTATGTTCTCGTATTGTACTGATAAAGCCACTGGTTGTTAACATGTCTACAAAACAAAGATACCCATATGTTACACGTGTCTAATTCATAAAAAACTAAGTTTTAAATAATAATAATAATCTTTATTTACTACAAGTACATGTACATGGTATACAGTCCTAGCTGACAACAATGACATACTACTACATAGAAAGCCACTTGTTATGCTGAGCATCTCGGGCAAATTAGGTCAGTGTCCCAGGATGCGACCCACACCAGTCCACTAACACCCAGGTACCCATTTTACTGATGGGGAACATAGACAACAGGTGGAAAGAAACACGCCCAATGTTTCTACTCTGGCTGGGAATCGAACCCAGACCCTCGCCGTGTGAAGCGAGAGCGTTAACCACCAGGCCACCTACGCTTTGCCCGAAACGCTGAGTATCCTATGAGAATTAAGATTACTGTCCGTCTTGTATAGTAATTTGTAACCATTTGTATTTGTTTACCAAAGTTTTTTCATAGGCACAAATATAACCATCTTCACTGCACACTATATTTTGTTGAGGGATCATACAACATTTAGGGAATAAAAGACATACGGGTTCGATCAAGAGGAAGAACAGGTCTAATTCCTTGCATCAAGAGCCCCTCAATATTGAGTATCGCGAGGGATATCCATTTACTACTGGTGAGTTAACATAGTAAAAATCATAAGGATTTTATCGCCACATTTACAAAATTCGATAGACGTGGTAAATGTAAAGTAAACCTCACAGTTTTTCACATAATAATAGAAGTGGCTCATTCAAGTCGACCACAACATCTGCACGTGGGACACATCATTATCTCACTATTTTCTTACTGAATCTCTATTTTTTTCAATGAAACACACTCCTAACACATCGCGGATATCCTTCCCGATGACACTTTCATCTTCTAGACTCTCCGTGATCACAGATAAAGTAAATGAAGGCGGTAAACTTCACGAGACTCACTTTTTGGAGGCATAGCGTGTGTTGTTCCACGGGAAAGAGGTGGTGAGGCGGCCGCTGAGGCAAGATGGCCGCTGACACCTGATGTGCGACATCCGCACCTCACTCTCAACTTTCCTTCTCCTTATTTTAGCGAACTAAGAAGGCGGAAGTCAAGACAATATAGGTAGCTGATAGTGAGAAAATATCGATAAACTGGATTAAAGATACTATAAACAATATGGAAGTTTTATTTAAAGCAGTTTCTCGTATTTTTTTTTTTAAGGACTTCAGTGAAGATAAGTCACATTGTTTGACTTTATTAGGTTATCTGTGGTTAGATTCTACATAATTTAGTATATAAAACTATTGTGAAAGTTTCAAATTATACAAGAGGTATATATAAAAGTTTATGAAAGCCTGGTCTCCAAGGGATACATTAAGTAATTTTAGTTATATATAATTACACATAAGCGCAGCTACACAAGTTTTTTAGTGATTACAATTGTCTTATATAGTAACATACGTGTAATTTACCTAGGATAACCTCAAAAAAAAAGTTATACGAAGGGACTTAGGTATCCCAACGGAGTATCTTCAAGAGGTTGCCAGATTTTTCTCTTTTTCTTCCTCCAACTTTTTTATTTTATTTTATTTCGCTCAAAACTCGAGAAGGTTCATCCAATCATCTTCAAATATGCACACTTCCGTACGGTAACAAGGACCAAATCCTAGGAACAACTGGCATGTTCACGTGACTTATGGCCCAAGTTGTTGTCGCCATTCCCAGCATCCTGGAATGGCTCGGACAAATACTGAACATACAGTAGCGGAGCTACGAACATTAACATGAGGTGTGGAGAGTGATATTTAGATGTGTTGGTGCAGATTTGACTATTTTATGTGTGAAAATAGTAAGTTTATTTAGGCACAAGTACACATAAGTACAATCATCATATGGTGTAAATTTTCTAGGATAACCCCCCAAAAAAGTCAGTGACTTATTTCCGTAGTGTGGAATTTTTATTCCCATTAAATCAAGTTAAATAATTTCCGGTCTACTTCTTCTGAACGGCTTCAGTATTTAATGGCTGTGCAACTTGGGGCCTGGAGAGTACCTATTAATTTTTGTTTACATACAGACAGTGAACTAGTAAAACAAAACTTGAAATGGTTGGAATCCCTGCCATAACTGGACAATGACTCATCTGCTTGGCTTCAAATTTTCAGTTCTGGGGCTAATTTGTTGACTACCAAGTTCACGCTGCTACTGAGGGACATTAAGTCACAGTTTGCCGATTTTGTTGAATAATTAGCGGTATTCATTTTATATTCAATAACTAAAGAATGCTTCTGCTGTTGGCTTCAAAATTTTATTGACGATGCATTTATTTAATTTATTTTATGTCTTTGCAAACAGTACATTGAGATTTTGTATTTACAATAGTGGGTTGCAATGCAAAGAGACCCTCTATTATGCCTAGGCATTATGGGCATTCTATAAGTTGGATAATATTTCATAAGTTTAGCTCGAATAGGCGTCAATTTGAAATTTTACTGAAATGGTAAAAACAAAATAAATTGCTGGAATCAATATTATTTACTGGAGAATGGATTTTTTGATCGGCTTCAAACCCTAAATGCTGGTATATCTCAATAGGAAGTATTTTATATCAAATTTAACCTGTATGGGTGCCAATTTCCAATTTTTGTTTTAAAAATATAAATCAAAATAACGTTTTTTCTTATAGGATTGTGGAGATTTTTAAATAGAAAATAAATCAGAAAAAAACAAGAAAAAAATAAATTCGCGATTTATGGTACTTTTTAAAAACAAATGTGAAGGACCTGGGAGTGATAATGTCAGAGAATCTCACTTTCAAACTCACAACAATGTTTCTATCACACCTGCTAGGAAAAATAATAGGATGGATAATGAAAACCTTCAAAAGTAGGGATGATAAACCAATGATGATTCTCTGATGATTCTCTTGTTCTCTCTAGGCTGGAATATTGTTGTACACTAACTGCCCCTTTCAAACTACAGACATGGAGAATGTACAGAAACTTACACTGCACGTATAGGTACAATGAAGCATCTAAATTACTGGGAACGTTTGAAGTCCCTGAAAGATACATGATAATATACACTTGGAAAATCATAGAGGGACTAGCCCCCCATATCTGCACATGGAAATCACTTCCTATGAAAGCAAAAGACTGGGCAGGCGGTGTAACATCCCCATAATGAAAAGCAGGGGCACCACGAGTACGCTAAGAGACAATACAGTAAGTGTCAGGGGCCCAAGACTATTCAACTGCCTCCCAGCATACATAGGGGGGGGGATTACTAATAGACCCCTGGCTATCTTCAAGAGGGAGGTGGACAGGCATCTAAAGTCAGTACCTGAGCAGCGGGCTGCGGTTCGTACATTGGTTTGCGTGCGGCCAGCAGTAACAGTCTGGTTGATCAGGCCCTAATCCACCACGAGGCTTAGTCATGGACTGGACCGCGGGGGCGTTGACCCCCGGAACACTCCAGGTTGAAGATTAAGACACCAACAATACCACCAGTCCGATAACATTCTTCTTTGCAAATATACAGGGTCTAAAGCCAGCAACAAACAACAAAATACCTTTCATCCGTGGACTGCTTGCAGAGGCAAAGGCAATGTTCGCGGCTTTCACTGAGACCCACATAAAGGATCACTTGGACAACGAAATATGGATCCCAGGTTACATCCTATACAGATGTGACAGAGTGAACAGGCAAAAGGGGGGGGGGGTTGGCCTGTACATTGCAGAGTCACTTGTTTGCACAGAACTGCTAAATGCCTCAAATGATGTAGTGGAAGTTTTAGCAGTAAAGGTCGAGAACCAAAACCTAGTCATTGTGGTAGTCTACAAGCCTCCGGATGCAACATCCCAGCAATTCCAGGAACAGCTGTTAAAAATTGACCACTGTCTGGAAAACCTTCCAGCTCCTGCACCCAACATCTTGCTCCTGGGGGATTTCAACTTAAGGCACCTAAAATGGAGGAATATAGCAAATAATATTGTTGCAGTAATAACACCAGGAGGCAGCTCTGATGAAAACTCACACTCACGCGAGCTTTTAAATCTCTGCACAAAATTCAATTTAAACCAGCAAATAATAGAGCCTACTAGACTGGAGAATACACTAGACCTCATCTTCACTAACAATGATGATCTGATAAGAAATGTCACCATATCAAAAACAATATACTCAGATCACAACATAATTGAGGTTCAGTCATGTATGCGCGGAGCCCCAGACCGACATAATGAGATTAGTCACGAGGGAGCATTCACCAAATTCAACTTCAATAACAAAAACATAAAGTGGGACCAAGTAAACCACGTCCTAACCGATATAAGCTGGGAAGATATACTAAGCAACACAGACCCCAACTTATGCCTAGAACAGATTAACTCGGTGGCACTCGATGTATGCACAAGGCTTATTCTTCTAAGAAAAAGGAGGAGTAGATGTAAAACAGAAAGAGACAGGCGCTTCCTTTACAGGCAACGGAAAAGAATAACAGAGCGGCTAAAAGAGGTCAATATATCTGAAATGCGTAGGGAGACACTGGTCAGAGAAATAGCAAGCATCGAACTTAAGCTAAAAGAATCCTTTAGGAGTCAGGAATCGCGGGAAGAACTAATAGCCATAAATGAAATCGAAGGAAACCCAAAGTATTTCTTCTCCTATGCCAAATCAAAATCGAGAACAACGTCCAGTATTGGGCCCCTACTTAAACAAGATGGGTCCTACACAGATGACAGCAAGGAAATGAGCGAGCTACTCAAGTCCCAATATGACAGTTTTTAGCAAGCCGCTAACCAGACTGAGAGTCGAAGATCAAAATGATTTTTTTATGAGAGAGCCACAAAATTTGATTAACACAAGCCTATCCGATGTTATCCTGACGCCAAATGACTTCGAACAGGCGATAAATGACATGCCCATGCACTCTGCCCCAGGGCCAGACTCATGGAACTCTGTGTTCATCAAGAACTGCAAGAAGCCCCTATCACGAGCATTTTCCATCCTATGGAGAGGGAGCATGGACACGGGGGTCGTCCCACAGTTACTAAAAACAACAGACATAGCCCCACTCCACAAAGTGGGCAGTAAAGCAACAGCAAAAAACTACAGACAAATAGCACTAACATCCCATATCATAAAAATCTTTGAAAGGGTCCTAAGAAGCAAGATCACCACCCATCTAGAAACCCATCAGTTACACAACCCAGGGCAACATGGGTTTAGAACAGGTCGCTCCTGTCTGTCTCAACTATTGGATCACTACGACAAGGTCCTAAATGCACTAGAAGACAAAAAGAATGCAGATGTAATATATACAGACTTTGCAAAAGCCTTCGACAAGTGTGACCATGGCTTAATAGCGCACAAAATGCGTGCTAAAGGAATAACAGGAAAAGTCGGTCGATGGATCTATAATTTCCTCACTAACAGAACACAGAGAGTAGTCGTCAACAGAGTAAAGTCCGAGGCAGCTACGGTGAAAAGCTCTGTTCCACAAGGCACAGTACTCGCTCCCATCTTGTTCCTCATCCTCATATCCGTCATAGACAAGGATGTCAGCCACAGCACCGTGTCTTCCTTTGCAGATGACACCCGAATCTGCATGACAGTGTCTTCCATTGCAGACACTGCAAAGCTCCAGGCGGACATCAACCAAATCTTTCAGTGGGCTGCAGAAAACAATATGAAGTTCAACGATGAGAAATTTCAATTACTCAGATATGGTAAACATGAGGAAATTAAATCTTCATCAGAGTACAAAACAAATTCTGGTCACAAAATAGAGCGAAACACCAACGTCAAAGACCTGGGAGTGATCATATCGGAGGATCTCACCTTCAAGGACCATAACACTGTATCAATCGCATCTGCTAGAAAAATGACAGGATGGATAATGAGAACCTTCAAAACTAGGGAGGCCAAGCCCATGATGACACTCTTCAGGTCACTTGTTCTATCTAGGCTGGAATATTGCTGCACACTAACAGCACCTTTCAAGGCAGGTGAAATTGCCGACCTAGAAAATGTACAGAGAACTTTCACGGCGCGCATAACGGAGATAAAACACCTCAATTATTGGGAGCGCTTGAGGTTCCTAAACCTGTATTCCCTGGAACGCAGGAGGGAGAGATACATGATTATATACACCTGGAAAATCCTAGAGGGACTAGTACCGAACTTGCACACGAAAATCACTCACTACGAAAGCAAAAGACTTGGCAGACGATGCACCATCCCCCCAATGAAAAGCAGGGGTGTCACTAGCACGTTAAGAGACCATACAATAAGTGTCAGGGGCCCGAGACTGTTCAACTGCCTCCCAGCACACATAAGGGGGATTACCAACAGACCCCTGGCAGTCTTCAAGCTGGCACTGGACAAACACCTAAAGTCAGTTCCGGATCAGCCGGGCTGTGGCTCGTACGTTGGTTTGCGTGCAGCCAGCAGCAACAGCCTGGTTGATCAGGCTCTGATCCACCAGGAGGCCTGGTCACAGACCGGGCCGCGGGGGCGTTGACCCCCGGAACTCTCTCCAGGTAAACTCCAGGTAAACGTATGCAACATATGGGAATCTTTATTCAGGAAACGTTTCGCCACACAGTGGCTTCATCAGTCCAATACAGCCACAAGCCTATGATGATTCTCTTCAAATCGCTGGTTCTTTCGAGGCTGGAATACTGCTGAACACTAACTGCCCTTTTCAAGGCAGGCGAAATTGCTGACCTGGAGAGTGTACAAAGAACTTTCACAGCACACATAGGTACAATAAGGGACCTAAATTACTGGGAACGGTTGAAGGCCCTTGATTTGTATTCTCTGGAACGCAGACGAGAGAGATACATGATCATACAACTGGGGAAATCCTAGAGGGATTAATACCAAACCTGCACACGAAAATCACTCCCTGTGAAAGCAAAAGACTCGACAGGAGATGCAACATTCCGCCAAAGAAAAGCAGGGGCGCCACGGGTACATTGAGAGACAACATAATAAGTGTCCGGGGCCCAAGACTGTTCAATTGCCTCCCAGCATACATAAGGGGGATTACCAATAGACCCCTGGCTGTCTTCAAGAAGGCACTGGACAGGCACCTAAAGTCAGTACCTGACCAACCGGGCTGTGGTTCGTACGTCATTTTGCGTGCGGCCGGCAGTAACAGCCTGGTTGATCAGACTGATCCACTATGAGGCCTGGTCTCGGACCGAGCCGCGGGGGCGTTGACCCCCGAAACCCTCTACAGGTAAACCCAAACATTTAGGTTGTACTACTACCCACACATTTACTTTGTACTACTACCCACACATTTACTTTGTACTACTACCCACACATTTACTTTGTACTACTACCCACACATTTACTTTGTACTACTACCCACACATTTACTTTGTACTACTACCCACACATTTAGGCTAGTAAGTTTATTTAGGAACAGGTACACAATACAATTATCATACATAGTTTAACACATGTGTAAATTACCTAGGATAATACCCCCCAAAAAAGTCAGACCAAGTTACTTATTTTCATTGGGGTCCTCGTACTGCCACTGAGCCATGAGCCGCAGTATTTAGCATTACGGGCTGGCTTAACAGTGATAAAACATTAATGTAAACAGATTACTAAAAAGCACAAGTGAGTATTACAAAGACAGGTCATATGAAGGATTCTGTTAGGTAGTGTATTTAAAAAATAATAAAGTTAGATTGGGTTTTAGGTTTAACATTTATGTGATATAATTGTGAGAAACACAGTTTAGAGACTTGACTAACTGATCCACCGGGTTAATAATCCGAATAAATCAGTTAAGTGTTCTATGTATGTAATAGGTGCAGTAATAAGTATGGATGTTTTGTATGGTGAGTAGGTTTAGTGTATTGAATATTGGTGGAGTGTGCTGCCTGTAGTGAGAATTTGTTATCATCTTCATAGTGACAGGGGTTAGAAATAAGAGAGTGATATAGGGCAGGAGGGCTTTGGAACTATGGCAAGTCTTGTAGCAGGGTTAAAAAATGCGTGACAGGGTTATGAGGAGTGACTTTGTGTCCTGACCTTGATGCCACATTATTTTAATCTATAAGTTAAAGTCAGTCTAATAAATACATATTTATTGTTTCGTAAGTCAGTTTGATAAACATTGGTTCTGTGCTTATTGTAAGTTATATTCCTCAGCTAGACTTTAAAAACATTAATAAGAGAACAATTTAAGTGTTGCGATTTAAAATTGTTGGAACCAATGTGGTTATTACAATTTGATTATTTAGAGGATTCTTTTGAGCAGTTGCACAGAAAATAATTTCCACTGGCATAAATTGGCATTCACATAACAGCATTAGCAGAAAACAATAAAATGGGAGGTAACAAAACCTAAAGTGAAGAGTAAGGGTTGTGTGTTTGTTTACTTGGTCAGCTGATACAGGAAGTATCACTTAACCTGCGAACTTGACATGACGTGATTGTGGGCCATTTAACTCTATTCTCCAGTGATTATTTTTCAGTCAACACCGTCCAAGTTATACAGGATCATCGTTTAAAATGGGTAGGAATCTTGCATATATTCAACACGTCTTAATAGGAAAGGAAGTATCGCTTACGTTGTAAGTGTAATGTAATCGACTTCCTGCAGCATATTTTTTCCTTCTTTGATCCTCTTGATGCATGTTGTCTTAGTTAATTTACAGGCAGTTGATTATTCCTTAAGGTTAAGTAAATCTAGGTGAAAATATAAATAAGAGTGAAAAGTAGGGAGAAAGGGTTCCCAGTGTTGGGGATTCAATTTACCTGGTTTTAAGATTCTGGGGTATATATTGTCGTATCAGACCCATAAATGTGTTTCTGAATGGGAACAATGTTGCTTAGGAATGTAGAGTGAAGATGCTGTATTATTATAATAGGCAAAAGAAAAAACCAAAACTGAAAATGGCAGGTATCCTTCATAAAACAAAGATTGCATAATGAAACTTGACTTTATAACCTCTATCATCACAATGCTAATGTTTGATACTGTTAGAGAATTCTTGACTTTAAGGAAAAGGCATTATTAACAAAATGTAATTGATTATGGCTTTCTTGGCCTTTGCTATTATATGTACAAGGTATTATAGTTATTCTACGAGTTGCATTATTTTCAGGTTGTTGCAAATGTTGTTGTATACTCCTGCTGGTGACAGTCATCATCATTGCTGGTAGCTTGGGTCTTTTTTCGGCCTTCTTCCCGTACCCAAGCCATGCATCTTGTCGCGTTGACTGGTAATTTTTTCCAATTCTTATGTTGCGTGTATCCAGAGTTTCATCACTTATAGTTTAAAACCAGTTGAAGATATCAACTAAGTACAAAAGATTACAAAACTGACATAATTCTGCAGATATACTGTGGTAGATTTTTAATAGTTTTTGCTCCTCAGTAATTTACTGGTGGTCTGATTACAGGTCATATTTCAATTGGGGTAATCACACCCCCATACACTGGGAAGCAGAAAGAAAGAAATTTTGAAAATTAATACAGGTCGACCATCGCTAGTCCAACATCATTGGGACCACTAAATTCCTTAAGAAAATCTCTTTCTGGTCTGCCAGAGTTAATTGCACTCAGTAGGTGCCTCATAAAATGGATGCAATACTTACACTAGCTGAAATTAGTGTCAGATTAGTGATGGAACCAGATTAGTGATAGCCAGCCTGTACTATAGTTGGTAAGAACCATAGAAACAAGCAAATTGTTATCAGAATACATAATTGTTGCAAAACAGGTTACATTTTGTATGAGTCATTTTGAAAAGTCCATGTATATATATTATAGTAGTAGGTAGGTAGACAGCAACCACCCAGGGAGGTACTACCATCCTGCCAAGCGAGTGTAAAACGAGAAAACGAGAGTCTGTAATTGTTTTACATGATGGTAGGATTGGTGGTGTCTTTTGTCTGCCTCATAAATATGCAAGGTTACAGGTACGTCTTGCTACTTCTACTTACACTTAGGCCACACTACACATACAAGTACACGTTTATTTATACACACTCGTCTGGAGTTACCTGGAGTTTACCTGGAGAGTTCCGGGGGTCAACGCCCCCGCGGCCCGGTCTGTGACCAGGCCTCCTGGTGGATCAGAGCCTGATCAACCAGGCTGTTGCTGCTGGCTGCACGCAAACCAACGTACGAGCCACAGCCCGGCTGATCAGGAACTGACTTTAGGTGCTTGTCCAGTGCCAGCTTGAAGACTGCCAGGGGTCTGTTGGTAATCCCCATTATGTGTGCTGGGAGGCAGTTGAACAGTCTCGGGCCCCTGACACTTATTGTATGGTCTCTTAACGTGCTAGTGACACCCCTGCTTTTCATTGGGGGGATGGTGCATCGTCTGCCAAGTCTTTTGCTTTCGTAGTGAGTGATTTTCGTGTGCAAGTTCGGTACTAGTCCCTCTAGGATTTTCCAGATGTATATAATCATGTATCTCTCCCTCCTGCGTTCCAGGGAATACAGGTTTAGGAACCTCAAGCGCTCCCAGTAATTGAGGTGTTTTATCTCCGTTATGCGCGCCGTGAAAGTTCTCTGTACATTTTCTAGGTCGGCAATTTCACCTGCCTTGAAAGGTGCTGTTAGTGTGCAGCAATATTCCAGCCTAGATAGAACAAGTGACCTGAAGAGTGTCATCATGGGCTTGGCCTCCCTAGTTTTGAAGGTTCTCATTATCCATCCTGTCATTTTTCTAGCAGATGCGATTGATACAATGTTATGGTCCTTGAAGGTGAGATCCTCCGACATGATCACTCCCAGGTCTTTGACGTTGGTGTTTCGCTCTTATTTTGTGGCCAGAATTTGTTTTGTACTCTGATGAAGATTTAATTTCTTCATGTTTACCATATCTGAGTAATTGAAGTTTCTCATCGTTTAACTTCATATTGTTTTCTGCAGCCCACTGAAAGATTTGGTTGATGTCCGCCTGGAGCCTTGCAGTGTCTGCAATGGAAGACACTGTCATGCAGATTCGGGTGTCATCTGCAAAGGAAGACACGGTGCTGTGGCTGACATCCTTGTCTGTGTCGGATATGAGGATGAGGAACAAGATGGGAGCGAGTACTGTGCCTTGTGGAACAGAGCTTTTCACCGTAGCTGCCTCGGACTTTACTCTGTTGACGACTACTCTCTGTGTTCTGTTAGTGAGGAAATTATAGATCCATCGACCGACTTTTCCTGTTATTCCTTTAGCACGCATTTTGTGCGCTATTAAGCCATGGTCACACTTGTCGAAGGCTTTTGCAAAGTCTGTATATATTACATCTGCATTCTTTTTGTCTTCTAGTGCATTTAGGACCTTGTCGTAGTGATTCAATAGTTGAGACAGATAGGAGCGACCTGTTCTAAACCCATGTTGCCCTGGGTTGTGTAACTGATGGGTTTCTAGATGGGTGGTGATCTTGCTTCTTAGGACCCTTTCAAAGATTTTTATGATATGGGATGTTAGTGCTATTGGTCTGTAGTTCTTTGCTGTTGCTTTACTGCCCCCTTTGTGGAGTGGGGCTATGTCTGTTGTTTTTAGTAACTGTGGGACGACCCCCGTGTCCATGCTCCCTCTCCATAGGATGGAAAAGGCTCGTGATAGGGGCTTCTTGCAGTTCTTGATGAACACAGAGTTCCATGAGTCTGGCCCTGGGGCAGAGTGCATGGGCATGTCATTTATCGCCTGTTCAAAGTCATTTGGCGTCAGGATAACATCGGATAGGTTTGTGTTAATCAAATTTTGTGGCTCATAAAAAATTCATTTTGATCTTCGACTCTCAGTCTGGTTAGCGGCTTGCTAAAAACCGAGTCATACTGGGACTTGAGTAGCTCACTCATTTCCTTGCTGTCATCTGTGTAGGACCCTTCTTGTTTAAGTAGGGGCCCAATACTGGACGTTTTTCTCGATTTTGATTTGGCATAGGAGAAGAAATACTTTGGGTTTCTTTCGATTTCATTTATGGCTTTTAGTTCTTCCCACGATTCCTGACTCCTAAAGGATTCTTTTAGCTTAAGTTCGATGCTTGCTATTTCTCTGACCAGTGTCTCCCTACGCATTTCAGATATATTGACCTCTTTTAGCCGCTCTGTTATTCTTTTCCATCGCCTGTAAAGGGAGCGCCTGTCTTTCTATTTTACATCTACTCCTCCTTTTTCTTAGAGGAATAAGCCTTGTGCAAACATCGAGTGCCACTGAGTTAATCTGTTCTAGGCATAAGTTGGGGTCTGTGTTGCTTAGTATATCTTCCCAGCTTATATCGGTTAGGAATTGGTTTACTTGGTCCCACTTTATGTTTTTGTTATTGAAGTTGAATTTGGTGAATGCTCCCTCGTGACTAGTCTCATTATGTTGGTCTGGGGCTCCACGCATACATGTCTGAACCTCAATTATGTTGTGATCTGAGTATATTGTTTTTGATATGGTGACATTTCTTATCAGATCATCATTGTTAGTGAAGATGAGGTCTAGTGTATTCTCCAGTCTAGTAGGCTCTATTATTTGCTGGTTTAAATTGAATTTTGTGCAGAGATTTAAAAGCTCGTGTGAGTGTGAGTTTTCATCAGAGCTGCCTCCTGGTGTTATTACTGCAACAATATTATTTGCTATATTCCTCCATTTTAGGTGCCTTAAGTTGAAATCCCCCAGGAGCAAGATGTTGGGTGCAGGAGCTGGAAGATTTTCCAGACAGTGGTCAATTTTTAACAGCTGTTCCTGGAATTGCTGGGATGTTGCATCCAGAGGCTTGTAGACTACCACAATGACTAGGTTTTGGTTCTCGACCTTTACTGCTAAAACTTCCACTACATCATTTGAGGCATTCAGCAGTTCTGTGCAAACAAGTGACTCTGCAATGTACAGGCCAACCCCCCCCCCCCTTTTGCCTGTTCACTCTGTCACATCTGTATAGGTTGTAACCTGGGATCCATATTTCGTTGTCCAAGTGATCCTTTATGTGGGTCTCAGTGAAAGCCGCAAACATTGCCTTTGCCTCTGCAAGCAGTCCACGGATGAAAGGTATTTTGTTGTTTGTTGCTGGCTTTAGACCCTGTATATTTGCAAAGAAGAATGTTATCGGACTGGTGGTATTGTTGGTACTGGGGGGGGATTTTTTTTCCGGCATTAGTATCTGTATCTGTTGGTTTGGAGTGGAGGCCATCGACTGTGGTTCCACTCCAGGAATAACTGGATTTGGTGTACGATTTCTGCCATTTCCTGCCAGTTTTTTTTCCTTCCTGGCACTAAAAAACCTCTCCCTCTTGAGTGGCTGTGGCTACTCAGGTTTTCCCATGGCCTGGATGTTTTGTATCTTTTTGTCCCCTTTAGATGGTATGCCTGGCAATTTAAGTTATAGCAGACTTTCCTGTACTGAAGAGGTACACAGTTCAGGGTGAAAAAGCTTACAGGAAGGGAGTTTGCATTTTCCTGTTGTCATATGGGCATGGCATTTTCTAGGGTGGTCATAGTTGCACGTCCCATCTGTTTTTCCAGATTTCCCATGCCAGCAGATACCAAGTGCATAGTATGTGCACAGGCTTGGTTTCCGTTTGCCTTGGGTTTCTGTGACTGTATTCCCTGTTGGTGCATGTTTCCCTGTCTTACTTCTATCCTCCCTAGCACCAACAATGGAGCTCCCACCAGTTGTTTTTGGTAATATATCCTCACTATTGCTAGTGGAGTCCTCTTGTTTGCTATTTCCTGCAGTATTTCTAGTTTGCAATATTGGTTTTATCTTATCTTTGACTACACTTGTTTCCCTACTATGGCTCCTGTCCCCTATGTGGTCATTTATATGTATTCCTTCCTGCGTATACTTCCCGACTACCTGGACAAAATCTCCAGCTTCACCATTTCTGTCTCCCAGGACAGCATCTCCAGCTTCACCATTACTGTCTCCCAGGACAGCACCTCCAGCTTCACCATTACTGTCTCCCAGGACAGCACCTCCAGCTTCACCATTTCTGTCTCCCAGGACAGCACTATCAGCCCCACATTTACTGACTACCAGGACTTCATCTCCAGCCTTACAGTTTCTGACTACATGGCCAGTATCAAGGGCAGTACCATTCAGCACAGACTTTTTATGTTCCCATCTGTTGTAGAAAGCTTCCAGGTTGTCTATGAAAGCAGCTTTGATGTTGTCCTCTTTTAATACCCTTGTGATTTTAGTCCACAGATTTATCTCATTTGGGCATACCCAAAAACATTTCCCTGTTTTAACACTGCTTGTAGCTAGTTCTTGGATATCTGCACAAGGGGCGTGACACCAATTTCCACACAAATGACAATTTATCCATGTGGAAGCCCATTTGTTTGACTGACCACAGACTACACACAGCTTCATAATGATTTAAATGGTTGATTTACTGCAATTCTACTAGCAACCTCTTGAATATTCTATTAATAACCTCCTTAAATGAAGCTCTAGCTATTTGTATTTCTGTTTCTAACTGTTTTTGTATATTGGACAGCTTACCGTGCACGTTCCTGATATATATTTAATGTTTGTGTTTATAAGGGCGCCTACAACCCCATCCGTTTACAGTCTGCTTTATTGTCCAACGAAACCGTTTGAAACCAGTCAAGGGTTCGGACCAGTCAAGGGTTCGGACCAGTCAAGGGTTCGGACCAGTCAAGGGTTCGGACCAGTCAAGGGTTCGGACCAGTCAAGGGTTCGGACCAGTCAAGGGTTCGGACCAGTCAAGGGTTCGGACCAGTCAAGGGTTCGGACCAGTCAAGGGTTCGGACCAGTCAAGGGTTCGGACCAGTCAAGGGTTCGGACCAGTCAAGGGTTCGGACCAGTCAAGGGTTCGGACCAGTCAAGGGTTCGGACCAGTCAAGGGTTCGGACCAGTCAAGGGTTCGGACCAGTCAAGGGTTCGGACCAGTCAAGGGTTCGGACCAGTCAAGGGTTCGGACCAGTCAAGGGTTCGGACCAGTCAAGGGTTCGGACCAGTCAAGGGTTCGGACCAGTCAAGGGTTCGGACCAGTCAAGGGTTCGGACCAGTCAAGGGTTCGGACCAGTCAAGGGTTCGGACCAGTCAAGGGTTCGGACCAGTCAAGGGTTCGGACCAGTCAAGGGTTCGGACCAGTCAAGGGTTCGGACCAGTCAAGGGTTCGGACCAGTCAAGGGTTCGGACCAGTCAAGGGTTCGGACCAGTCAAGGGTTTGGACCAGTCAAGGGTTTGGACCAGTCAAGGGTTCGGACCAGTCAAGGGTTCGGACCAGTCAAGGGTTCGGACCAGTCGATCTGATCTGATCAGTGGGTCGCTTATTTAAAACATACTGGTCGGTGATTTGGGCTAACACATGAAGGATCTACTGGAAATTATCTACCCGAGTAATATGTGATTTGATTGATACAAAAGTATAACTTGCGTGTTGAAGAAACCGGTGATTTCTGGTAGCTCCTACAACGACGAACGGTCGACCTCAACCCTTGTTTATCAATCGCTGTATCTAGCTTTTCTATTTTTTTTTTTTCCGTCTCCACCACAATAAATGCTATATTATCACTATAGTTGACTGGTGGAAATTTTGGAGGAAGGACGCTTTTTCTGTAGTAATATTTGCTTCTTGTTATGTATATTGCGACCGCTGGTAACTACAGGTTATGAGATTCACAGTATACGTCTGGTATTTCAAGAAAATAGAAACTAATGAAAGTCACTCCACTCCACTAAGTACTATTACAATACTGGTTAGTTGCTACTATAACACTGTATTCTGCTAATCACTGGTATCCCTAGATTGTATGTGAGTACACTAGCAGGCCAGGAAGATTTAAAACAGCTGACCAGTGTGGTAGGTTTCTGGCCACTTCTGGCACCTGCCTCTATAGGCTTATCACTTCATTTACAAATTCACCTGTTTTCAAATGACACTTTAGCCTTTATTATCTATATACTATTATCTATACTAGGGAGCCACTGTAGTATACACTAGACACTATGTATACACAATATTATCAGGGAGACTTTCTTTCCTCTGACAAAGAAGAGTTCTATTATTATTATTTTGCACACGGCACACTAGGCCTATTCCCCTCTGGCAGTAAACTCTGCTAGGTAGTGCACACTAATTCTCCTTTTTTGACTCAGTATATAATGTCTTCCGCCCAAGATTGGATCCAGGCGCTAGAGGGATGTATCGTATAAGATTGATGGCACAAATTAAAGTTCTAGCACGTAAGAGCGACCGTGAAAACACGAGAAAACACGGAGCACAACGGGGCACGCTGGCACGCATCTATACCATGTCTATACAATGTTCTGTGAACAGAGTCCCACAGAACCTATAACAATGATGAGACAGAGACGATCTTCCAACAAGGGCCAATAAGGGAGATTTAGGCATGTCTTTTCAAGAATACGTCCAACCACCAAGCGAGTCTAGACCAGACTGAATACTTCAGGCGAGGTGTGAACACCCCCCCTCGATCACGTGATAGCTCTGTGGACAGTTGTTGCTCAGCAATAGAGCAGCCGGCAGAGTAACGAGCCACAAGTGATAATTACAATAGTTAGACAATCAAGACTTGAACTATGAGCACATAATATTAATATATGAAGGTTACATCCTACCTAACAAAAGTAACTAAGTCAAATAATAATATAAAGCAATATATTTACGATTTGGCTATTATCGTAAATATAAGCAATATAAAATTATATGAAAAGGTAATATACATTATATACATAATATACATCATATACATTGTGACCCATTCAGGGGGTGTAACCCCCCCCCCAACACGACAAACGGCCGCACTAGGAGTTGCGTTAATGTCTTTCACATTATTACTGATTACTCATGTCACATTAATAACACAATTTAATATAAAAAATAAATCTGAGTCAATCTTGTGCCAAGCACTTCCATAATTTCACAGTGTCTATATCACTAAGTTATGCCCCTAGTACTAGGGCAGTACACAGTATCATATCTCTGCATACTCGTTATGTACATCAGTGTAGACAGGATAGCGTAGACAAGCATGACACGTTGAGGCTCGATCATAAAGGAGACTGCATATAAACAATAGTCTTGTTCGATAGACGGGAGACAGCATTCCACTCTTAAGTAGTGGTTGTGGAATGCTATGCAGTATGGACATCTGATTATGAAACAGCTTAAGGTGTGTAGTGAGGGGGGGGGTCTGCGGCAGGACAGTGTTCCGCCACGCAGTAACATCGCCCACACAACACTACAAACTCATCACTCAGCTTCTGTCTGCTTACACATATATCCCCACTACTGTGAATATATAAATAGATTAATTAGACATGAGTATATATAGTTAACATGGGCTAGAGAGATTACGTTACTTTACTGAATTTGACAGCAAGTAACAAAAGGTATTTGGGCATAAAATTACGTTAATTTAATGTAACTGATAATTATTAAGGACGTGACAGAGCGTCAGCAATTACATTACAATGAACACTTATATGTTTTATACTAATACAGTAAGGCTGGATTCTGAGAGCCCACCTCATGATCCTAGCATTTTTACTCTTCATAGTATTTATATAAGTGAGTGGATTGTGGTCTGAAAAAACGTTAATTTTAAATGGGGAAGTGCCCAAATACACGTCAAAATGTTCCAAGGACACCACAAGAGCTAGAGCCTCTTTCTCAATAGTGGCATAATTTTTCTGGTGTCGTTTGAGCTTATATGAATAGTAACATATAGGATGGAGAATATCAGTGGATGTTGACTGTTGGAGCAGCACAGCACCCACTGCATGACCACTCGCATCTATATGTAAAAAGAAAGGAAGATTGAAATTAGGACTCCTCAACACTGGAGCAGAGGAAAGCAAACGCTTCAACCTTTTGAACGAGTCTGAACAATCTCTAGTCCAGATGAACTGAACTTTGCTACTAGTAAGCTTAGTGAGAGGAACTGCAATCTGAGAAAAGTTTGGACAGAACCTGCGATAATATCCTGCCATACCCAGGAATCTCTGTACTCCCTTCCTATCCTGTGGCACTGGAAATTCAGAAATTGCATGAACCTTAGCCTCAATAGGAGCAACCTCACCTTGGCCGATACAAAAGCCTAGATATGTAATCTTGGCTTGACCAAAACTACATTTAGCTAAGTTAACAGTGAAGTTGTAGTGCGCCAGTCTCTCAAACAGTGCTCTGAGATGCGTCAAGTGCTGTTCCCACTCGTCACTGTACACCACTAAGTCGTCAAGGTAGGCTTCTACTCCCTCTAAGTTGTGGGTCAACTCATTCATTATACGTTGGAATGAAGAAGCCGCGTTACATAGGCCTAAGGGGGTGACGAGGTAGTTAAACAATCCATCTTGAACAATAAAAGCAGATATTTCTTGAGCACGTTCAGTAAGCGGAACTTGATAATAGCCTCGTAAGAGATCTAAACGGCTGACAAACTGGGCTCCTGACACACGGTCAATAAGGCCGTCAATGCGAGGTAGAGGATAACCATCAGGCAAGGTGACAGAGTTCACTTTCCTGTAATCAGTGCACATCCTGAAACTATGGTCAGGTTTAGGCACTAAAATACATGGAGATGCCCATGGACTTTTATTGCACTCGATAAGTCCGTGAGATAACAGAAAATCAACCTCTTCTCTCAATGCTTTATGCTTCGTTGGACTCATCCTATATGGTGATTGCTTAATGGGTGACGCTCCCTGTACATCAACGTCATGTACACCCAGAGTACAACATTTAGGAACGTTGCTGAACAATTCAGGGAAATGCAAAATCATGTTTTTAATATCACCAGCTTTATCAATCCCAAGGTTACTAAGAAAATTGTCTAGTGATTGTAGAGTCACTGAATTTTCTAAACAGACCGGGCTGCGGGGGCGTTGACCCCCGGAACTCTCTCCAGGTAAACTCCAGGTATACCTCTAGAGATGTCAGGTAGACTGACG
>NC_091300.1:10944990-11184083 GCF_038502225.1 Cherax quadricarinatus
GAGGCCTGGTCTCAGACCGGGCCGCGGGGGCGTTGACCCCCGGAACTCTCTCCAGGTAAACTCCAGGTAGGCTAGTAACCCCTTCTCCTGTATATATTACTAAATTTAAAAGAAACTTCAGTTTTTTCTTTTGGGCCACCCCACCTCGGTGGGATACGGCTGGTATGTTGAAAGAAGATATATATATATATATATATATATATACACATATATATATATATATATATATATATATATATATATATATATATATATATATATATATATATATATATATATATATATAAACGAATGCATGTACTATCTATCACTGCACAAGTTTATACTACTTTCTCTAAAATACGGTAATTTGTAGATTTCCAGGGAAAAAGCCAATCTAATCGTATGTTAACCTTCCTGTGTGATAGTGTAGTACCGACAACTACAAAGATTTTTTTCTGTGTCTTACTACATCCATTTTTTTTATATTATACACGTTGAAACAATTATAATGAACCCTTCCCTCATTACAGTAAACCAGCGTTGAAAATTTTAAGGCTATTTAAATGAGTTCTCAAGTTACAAAAGAAACTTTAGAGGAAGGAAAAAAAATCAGATAACCAGTGAGTCCTATCGTATCGTATCGTACAACCCTGCAAGGAGCTGAGTGAGGGACCTTGATCCTGGTGAAGGACTCTTGACCCGAGGAATTGGAGCTACCTACACCATTCTCATTTATCAGGGGCTGCATGGTTCGTTCGATTTCAACACTTGCCCATATGAATACAATAGTCTTGACAGCATAAATAAACATGAATAGTGATATTAATAAAAAAATTAATAATGTTTATATGTGAGTTCCTTAGAAAGGTGTACGTCACGTCCAGCTGATGATGCAGGTGTAAACAACTGGGACGCCCCTACCTCATTAAACCAAAAAGTGAGTAATTTATTCTCCATCACATATATTCTGCAGGTGTTTACACAGTTGCACAGACATAATTTTAGGTTTATCACAGCACCTTGCGCTATTAACTTTGTGTGCTTCATTTTGGAGAAGATTACGTGATCGTGAGTAATGAGTAGTTAAATGCGTATAGTGAGTTGAGTCGTGGATGTAGATTTAATTCGGATTATTAAGCCGGAAGGTTAATAATCTGAAGGGTTAGTAACCCAGGATAATAAAAAAAAGCCACTGTCAGCAGACTGGCTTTTTTCCATTAGGATGCTGTAATCCTCTTCCCCAGGATGCGACCCCACAGTACGTCATGACAGTTTGTAACATTATGACAGTTTGAGACTTGATAAAACCTATTGTGTTGAATGCATTATACTGCATTTACGTCTCGTTTTTTTTCTCAGTCGGCTAACAGCTGGATACCTACTTACTGCTAGGTGAACAGGGCCAACAGAATTAGAGAGACATGCCAAAGGCATGTTACTACTGTGCAATCTGTATCTACAGGACCTTAAATTCCAATATTAACCTTGACCTAAAATGCTTTCTTGATAGTTGTGACAGGATCCACAGGCATAACACCAGACACAAACATCTCTGTGACATTCCCCGTGTTCGACTAAACCTTTACAAAAATTCAATGTATTTCAAAGGACCTAAAATCTGGAACACCCTACCTGAAAACTAGAACTGCAGACACATTCATCACTTTCAGGACTACAGTTAGAAAACATCTTATCTCCCTGATCCACCCCGACAACTAACTACATGATAACCACCTGGTGGTTCACAATTACACTCACTCACTCACTGACTATAAACCCAGAAATACTAATCTTAATCTTAAAATAATAATTCCTAACTAGTCATAAGTTTGCCTATGATACTCCAATATAGACACCTTGTATTGTGCCAAAACAAAAGTATTCACATTGCTAAACTCACAAATTATGATGTAGTCACTTAGCCTTAATACCATAATCTGCAAGGATTTAATGTTAAGAATTAATCTAAGTCTGCTCGAAATGCCTAGCCATGCTAGGTGTCCTAGTGGCCCCCTCTGTAATTAGTATTTTATAACATGTAAACCACACAATACCCAAAACCTTTAAACCCCACATTGTAACCCTTATAGAGAATAAACTTGAATTGAATTATAGCATAATAATAAGGTATTAAAAGGACCCCAGTGGAAAAATAAGTCACCTTGACTTTTTTGGGTCATCCTAGGTAATCTACACATGCTGCTGTGTATGATAATGTATGTGCAAGTAACTATTTATGTGTACCTTTACCCGAATAAACTTAATTACACAAAGAAATAATTTGAGGGAGGGAACTTGGGAGAAGCCGTGGGCAGGGTACCCAGATGACACCAGTTAAGCTTGGTACATTTGTTTATCATCAGCTACTTGTTTAACAACCAGTCTGATGAAATACAGTAGTTACTGTATTCACATTTTATCCAGGTTCTTCTCATTTTAACCCTAAATATGTAAATGGGGTGAAGTAGAGGATATATAAATACTGGTGGCAACCCTGGTCTCAGACCGGGCCGTATGGGCATTGACCCCCCAAAACCTTCTCCAGGTAAACTCCGGGTAAACCCTCCACCTGCATTTCAGACAGGATCACAATGTGTGCAGCCATAACCTGCTACTTGTTTATTTATAAAAAAATATGAGTTTAGAAACCTAACTGTAGCACAAACTGCTGCTGCTGCTATGACTACTATTACTACTACTACTACTGCTACTGTGACTACTACTGCTACTACTGTGACTGCCAACCTGAATACATTGACTCCAGGCAGAAGGGCTGATTACCTCAAACTCTTCATCTTCCACCGTTCTAGACATTGGATTGAAGAAGCCACTGGCTGGTAAAAATTTTCCAGAATAAAGATTCCCATATGTTGCATAAATGTTTTATTTATCAGTATAAAAAACCATATAAAGAAGGAACACTGCAGCAGGCCTACTGGCCCTTGTGGAAACTTATGTATGGTACAGGCATTGCAATGGATCAAAGAATACCTAACAGGAAGGAAACAGTGAGTGATGGCACATGATGAGGTGTCAGAATGGACACCTGTGATGAGCAGAGTCCCACAAGGGTCAGTCCTAGGGCCAGTGCTGTTTCTGGTATATGTGAATGACATGACAGAATGGATAGATTCAGAGGTGTCCCTGTTTGCAGACGATGTGAAGCTAATATAAAGAATTCAATCAGATTATGATCAGATGGAACTACAAAGGGATCTGGACAAGTTACAAGCCTGGTCCAACAACTGGAGTTTAACCCCACTAAGTGCAAAGTCATGAAGCTTGGGGAAGGTCAAAGAAGACTGTAGACAGAATACAGGCTAGGGGCCAGAGACTGCAAACCTTACTCAAGGAAAAGAATTTTGGGGTGAATATAATACCAAGCACATCTAAGGCACACATCAGCCAAATAACTGCTGCACCATATGGGCGCCTGGCAAACCTAAGATTAGCATTCCAACACCTCAGTAAATTATCATTCAAGACTGTACACCGTGTATGTCAGGCCCATATTGGAGTATGAAGCACCAGTTGGGAACCCACACCTGGTCAAGCACGTCATGAAATTAGAGAAAGTGCAAAGGTTTGCAGCAAGACTAGTCCCGGAGCTAAGGGGAATGTTCTGCGAGGAGAGGTTAAAGGGAAATTTACCTGACAACACTGGAGGATAGGAGGGATAGGGAGGACATGATAACTACATATAAAATACTGAGGAATTGACAAGGTGGATAGGAGCAGGATGTTTCAGAGATGGGACACAGCAATAAGGGGTCACAATTGTTAGTTGAAACCTCAGATGAGTCACAGGGATGTTAGGAAGTATTTCTTCAGTCATAGATTTGTCAGGAAGTAGAATAGTCTGGAGAGTGATATAGTGGAGGCAGGATCCATACATAGATAGCTTTAAGAAGAGATACGATAAAGCTCGTGGAGCAGGGAGAGAGTGGACCCAGTGGCGACCAATGAAGAGATGGCACCAAGAGCTATAACTCAACCCCTGCAACCACAGTTAGGTGAGTACACACACACAGGCTCATATTAGGGCATGCAGCACCGGTATGGAACCCACACCAGGTCAAACACGTTAAGACATTACAGAAAGTGCAAAGGTTTGTAACAAGACTAGTCCTGGAGCTGAGGGGTATGATCTATGAGGAGAGGTTAAGGGCACTCAACATGATGATGCTGGAGGACAGGAAGGATGGGGGGGGGGGACATGATAATGACATAAAATACTGAGAGGAATTGACAAGGTGAATAGGGACAGGATGCTTCAGAGATGGGACATAGCAACAAAGGGCCACAACTGAAAGTTGAAAACTCAGGGGTGTTAGGAAGTATTTCTTCAGTCACTGAGTTGTCAGGAAGTGGAACAATCTGGAGAGTGATGTAATGAAGGCAGGATCTATACATAGATAGCTTTAAGAAGAGATATGATAAAGCTCATGGAGCAGGGAGAGAGTGGGCCTAGAAGTGACCAACTAAGAGGCAGAGCCAGGAACTGTGCAACCACAAATAGGAGAGTACGAATAGGTGAGTACACATGCACTCATATGTATGCATACATATGCTCAAATATTCATCCATTTATGTTTATGTATGCACAAACATTCGTATGTGCATACATGCATGCACTTTCATATATGCACATGAATACATGCATGCACATGCATACATGTATATGCACATTTATGCATGTACAGTGAAACCTTGGGTTTCATTTGCCTTGGTTTTCATTGAATTCGGTTTTCGATGACTTCTCATCAAAATTTTGTCCCAGTTTTTGTTCATCACCTCGGTTTTCGTCGGGTTGACAGTGGTCCGCTGTACCAAATGTGTCCTTTTGCCCGTGCTCACACTAAGTATCCCATGCATTCTGAATCAGTCTGGCTTCGTTTCTTCTTCGAGTGAGCATTACCCTGCACATTCATCCGAAACATTTTATAATCATTGTTTTTTGTGCTTATTTATTGAGTGTATCTGCTAAATAAGCCACCATGGGGCCACAGAAAGTTCCAAGTGCCAGCCCTTTGATAAAAAAGGCGAGAAACACTATAGAATTCAAGAAAGAACTCGTAGCAAAGTATGAAAGTGGAATGAGTTGCAAAGTTTTCTGGAGAAATATCACTACCACCCTCTACAAAGGTAGAGGGTGGTAGTGTTTGTGGTAGAGGGTGGTAGTGATGGTGGTAGTGATGGTGGTAGAGGGTGGTAATGATGGTGGTAATGATGGTGGTAGAGGGTGGTAATGGTGGTAGAGATAACCTCTCCTCCCTCTCCTCTCCTCACCATCTTCCATATGTCAACAAGAGTCTTCAATAAAGGTAAAAGTGATGTTAAATGTTCATTTATCCATTTCATTAGTCCTGTATATTTATTTCTCATTGTTTTCTGTATGTATAACTATAGTTATTCTCTATAAAATATATTTTTGTTAATATTTTGGGTGTCTGGAATTGATTAATTGGATTGACATACATTATTTCTTATGGGAAATATTGCTTCCATTTTCTTCAAATTCGGTTTCCATCAGACTTTCTGGAAAGAATTAATCAAGAAAAGTGAGGTTCCACTTTATATACACACATACATGTAGTATGTTTATATTTTTCTGCATTGGAATATGATGCATTGGAGATACCATAGATTGCACATCGACAGTAAAAAGTTTGCTTTTCAGATCAGGTGGTAAATTTTATCTTAGTTCGTTCCCTTCCTTTCACCTTTTAACCCTTTGAGGGTTTTCGTCGTACTAGTACGTTTTACGTGTAGGGGTTTTTCACGTACTAGTACGCATAAATTCTAGCGGCCTCAAATCTAGTGGGAGAAAGCTGGTAGGCCTTCATATGAAAGAATGGGTCTATGTGGTCAGTGTGCACAGTCTAAAAAAAATCCTGCAGCACACAGTGCATAATGAGAAAAAAAAAACTTTGACCATTTTTTTGGAATAAATCAGCGACTTTGCAGTGTACAGTGGACCCCCGGTTAACGATTTTAATCCGTGCAAGAGGGATAATTGTTATGCGAAATAATCGTTATGCGAATGAATTTTCCCCATAAGAAATAATGGAAATAAAATTAATCCGTGCAAGACGCCCAAAAGTATGAAAAAAATTTTTTTTTACCACATGAAATGTTAATTTTAATACACACAAACTGAAAAAGGCATGCACAATTACATGACACTTACTTTTATTGAAGATCTGGTGATGATTGATGGGATGGGAGGAGGGGAGAGCATTATCTTCTTACTGTTTAGAAGGGGAATCCCCTTCCATTACGACTTGAGGTAGCAAGTCCTTTTCCGGGGTTACTTCCCTTCTTCTTTTAATGCCACTAGGACCAGCTTGAGAGTCACTGGACCTCTGTCGCACAACAAATCTGTCCATAGAGCTCTGTACCTCCCGTTCCTTTACGATTTGTCTAAAATGGGCCACAACATTGTCATTGAAATAGTCACCAGCACGGCTTGCAACAGCTGTGTCAGGGTGATTTTCATCTATAAAGGTTTGCAGTTCAACCCACTGTGCACACATTTCCTTAATCTTTGAAGTAGGCACAATGGATTCCACAACTGGCATAGGCTTCTCAGGGTTAGCCCCAAACCCTTCAAAATCTTTCTTAATTTCCATACTAATTCTCACCCTTTTTACCACAGGGTTGGCACTAGAAGCTTTCTTGGGGCCCATGGTCACTTATTTTCCAGAAACAGCACCGAAAACACTGTAATAATACGAAATATTCCGAGTGTATGCTTGGATGTTACCGCGGAGGCTGGCTGGTAAACAATGGGACGGGCGGCACATGTGAGGGCACATTGGACGCGTCTCGGACGAAAATCGGTGAGCGGGTTTTTAATCGGTATGCGCGGCAAAAATTTTGCGATAAAAGTAAGCGGTATGCGGAAAAATCGCTATGTGATGCCATCGTTATGCGGGGGTCCACTGTATTTTCGTATGGTATTTATTGTTGTATTCTAGTTTTCTTGGTCTCATTTTATAGAATGGAAGACATATTACAGAAATTGAGATGATTTTGGCTGGTTTTACAAAGAAAGGTGCCTTGAAATTGAGCTCAAAGTAGCAGAAATGTTCGATTTTTACCAAACTTCAAAAGTAAACAAATCGTGCCAAGCGTGCAATACACGTCAACTGGTGAGTCTAATATTCTTTCACAAGTGCACCAATAATATTTATACCATTTTTTACACTAATGCAGTAGTCTGCATAACAGTAAATCTTATATTTTTTGTGAGAATAAAAATTCAAAATGGAAAGCAAAAGAATATAAGAGGGGCCTTGAGACGTGACTAATGACTAGAGGAAATGTCATTTTAGTGCCAGGAATGTCTTTCTTGTTTATTCTGGACCCTATTCGGAAATTGGCATCTTTTGAAATTTGTGTGAAATTGGCAAAATTGCTAAATTCTGACCACTGTACTGGATAGTTGAATTTCATAAATGGGTGGTTTCTTGCACCCATTCGATAGAAAAAATGGAGTTCTAGCGAAATATTCATGTTTTTTGTCGACTAGTACAGCAAAATTGGCCGAAAATGGGGCTCAAAGTGGGCAAAATCGCCGATGCGTAAACATCGCCGAGACCGCTAACTTTGCGAGAGCATAATTTCGTAAGTTTTCTATCAAATTTCAAACTTTTGGTGTCTTTATGATCGGGAAAAGATTCTCTATCTTTTCATAAGAGAAAATAATTTTTTTTTTTTTTAAATTTGGCCGACCCTGAGAACGAGTTTCGGAGAGGGCCTGTCGACCCTCAAAGGGTTAAAGCTAGTTGTTGGTGTACGTTGTGATTTACAGTTTTTTTTTTTCCAACAAGTCGGCCATCTCTCACCGAGGCAGTGTGACCCAAAAAAGAAAGAAAATCCCCAAAAAGAAAATACTTTCATCATCATTCAACACTTTCACCTCACTCACACATAATCACTGTTTTTGCAGAGGTGCTAAGAACACAACAGTTTAGAAGCATATATGTATAGAGATACACAACATATCTCTCCAAACTGCTAATATCCCAAACCCCTCCTTTAGAGTGCAGGCATTGTTCTTCCCATTTCCAGGACTCAAGTCCAGCTATATAAAAATAACCGGTTTCCCTGAATCCCTTCACTAAATATTACCCTACTCACACTCCAACAGATTGTCAGGTCCCAAATACCATTCATCTCCATTCACTCCTATCGAACACGCTCATGCATGCCTGCTGGAAGTCCAAGCCCCTCGCCCACAAAACCTCCTTTACTCCTTCCTTCCAACCTTTTCGAGGACGACCCCTACCCCGCCTTCCTTCTACAGATTTACAGATATTATCATAAAAAAATTTAGCATCCATGAACTAAAATTCCTCCTTTGAGTATAGATTTGATTTTAAAAGAACTGAAGCATTTTATGTTGCACATTCACACTCTTGCAGTGCAATTAGTAAATGGTCATTACAACTTCCAAGAAGTAAAGTGAGAATTTTTTGTGCTTTACCATTTGTATCTAAACTTAAGTGTGCATCTATTTGCTTTTAAGTCAGGTTTGCCTTTGTGCAGACCTACCTTTAATGTGGAAACCTTCATTTTTTTTTTAATTGATTGACTAATAAAACTTTATTTTGGTTGACTGTTTAATGGAGAAGGTGCATCCTAGATTCATCAAGTTAGCTGAGAAGCCAAGAATGAGGTTGAATTAAAACTATGTGCATTAACGACCAGTTTATGCAGAAGAGTTCCAGCCTACCAGATACTTAAATAAATAAATATATACCAGGTTTGTAAATGTTCATTGTCATGCTGCACAATACTATACTATTTATTTTACCAGATATTTTCCCCTTTCTACAAAATCATGCTCACCTATTCTGTTCAGCTTTGGCACAAGATCTTTCTTAATTAATTTGCAAGCATATGGTATGTCACTACTTAACAGAATAATTTTTAATTACAACTTTCTATTTAAAAATTGCCCTTCAATAACCATTTTACTCCTAAGACTTCATCTTGTACTATGTTTACATTTGCCAGTTATTAACCCTACTGATAGAAAATCTACATCAACTGATGTAAAAGTTATCAGGAATATAATTCCTACTTGCCTATACATTAAGTGTCTTCCATTAATTTTAAGAGAGTGTAGAAATAGACTTTGTGAAACTAACAATAGACATTTTAATAAGTTTATTCTTTTGTAGTTTTTTTGATGAGACCTTGGAATGACATATACCCAGGTTATGGTGGATAATGTGTGATAGATGACTGAACATTGTAGTATTGTAATGTTAGTTAGAAGCTGTATTGTAGTGCTTATTCTTTGTAATCGTTAAACTAACTTTCTTAATTAAAGTCATAATTGGTTCCTTTTAGGTTTGTGTATTTTAATTGATTGTGTATTTTGCTTTTGTAAATTGCTAAATTGTTAGTCACAAATCACTTAAATACTTTGTACGTATACTGTAATGTATGTCACTCTACTCATTGTACTGTAATACAAAGTGGATAACATACTGTACATTGTCACACTTGTAAATTGCACTGCAAACCAACGTTTAAAAAAAAAGATAAATAAAATGCATTGAATGTTTTGAGCCTAATGCTGGTATTCTCTTTGCTGAAGAGGATCCCATCATAGTCAATGGAGTATTCCTAATTTTTTTAAAGCAGGGGTTTTCTGAAACATGCAGTTATTGGTACTGTGGTCCTGTCGTTGTTTAATACAATATTGAAAAGTTGTCTTGCATGCCCTTTCAATGTCTTTCTTGGAGCAGATGCATGCTTTTTTATTAATGCATACTGGCATTTTGTATAAAATGTTCCTCTCTATATTTTAATACTTGTAATAATGTGAGATGCATGTGCTTCTTGCTTTTACAGGAGTTGTGACTAGCAAGATGAAGGCATGATCAATTAACGTATGACTTAAGGATATGAAAGCCATAGCCAACATACCATTTATAGTTTGTAACATCTTTGTAGAATTCTTTTTAACAAGTACATGATGCACTCTTCATTTCCACACATCAAAGTGACAAGGAAATCAAAATTTAAATTGACATCCAATCGGTAAGCTGACATAACTGAAGTTATTTTGAATACACATTTGCTTTCATTGCTGCTAAAACTGCATACGTACATTGCTGTTTAATACGAATTAGTCACATTATTTTGTTTCTTTGGGTATGTATTGAAATATCAGCCACCCCCAATTTTTTTTATCCATTTTATGTATGCAGTATGATAATGGATGAATTAAAAGTTTTCTGCCTGAAACAGATATAGTAGCAGATTCTTAATGTCAAACAAAGCCTATACTGTAAGCTTCTATGCCTAAACTTATCCCTGGTATTGTAACAGACATTTTAGACATATGACAGGTTTTGTACCAATAATTGTCTCTACAATTTTTAGTAACTTACTGTTGAACAGTTGCCAGAGGATTTCCCTTTTTTATCGTATATATGAATCAGATAAGTAATTACAAGAATTCTGAGTGTTGTATAATGATGCCATCATGTCCTTTTAAACTTCTGAGAAATATATTGGTTTCTTTATAGAATAGAAAATGCCAAACTCAAGAGGATGCTAAAATATACTTAAGTCTTGGTTAATGCATTTGAAAACCTAATGTTGCATGATCATAGCTTGCCTTTTCAATATTCTGGGGTTTAAATTTAGTTTTTCATTTCTAATAGAAGGTTTGCTTGCTTCCATTAAAGCTGGTGCAAAATTAATTGCCATTGGTGGCATGCATTTCTGTTAAGGAGCACTACAGCAGGCAGGTAGGAGACTTGCCACTATGCATTGATCAACTCATTTATTTTAGTGGTGCAGAGAAGGGTATAATGGAGAGTGATGGATGTAAACAAACCTCTTCCCATGTGGGTCAATGTATGTCATTGCTTGGTTGTTCCTTACTTTCATCACCCCATTTAGTCTCCGGATACCCAAATAAAGTGCAGGTGATGTTGGTGAAGTAAAGAAGAAAATTAAATATGAAACTATGCCTGTTTCAAAAAAAAATAAAAAGGTAATCAAGATGCTGAAGGGTGGTGCTCATGTCATGAAGATGGCTCAAATGTTAGGTGTTAGAGAATCAATGATTCATTCAAGACAATGAGATGAAGATAAAGGCTTGTGCAGTGAGTAATTCTCAGTGTAACACAGTGAAAAATGAGAAATAGGTCATTATAGCTAAATAAAACAGAAAGTTTACTAAAATGTGTGGATTGAAAAGCAAACAAAGAAAGGTAATTTTTTTTTTTTTCAACAAGTCGGCCGTCTCCCACTGAGGCAGGGTGACCCAAAAAAGAAAGAAAATCCCCAAAAAGAAAATACTTTCATCATCATTCAACACTTTCACCACACTCACACATTATCACTGTTTTTGCAGAGGCGCTCAGAATACAACAGTTTAGAAGCATATATGTATAAAGATACACAACATATCCCTCCAAACTGCCAATATCCCAAATCCCTTTTTTAAAGTGCAGGCATTGTACTTCCCATTTCCAGGACTCAAGTCCGACTATATGAAAATAACCGGTTTCCCTGAATCCCTTCACTAAATATTACCCTGCTCACACTCCAACAGATCATCAGGTCCCAAGTACCATTCGTCTCCATTCACTCCTATCTAACACGCTCACGCACGCTTGCTGGAAGTCCAAGCCCCTCGCCCACAAAACCTCCTTTACCCCCTCTCTCCAACCCTTTTGAGGACAACCCCTACCCCGCCTTCCTTCCCCTATAGATTTATATGCTTTCCATGTCATTCTACTTTGATCCATTCTCTCTAAATGACCAAACCACCTCAATAACCCCTCTTCTGCCCTCTGACTAATACTTTTATTAACTCCACACCTTTTCCTAATTTCCACACTCCGAATTTTCTGCATAATATTTACACCACACATTGCCCTTAGACAGGACATCTCCACTGCCTCCAACTGTCTCCTCGCTGCTGCATTTAACACCCAAGCTTCACATCCATATTAGAGTGTTGGTACTACTATACTTTCATGCATTCCCTTCTTTGCCTCCATAGATAACGTTTTTTGACTCCACATATACCTCAACGTACCACTCACCTTTTTTCCCTCATCAATTCTATGATTAACCTCATCCTTCATAAATCCATCTGCCGAAACGTCAACTCCCAAGTATCTGAAAACATTCACTTCTTCCATACTCCTCCTCCCCAATTTGATATCCAATTTTTCTTTATCTACATCGTTTGATACCCTCATCACCTTACTCTCTTCTATGTTCACTTTCAACTTTCTACCTTTACACACATTCCCAAACTCATCCACTAACCTTTGCAATTTTTCTTTAGAATCTCCCATAAGCACAGTATCATCAGCAAAAAGTAACTGTGTCAATTCCCATTTTGAATTTGATTCCCCATAATTTAATCCCACCCCTCTCCCGAACACCCTAGCATTTACTTCCTTTACAACCCATCTATAAATATATTAAACAACCATGGTGACATTACACATCCCTGTCTAAGACCTACTTTTACCGGAAAGTAGTCTCCCTCTCTTCTACACACCCTAACCTGAGCCTCACTATCCTCATAAAAACTCTTTTCAGCATTTAGTAACTTGCCACCTATTCCATATACTTGCAACATCTGCCACATTGCTCCTCTATCCACTCTATCATATGCCTTTTCTAAATCCATAAATGCAATAAAAACCTCCCTACCTTTATCTAAATACTGTTCACATATATGCTTCAATGTAAACACTTGATCTACACATCCCCTACCCACTCTGAAACCTCCTTGCTCATCTGCAATCCTACATTCTGTCTTACCTCTAATTCTTTCAATTATAACCCTACCATACACTTTTCCTGGTATACTCAGTAAACTTATTCCTCTATAATTTTTACAATCTCTCTTGTCCCCTTTCCCTTTATATAAAGGGACTTTACATGCTCTCAGCCAATCTCTAGGTACCTCCCCCTCTTTCATACATTTATTAAACAAAAGTACCAACCACTCCAACACTATATCCCCCCCTGCTTTTAACATTTCTGTCATGATCCCATCAGTTCCAGCTGCTTTACCCCCTTTCATTCTACGTAATTCCTCACATACCTCCCCCACACTTACATTATGCTCTTCTTCACTCCTAAAAGATGGTATACCTCCCTGACCAGTGCATGAAATTTCCGCCTCCCTTTCTTCCTCAACATTTAAAAGTTCCTCAAAATATTCTCGCCATCTACCTAATACCTCCCTCTCCCCATCTACTAACTCCCCTACTCTGTTTTTAACTGACAAATCCATACTTTCCCTAGGCTTTCTTAACTTGTTTAACTCACTCCAAAATTTTTTCTTATTTTCATTAAAGTTTCTTGACAGTGCCTCTCCCACTCTATCATCTGCTCTCCTTTTGCACTCTCTCACCACTCTCTTCACCTTTCTTTTACTCTCCATATACTCTTCTCTTCTTATAACACTTCTGCTTTGTAAAAACCTCTCATAAGCTACCTTTTTCTCTTTTATCACACCCTTTACTTCATCATTCCACCAATCACTCCTCTTTCCTCCTGCCCCCACCCTCCTATAACCACAAACTTCTGCCCCACATTCTAATACTGCATTTTTAAAACTATTCCAACCCTCTTCAACCCCCCCACTACTCATCTTTGCACTAACCCACCTTCCTGCCAATGGTCGCTTATATCTCACACGAACTTCCTCCTCCTTTAGTTTATACACTTTCACCTCCCTCTTACTTGTTGTTGCCACCTTCCTCTTTTCCCATCTACCTCTTACTCTAACTGTAGCTACAACTAAATAATGATCCGATATATCAGTTGCCCTTCTATAAACATATACATCCTGAAGCCTACCCATCAACCTTTTATCCACCAATACATAATCTAACAAACTACTTTCATTACGTGCTACATCATACCTTGTATATTTATTTATCCTCTTTTTCATAAAATATGTATTACTTATTACCAAATCTCTTTCTACACATAGCTCAATTAAAGGCTCCCCATTTACATTTACCCCTGGCACCCCAAATTTACCTACTACTCCCTCCAGAACATTTTTACCCACTTTAGCATTGAAATCCCCAACCACCATTACTCTCACACTTGATTCAAAACTCCCCATGCATTCACTCAACATTTCCCAAAATCTCTCTCTCTCCTCTACACTTCTCTCTTCTCCAGGTGCATACACACTTACTATAACCCACTTTTCACATCCAATCTTTATTTTACTCCACATAAGCCATAGCTTATCCTTCAACATTATTGCTGCTCCTTCTTTAGCTCTAACTCTATTTGAAACCCCTGACCTAATCCCATTTATTCCTCTCCATTGAAACTCTCCCACCCCCTTCAGCTTTGTTTCACTTAAAGCCAGGACATCCAGCTTCTTCTCATTCATAACATCCACAATCATCTCTTTCTTATCATTTGCACAACATCCATGCACATTCAGACTTCCCACTTTGACAATTTTCTTCTTCTTATTGTTTTTAGTAATCTTTACAGGAAAAGGGGTTACTAGCCCATTGTTCCTGGCATTTTAGTTGACTTTTACAACATGCATGGCTTACGGAGGAAAGATTCTTATTCCACTTCCCCATGGATATAAAAGGAAAAGTAATAAGACCAAGAACTATTAACCCTTTCAGGGTCCAAGGCCCAAATCTGAAGTCACGCACCAGTGTCCAAGAATTTTCAAAAAAAAAAATTGATATTTTTTCTTATGAAATCATAGAGAATCTTTTTGTGAAGGTAATAAAACAAAAAGTACGAAATTTGGTGGAAAATTGACGAAATTATGCTCTTGCGAATTTTGATGTGTCAGCGATATTTACGAATCGGCGATTTTGCCGACTTTGACTCCTATTTTAGGCCAATTACATTATTCCAATCAACCAAATTCTTAGCTATTTCACTAGTATTACTTCTATTCTATCGACTGAGCACAAGAAATCGCCAAGTCAACTGTTTCAACTACAAAATAAAGTGATCGGAAATTGTTAATTTGGCCAATTTAACACAAAGTTCAAAATATTCCAATTTCAAAATAGGCTCCAGAATAAACAATGTAGGTATTCCTGGAACTAAACTAACATTTCCTCTGTTCATTAGTTACATTTTGAGGCTTTACAAATAAATTCCATTTTGATTTTTTATTCACATAATGAATTTTTATTCACACCAAAAAATAGAAGATTTACTGTTATGCAATACTGTAATAATTGTATAAATATCATCACCATATTTGTGAATGTATATTAGACCCACCACCTGATGTGTGTTAGATGTGTGAGGTCGTTTGTTTACTCTTGAATATCGGCAAAAATTTAACATTTCCGCTACTTTGAGCTCAGTTTCAAGTCATTTCCAGTGCTAAAACCAATCAAAATCATTTCTATTTCTGTAATATGTCTTCCATTCTATCAAATGAGACCAAGAAATCGCAAATACAACTATAAAAAACATACGAAAAAACACTGCAAAGTCGCTGTTTTAATCGAAAAATCATGATTTCAGTTTTTTTCTCTCATTATACACAGTGTGCTGCAGGATCTGTTTTATGTGGTGCACACATACCACATACATGTATTCTCTCATATCTAGGCCCAAATGTGCCACTCACAGTTTATCAGAGTGAGCTGAGCTCATGGCGTAGATCTACGGTTTGGACACTCACCGTAAAGCCGTAGATCTACGGGACGGACCCTGAAAGGGTTAAGATAAAATAAAAAACTCAGATGAGTGTGTATAAATAAACTTGTGCATGTGTAGTGTGACCTAAGTGTAAGTAGAAGTAGCAAGACATACCTGTAATCTTACATATTTATGAGACAGACAGAAGACACCAGCAATCCTACCATCATGTAAAACAATCACAGGCTTTCGTTTTACACTCGCTTGGCAGGACGGTAGTACCTCCCTGGGTGGTTGCTGTCTACCAACCTACTACTACTAATAATAATACAATAATATCTTTATTTATTTATTTATTTATTTATTTAGTAATTTAAGTATACAAACAGAGGTACAAAAAATACAGGTAAGAGCAGTATGCCAAAGCCACTTATATGCATAGCATTATGGGCTGGCTTAAAATTAACTTAAGATTAACTAAGCAATGATGAAATCAGTGATAAAACATTATTGTAAACAGATAACTATAAAGCACAAATGAGTATTACAAAGACAGGTCATATGGTTGCTTGCATTGCTGTACATTCAGTCGAATGGAGTATTCTGTTAGGTAGTGTATTTAAAAAAATAATAAAGTTAGATTGGGTCCTAGGTTTAACATTTGTGTGATATAATTGTGAGTAACATATAGGATATACAATTTATAAGGTTCAGTTATTCAGTATTTATTTGGTTTTGAGTGAGTAAGTGATCTTTGAGAAGAGACTTGAATTTATAAACAGGTAGTGTTTCTTTTATATTTACAGGTAATGAATTCCAGATTTTAGGGCCTTTTATGTGCATAGAGTTTTTGCATAGTGTGAGATGTACACGAGGAACATCAAAGAGTGATCTGTGCCTTGTGTTATGGTCATGTGTTCTGTTGAGGTTGGCAAGGAGATGTTTGAGGGGAGGGTTAATATCAGAGTTAAGTGTTCTATGTATGTAATAGGGGCAATAATAAGTATGGATGTTTTGTATGGTGAGTAGGTTGAGTGTTTTGAATATTGGTGGAGTGTGTTGCCTGTAGTGAGAATTTGTTATCATTCTAACTGCAGCCTTTTGTTGGGTAATTAGTGGTCTGAGATGGTTAATTGTTGTTGAGCCCCATGCACAAATTCCATAGGTGAGATAGGGGTAAATAAGAGAGTGATAAAGGGCCAGGAGGGCTGACTGTGGAACATAGTACCGTATCTTCGATAGTATGCCTACAGTCTTGGAGATTTTCTTAGAAATTTGTTGTATATGTGTATGAAATTTGAGTCTATTATCGAGGTGGATTCCTAGGAATTTTCCCTCTGTTAGCTTTGTGATAGGTGATCTGTTTATTGTTATGTTAAGAGGTACATCTGTAGCTCTGTTACCAAACTTAATGAAGTAGGTTTTGTCAATGTTTAGTGTAAGTTTGTTAGTCCTCATCAAGGTAGATATTTTGTGTAATTCGGTGTTTACAGTATTGGCTAGCGTGACTGGGCTCGGGTGAGAGAAGACGTATGTAGTGTCATCTGCAAAAAGTGTGGGTTTGAGTAATTGCGAAGCATTTGGTAGGTCATTTATGTATAGGAGAAAGAGAAGAGGGCCAAGGACACTTCCCTGTGGGACACCAACTGTAATTGGTTGTGCGGAAGAGCTTGCCCCATTTGCGTACACATATTGGCTTCTGTTGCTGAGGTAAGACTTGAGGTAGTTGAGGGAGTGCCCTCTAATACCATAGTGTGACAATTTTACGTGGAGCAAGTCATGGTCAACTGTATCAAAAGCTTTACGTAAGTCAATGAAGATCCCCAGTGGGACTTCTTTTTTCTCTATTGCAGTGTATATATGTTCTAGCATGTGTATAATAGCATCATTAGTATTTTTATTAGGCCTGAATCCAAATTGGCAGGGGTTGAGAATGTTTTGGGAGATGAGGTAGGAGTAGATTCGTTTATGAATTAATTTTTCGAAGATTTTTGAGAGAGGGTGTAAATTGGATATTGGCCTATAGTTATTCAACTCTGTTTGGTCTCCTCCTTTATGGATCGGGGTGACCCTTGCTATTTTGAGAACTGTAGGGAAGGTGGAGGATTCAATGGATTTGTTAAAGAGTGTTGCAATGATTGGTGATAGTACTTGTGACGCTTTTTTGTATATAAAGGGTGGTAAGGTATTTAAATCTCCTGCCTTGTTTTTCAGTGCATTGATAATAAGGGAGTCTTCGTATGGGTTAGTCAGAGCTAGGAACAGTGTGTTCGGGTAGTTGCCAGTGAGGTAGTCATTTGGTGGGGTATCTGAGCTTGGGATTTTATTGGCAAGGTTTTGACCTATAGTGGAGAAGAAATCATTGAGTCTGTTTGCTGTTTCTGTTGGTGGGAGTTGGGGTTCATCTGATTTTGCTAATTTTATTTCGCTATGTCGTGATATCTTTTTTGTTCCCAGAATTTCTGATAGGGTCTTCCAGGTCTTTTTTATATCACCTCGTAAGTTGGATAATCTGTTCTCATAATACAATTTTTTTGCCCTTCTTATCAGGCTGGTTAGGATTGACGAGTAACGTTTTGTTTGGTCTCTGGTTATGTGACCCATTCTGTACTGTTTTTCATATCGGTGTTTTGTATTTATGGATTTGAGAATGCTGGGTGTTAGCCAGGGACTGTTCAGTCTCTTAGCTGTCATCTGTTTAGTTTTTTTTAGGGCAGTGCTTGTTATAAAGGTATTGGGTCTTTTTTAGAAAATTATTAAAACATTCGTCAATATCTGTATAGATTTCTAGCTCAGTGTGCCAGTCAATGTTTGTTACTGCTGTTGTGAAGTTATTAATGGCTGCCTCATTGTGAAGTCTGAAGGTGACTTTAGTAGTGTCTTGGGGTATTTTAGCAAGAGTTGTTATGAGGAAAGTAGGGTAGTGGTCTGTGGTATTATCTGTAATTATGCCTGATTTTAAAGGGGATATGGTGTTGGTCCAGATGTGGTCAAGTAGGGAAACACTAGTCTCTGTAACTCTTGTAGGTTTTGTTACTGTTGGTAGCAACATGCAGTTACTCATTGTGTTTGTGAATTCAGTAACGTGTGGGTCCTGGTCTTGCAGGAGATTTATATTGAAGTCACCTGAGAGTAGTAAGTGATCTTTGTTCATGCGTGCATCAGTTATCATACTTCCTAGGTTTTGACTAAATTGGCTAATGTTTGATTGTGGAACTCTGTAGATGTTTATCACTGTGAGAGGTTTATGTAGGTATTTGGATTTGAATTTAGCTGTTATATATTCCCCATGTTCATCCCTTGTGCAAGTATTAGTGATACATTCTAGTTGGTCTGAGTAGTATATAGCAGTGCCACCCCCTTGTTGGTCTGGCCTACAGTTGTGTATGGCTGTGTAACCAGGAATGGCATAGACATCTGTAGTATCAGGCTTTAGCCAGGTTTCAGTTAGTGTAATGATGGACATATTGGCATGCAAGGAATTTAGTAATGCTAGGAGGTCATCATAATGCTTGCTTAAAGATCTGATATTGTAGTTAAAGATAGTTATGTTGTTGTTAGCTCTGAGAAGTGCCTTTGATTGTTCTGCTGTGTAGTAATTACATTAACTGTTTGAATCATTTAAGTCATTAAATAAGAGGTTGGTATCAGGATCAATGCTTGTAATCATAAGATTTGTAGTGAATCTATAGTTAGAATTAAGTAAAAAATAAAGTAAATATTCTAAAGCTAAAAAAAATAGCACCTGAATTATTTAACAAATGTAAAAATAATGAGCTAAGGTAGTTTTTTAAAGCTAAAATAAAGGAGACAATATAAAAGGGACTAAAATAATTTGTGGTGAACAAATAAAGTGATGATCAAATAATGGAGCTTGGGAATATGATAGTAGGTAGTACTTTAAAGGTAATTCTTTAAAGTTAGAATTATAATATAAAATTATAATATAAAAGGGACTAATATAAGTTGTGGTGAACAATAAAGTGGTAATCAAATAATTGCACTAAGGTCTAATATAATGACTTTTGTGGAGTCTATGTTTTGAGCTAGAATGAGCTATAGTACAACTAGATTTAATCTAATAATATAACAATACAAATTAAAAATAGCACCAATCTCTCACTAGTAATTGCAATATGGTCTAATATAATGAATTTGGTATTGACTATAGTACAACTGAGTTTAATCTAATAATATAAAAAAGGCACAAGACTCTCAATTGTAATTGCACTAAGGTGTTATATAAGTTGTTTACAAGAATTAGAGTATAACTAGATTTAAATTGGCAATATAAAATGTGCAAGTTAAGGTAGCAAAAGAATAAAAAAAGTAGAAAAAAAAATATATATGAGGTAGTTGGTACTAGTTAGCAAAAGATAGTTAAGGGCCTTGAACAATAATATAATTGAAAAATACACTAATTGCACACAAAATAGAGTCACTAAGATATGAAAACAATCTTAGAGTAGGAATTATAATACAAACTTATAATATAAAAATACAAATTGAAATGGTACTTACAATTGCACTAGAGTCTGGTATAGGTTGTTGACAAGATCAGGAGTATAACTAGATTTAAATTGACAAAATATAATTCACAATTAAAGTACCAAAAGAATAATAGTAAAAAAAAATAACAAGGGTAATGTCTTGGTTATAATATGATTGTAAGATGGTAGACAGGTACACAGGTACAAAGGATAATATAAAGGTTGGAGTTGAATATACAAACTTGAAAATTTGGCAACAAAATGTTATGGGAAGTATAAAATAATGTTTAATGTACAAAAGTAAAATTGACTGGTAGTAAATATGGTGTTTAATAAAATTTTAGTAAGTAATAATGATTACAAAAAAGTGAAAAAGTAATGTTTATTTCATTCAATATTGCACTGGTAGTTATACTAGAGGTTATATGGCAGCACAAGGTAATTAAGAGTACTCTAAGATAGTAAATGTGGTATTAAAACAGGTAAAGGTAATTAGACAAGTAATGGTTATTAAATGTCAAAAATGTTAAGAGTAAATTGAAATTATAGTAAAAATGATAATTATTAATTTTAGTAAGTAATATCAATTGATAGTATTTAAAAAATATGAGGTAATAATATGGACAGAGAAAGTATCAATTCAACTAATGTTTAAGCAAACAGTAGTAAATAAGAGAATTACATAAGGTGACTTATGCTTACTAGTAAAATCACAAAATGAGGTAGTTGATTATTTAATTACTAAGAGATTGTACAATGAAATTTGAACAATAATGGAGCAAAACATTCACTACACTACGTAGGCTTTTAGGTTGGACATTATTTAGTTATTCTCTGTAAGATTAGTATCCCTGAGAAATCGTGATAGATCATTCTCGTTCGTTATTGTGTACAGTTGACCTACATTTGTTTTCCTAACAAGAATTTTCCCATCTCGTGTGAAGCATTGGTGTATTGTGTCATTATTCTCCCGCTTAAGTTTTCTGACTCTACGTATAAAGGAGGTTCTGACGTTTTTTGGTAAGACACTCGTTTATGTATACCTCTTTCTTTACTTTAATAGATGTAATAATTTCTACAAGTACATGTACAAGGTATACAGGCCTAGCTGATATTAATGACTTACTACTTCAGTGGTACCGTGACTTACAAGTGCCCCAACTTACGAGTTTTCCGAGTTATGAGCTGTCGCTTGGTCAATTTTTTGCTTTGAGTTGCAAGCCAAAATCTGAGTTATAAGCGAGCTTCAGAAATGCAGCCACTTGCAGGAGATACCGAGGAAATATCAAAAACCTCAATAATAACCACTGTGTAACATCCTTTCAATTTTAATACCACTGGTAGTGTCATCCTGCCACAATTTATTTATTTATGTATTTAGTAATTTAAGCATACATACAGAGGTACAAAAAATACAGGTAAGAGCAGCATGCCAAAGCCACTTATATGCATAGCATTACAGGCTGGCTTAAAATTAACTTAAGATTAACTAAGCAATGATCTATAATGTATGCCCTAAGTAAAGAGAAGCAATTCTGGAATGTGTAATACATGTTCGGCAGGCCGGTTGGTTGGGTAGCCAGTTGGCTGACTGGCTGGCTGGCTGATTTGCTTTGGCTGTCTTTCCTTCTGTCTGTGTCTATCTGTGTGTCTGTCTGTCTCTGTTTCTGTCTGTCTGTCTATCTCTATCTCACTGTTACACAAAAATAAAGTTATACATAGTGTAAATTACCTAGGATAACCCCAAAAATTCAGACACAGTGCTATACAGTGGAACCTCGACTTACAAATTTAACCCCTTGACTGTTGCAACCCCCAATCCTGAGGTGTCTCCTGGTGTTGCAAAATTTAAAAAAAAAAAAAAAAAAAAATTCTTATGAAATGATAGAGAATCTTTTCCCGATTGTAATGACACAAAAAAAACGAAATTTGATGGAAAACTGACGGAATTATGCTCTCGCGAAGTTAGCGACCTCAGCGATATTTACAAATCGGCAATTTCACCCACTTTGAGCCCTATTTTCAGCTAATTCCATTGTTCAATTGACCAAACTCATAGCTATTTCTTTAGAGCTCCATTTTTTCTATCGATTGAGTACAAGAAACTGCCCATTTACTGATTTCAACTACCCAATAACATGGTCAGAAATTTGCAATTTGGCCAATTTCACGAAAATTAAAAAAATATGACAATTTCAAAATAAGGTCCAGAATGAACAATGAAGACATTCCTGGCTCTATAATAAAATTTTCTTTGTTCATCAGTTACGTCTCCAGGCCCCTCTGATATTACTCTTGCTCTCTATTATGAATTTTAATTCAAATAAAAAATAGAAAATTTACTGTTATGCAGACTACTGCAATACTGTAATAATTGTACAAATAATGTCAACCCATTCATGACTGCGTATTAGAATGGCTAGTTGGACATTTATTGGACAATGACATCATTTGTTTACTTTTGAACATCGGCAAAAATCTAACATTTCCCCTACTTTGAGCTCCATTTCCAGGTTCTTTTTATAGTAAAACCAATCAAAATCACCTGTATTTCTATAATATGTTTTCCATTGTATCAAACGAGATCATGAAAACAAGAAAACAACTATAAATACTATACGAAAATAGACCACAAAGTCGGCATTTTAATTAAAAAAAAACGGTCTGAGTTTTTTTTATCATTATGCACTGCGTGCTCCAGGATTTTTTTTTTATATGGTGCACACTGACCACACAGACCTATTCTCTCACATGTGGGCCTACCAGCTTTCTCCTGCTTGATTTGAAGCCGCTAGAATTTATGAGTATATATACGTCAAACACGGTACCTTGTAAGACGTATATATACGACCAAAACAGTCAAAGGGTTAATTCATTCCATGACTTTGTTTGTATCCCGATTTGTTCGTATGCTTTGTCAATTTTCCTCATTTAAATTAACTGAAATGGCATTAATCCATTCCGGCGGAATTCCTGCTCTCAGGAGGCATGACAAAATACTTCAGTGAGACACTAATATGAACTCTATGGCTTATTTATCTATCACAATTCATCTAATTTCACCATCACTCAAGGAATGCACAACAGGTGCATCATTGTCAATGTTCAACATTTCTTCAATGTCAGCTTCCTGTAACTCCATTAGCACACAGTCAAGATGAGTAAATAGAACTGTCAGTACTTATTGCTTGGGTACATTTATTCTGTTAGTGGGCTGGATTTGTGAAGGACCTGCCTAGTATGGGCCAACAGGCCTACTGCAGTGTTCCTCCTTTCTTATGTTATTATGTACCCACAACTCCAGTCATACCCAGCCCCTCCCACTCATATATTTGTCCAATCTCATTTTAAAGCTACCCAAGGTCCTATCAAAGCTGAAACCTTGGTTAGTTTCATATTTAGGTTGGATAAATACACAAGTGAGAGGGGTTGGATTTGAGTGGGTGGCCCCGTGGCCTGGCTGGCAAAGGTCTCACTTCACACGCGGAGGACCCGGGTTCAATACCTGGTGGGGTGGAAACATTTCGATGCTATTCCTTACACCTGTTATCCTGTTCACCTAGCAGCAAATAGGTACCTGGGTGTTAGTTGATGGGTGTGGGTTGCATCCTGGGGGAAAAGATTGAGGACTCCAATGGAAATAAGACAGACAGTCCTCAATGACTCACTGACTTTATTGAGTTATCCTGGGTGGCTAACCCTCCAAGGTTAAAAATCCGAACAAAATCTTATCTTATTGTGACTAGCACGTGAGTAAATAGAATTATTAAAGCTTATTGCTTGGGTAGCGTTTATTCTGTTAGTGGGTTGGATTTGTGAAGGACCTGCCAAGTGTGGGCCAATAGGCCTCCTGCAGTGTTCCTCCTTTCTTATGTTCTTATGTTGATGAGTGGAACAGTCTACCCAGTATGGTTATTGAGGCTAAAACCTTGGGTAGTTTCAAATTGGTATTGGATAAATACATGAGTAAGAGGGGTTGGATGTGAGTGGGACTTGCACATGAGTAAATAGAATTATCAATGCTTATTGCTTGGGTAGTGTGGAAATTAAATCACTTGCATGTACCTCAACATTACATTCATATAAGTAATCTCATGGGAGGTGACAACCATATATTGTTTACAGTAGTTACCCTGTGTAGACGTGTGAGAAAACTTAAGCCACCCCTGGTCACTGCAGGTGGCTCCTTCGACCTCACAAATCTTATCCACATCTATCCAAGACCAGTACCATAGATTAAGGTTGGGTAACACCAATAGGCATGGCGCTACAAATAAATTGTGGACTGTATGTATAAATTGGACCGATTAAAAAAGGGGGGAAGGGGTTACACGTGAACATAACGAGACCACCACTTACCAGATTTTCTCTGGTGATCACTTGATGTAGCTGGATCACCCACAACTTATCATATTGTAACATATCTAACTGGCCAGTATCATTTTGCTATAACTAGAAAGGTTACTTAACTGTGGGTGGTTGATGCTCCTTATTTCCTCTATCCACCATCTTATTTTGATGTCCTGCTACACTGATGTGGTTCTTATTCCAGCAGGATGAGGTATCTGTTGGTTTGTTCTGGTTTAGGAGCTGTGACTCCGTAAAACCTCCATGATCCCCTAGCACACTGTCCCAGGCCTATACCCCCAATGAGACTCCCGATGCCTGCCTCGGCCTCCACTCTGCCCGTCGGTGCAGGCGCAGAGGTTCCCTGTTGGTTCTCTTCCATTTTAAAATACATTTTTTGACCAACATCAACACATTAAACACCTAATAGGCACTATAACTTTGGAAAATTAAATATTTTCCACAGGTAGGATTGAAAATTGAGTTGGGCAAATATTCATACGGAAGATTTCTAATGCTATGTATTAATTTAGTCATTCTATGCTGAATGTTTTCTAATGAATTTATGTCCATTCTGTAATATGGAGACCAGAACTGAGCTGCATAATCTTGGTGAGGCCTTACTAATGATGTATAAAGCTGTAATATAACTGCTGAACTTCTGTTGCTTACATTTCTTTATATGAATCCCAGTAATCTGTTTGCCTTATTACGTACGCTTAGGCATTGCTGTCTTGGTTTAAGGTTACTGCTTACCATAACCCCCAAGTCCTTTTCGCATTCTGTATGGTTAAGTTCTACATTATTTAACTTGTAAGTGCTAGGGTTATGGACACACTCGAGCTTCAGAACCTTGCATTTATCTACATTGAACTGCATCTGCCACATTTCTGATAAAGTATTGAGTTTGTCTGAATCCTCCCGAAGTTCCCTGATATCTACATTTGAATCAGTTATCCTACCTAACTTTGTGTCGTCGGCGAATTTGCTCACTTCACTAGTAATTCCCTCATCAATATCATTGATATATATTATAAACAACAATTAGTTAGACAAGAACGGCCTCTCATGAATCCATGCCAAGTATCATTAATCAGATTATGCTTATCCAGATGGCTTCTTATAATCTCAGCTATAATTGACTCTAGTAATTTGCCTACAATTGAGGTCAGGCTTATTGGGCGGTAATTTGAAGGTAATGACTTGTCCCCTGCTTTAAAAATAGGTACCACATTAGCCATCTTCCACATGTCCTAATGTTTTTCAACCGTATCGGGGAATCAATCTCCAGACCTCAGTGTGTGAGTTCACGTGATGCCCTTATTATTAGGGATTTTTTTTTTTTCTCAACAAGTCGGCCATCTCCCACCGAGGCAGGGTGACCCAAAAAAGAAAGAAAATCCCCAAAAAGAAAATACTTTCATCATCATTCAACACTTTCACCACACTCGCACATTATCACTATTTTTGCAGAGGTGCTCAGAATACAACAGTTTAGAAGCATACACATATAAAGATACACAACATATCCCTCCAAACTGCTAATATCCCAAACCCCTCCTTTAACCCTTTGAGGGTTTTGGTCGTACTAGTACGTCTTACGCGTAGGGGTTTTTGACGTACTAGTACGCATAAATTCTAGCGGCCTCAAATCTCGCATGAAAAGGCTGATAAGCCTAGATGTGAGAGAATGGGTCTGTGTGGTGGGTGTGCGCAGTAGGAAAAAAATCTGGGACCCAGTGGTGCATTGTGGGAATGCCATCATAGTACTCAATTTCCACCGTGCCCTGCGGTAAGAAGTTCCTCACTCCTCGGCGAATTGGGACACTTTTGTTCCCCAGTGACAGTTCTAATACAGATGGAAGTGACAGTGAAGATGAGTTTCAAGGTTCTGGTGAGGTTTTGACCGAAACTAATGACCATAATATGGGTAATAGTGAGGAAAACCCAGACAACCCACAGCCTTCCACCTCTGGTGCAGGGCCATCTTGTTCACGTTCAGTTGTACCAGAATCAAAGAGGAAACTCCTATTTTCCAAAATCCCAGACTCAGATGTGAGCATTGGTGATGATAATGATAGTGATTATGAACTACAAGCTCTTCAAACTTGTTCCAAGAATGGAGGAGGAGGAGGAGGCAGAGGAGGAGGAGGCAGAGGAGGAGGAGGCAAGAGGAGGAGGAGGCAAGAGGAGGAGGAGGCAAGAGGAGGAGGAGGCAGAGGAGGAGGAGGAGGAGGAGGAAGAAGAAGAGGAGGAGGAGGAAGACGAAGAGGAGGAGGAGGAGGAAGAAGAGGAGGAGGAGGAGGAGGAAGAGGAGGAGGAGGAGGAGGAAGAAGAAGAAGAATACGTAATGATAACAATAATACATAATAATAATACATTTTTTTTTTTTTATTATCACACCGGCCGATTCCCACCAAGGCAGGGTGGCCCGAAAAAGAAAAACTTTCACCATCATTCACTCCATCACTGTCTTGCCAGAAGGGTGCTTTACACTACAGTTTTTAAACTGCAACATTAACACCCCTCCTTCAGAGTGCAGGCACTGTACTTCCCATCTCCAGGACTCAAGTCCGGCCTGCCGGTTTCCCTGAATCCCTTCATAAATGTTACTTTGCTCACACTCCAACAGCACGTCAAGTATTAAAAACCATTTGTCTCCATTCACTCCTATCAAACACGCTCACGCATGCCTGCTGGAAGTCCAAGCCCCTCGCACACAAAACCTCCTTTACCCCCTCCCTCCAACCCTTCCTAGGCCGACCCCTACCCCGCCTTCCTTCCACTACAGACTGATACACTCTTGAAGTCATTCTGTTTCGCTCCATTCTCTCTACATGTCCGAACCACCTCAACAACCCTTCCTCAGCCCTCTGGACAACAGTTTTGGTAATCCCGCACCTCCTCCTAACTTCCAAACTACGAATTCTCTGCATTATATTCACACCACACATTGCCCTCAGACATGACATCTCCACTGCCTCCAGCCTTCTCCTCGCTGCAACATTCATCACCCACGCTTCACACCCATATAAGAGCGTTGGTAAAACTATACTCTCATACATTCCCCTCTTTGCCTCCAAGGACAAAGTTCTTTGTCTCCACAGACTCCTAAGTGCACCACTCACTCTTTTTCCCTCATCAATTCTATGATTCACCTCATCTTTCATAGACCCATCCGCTGACACGTCCACTCCCAAATATCTGAATACGTTCACCTCCTCCATACTCTCTCCCTCCAATCTGATATTCAATCTTTCATCACCTAATCTTTTTGTTATCCTCATAACCTTACTCTTTCCTGTATTCACCTTTAATTTTCTTCTTTTGCACACCCTACCAAATTCATCCACCAATCTCTGCAACTTCTCTTCAGAATCTCCCAAGAGCACAGTGTCATCAGCAAAGAGCAGCTGTGACAACTCCCACTTTGTGTGTGATTCTTTATCTTTTAACTCCACGCCTCTTGCCAAGACCCTCGCATTTACTTCTCTTACAACCCCATCTATAAATATATTAAACAACCACGGTGACATCACACATCCTTGTCTAAGGCCTACTTTTACTGGGAAAAAATTTCCCTCTTTCCTACATACTCTAACTTGAGCCTCACTATCCTCGTAAAAACTCTTCACTGCTTTCAGTAACCTACCTCCTACACCATACACTTGCAACATCTGCCACATTGCCCCCCTATCCACCCTGTCATACGCCTTTTCCAAATCCATAAATGCCACAAAGACCTCTTTAGCCTTATCTAAATACTGTTCACTTATATGTTTCACTGTAAACACCTGGTCCACACACCCCCTACCTTTCCTAAAGCCTCCTTGTTCATCTGCTATCCTATTCTCCGTCTTACTCTTAATTCTTTCAATTATAACTCTACCATACACTTTACCAGGTACACTCAACAGACTTATCCCCCTATAATTTTTGCACTCTCTTTTATCCCCTTTGCCTTTATACAAAGGAACTATGCATGCTCTCTGCCAATCCCTAGGTACCTTACCCTCTTCCATACATTTATTAAATAATTGCACCAACCACTCCAAAACTATATCCCCACCTGCTTTTAACATTTCTATCTTTATCCCATCAATCCCGGCTGCCTTACTCCCTTTCATTTTACCTACTGCCTCACGAACTTCCCCCACACTCACAACTGGCTCTTCCTCACTCCTACAAGATGTTATTCCTCCTTGCCCTATACACGAAATCACAGCTTCCCTATCTTCATCAACATTTAACAATTCCTCAAAATATTCCTTCCATCTTCCCAATACCTCTAACTCTCCATTTAATAACTCTCCTCTCCTATTTTTAACTGACAAATCCATTTGTTCTCTAGGCTTTCTTAACTTGTTAATCTCACTCCAAAACTTTTTCTTATTTTCAACAAAATTTGTTGATAACATCTCACCCACTCTCTCATTTGCTCTCTTTTTACATTGCTTCACAACTCTCTTAACTTCTCTCTTTTTCTCCATATACTCTTCCCTCCTTGCATCACTTCTACTTTGTAAAAACTTCTCATATGCTAACTTTTTCTCCCTTACTACTCTCTCTACATCATCATTCCACCAATCGCTCCTCTTCCCTCCTGCACCCACTTTCCTGTAACCACAAACTTCTGCTGAACACTCTAACACTACATTTTTAAACCTACCCCATACCTCTTCGACCCCATTGCCTATGCTCTCATTAGCCCATCTATCCTCCAATAGCTGTTTATATCTTACCCTAACTGCCTCCTCTTTTAGTTTATAAACCTTTACCTCTCTCTTCCCTGATGCTTCTATTCTCCTTGTATCCCATCTACCTTTTACTCTCAGTGTAGCTACAACTAGAAAGTGATCTGATATATCTGTGGCCCCTCTATAAACATGTACATCCTGAAGTCTACTCAACAGTCTTTTATCTACCAATACATAATCCAACAAACTACTGTCATTTCGCCCTACATCATATCGTGTATACTTATTTATCCTCTTTTTCTTAAAATATGTATTACCTATAACTAAACCCCTTTCTATACAAAGTTCAATCAAAGGGCTCCCATTATCATTTACACCTGGCACCCCAAACTTACCTACCACACCCTCTCTAAAAGTTTCTCCTACTTTAGCATTCAAGTCCCCTACCACAATTACTCTCTCACTTGGTTCAAAGGCTCCTATACATTCACTTAACATCTCCCAAAATCTCTCTCTCTCCTAATACATAACATAAATAATACATAATAATAATAATACATAATAATAATAATACATAATAATAATAATACATAATAATAATAATAGGTAATAATAATAATATGTAATAATAAATGTTCACCCATGACAGTAACAAGATAAGGGGAGATAACATCTGATAAGTGCTGACGTTTGATGAGGGTAAATGAGGGTAGAGCTGATGCCAAAAGATAAGATGAACATCGCCCTCCCTTTGTTTTTGCTGGTATACTAACATTTCTGTCTGTCTATTTGCCTGTCTGTCAAGCTCCCTGTCTATCCATCTAGCTCTCTGTCTCAGAGAGCCACAAGACTGCGTCATCACTTTTACTCACATCTTCAAGCAGAGTATAGCACTTTGTCTGGGTTTCTTGGGTTATCCTAGGTAATTTATACTATGTATACTTGTATTTATGTGTACCTGTGAGACAGAGATAGACAGACAGATAGAATGAGGGAGAAAGATAATTAGATAGAATGGAGGAGGGGAAGCAGCATCCGACCCCATTGTTTTGACAGGCCGGAGGGGGAAAGAGTAATGAGCCAATATGTCACTTTGACAGCTGCTGACTCCTTGTAATTTACACTATGGACGAGGAGGAGAAGGAGTAGGGGGAAGAGGAAGAAGAGGAGGAGGAGGAAGAGGAGGAGAAGGAAGAGGAAGAGTAGGAGGAAGAGGAATAAGAGGAAGAGGAGGAGGAAGAGGAATAGTAGGAGGAAGATTAGGGGGAAGAGGAAGAAGAGGAGGAGGAGGAAGAGTAGGAGGAAGAGGAAGAAGAGGAGGAGGAAGAGGAGGAGGAGGAAGAGGAAGAGTAGGAGGAAGAGGAAGAGGAGGAAGAGGAAGAGTAGGGGGAAGAGGAGGAAGAGTAGGGGGAAGAGGAGGAAGAGGAAGAAGAGGAGGAGGAGGGTGGAACACTAGTACACTGGTACTGGTACACTAACATTTCTGTCTGTCTATTTGTATGTCTGTCAAGCTCCCTGTCTATCTGTCTATCCGTCTAGCTCTCTGTCTCAGAGAGCCACAAGACTGTGTCATCACTTTTACTCACATCTTCAAGCAGAGTATAGCACTTTGTCTGGATTTCTTGGGTTATCCTAGGTAATTTATACTATGTATACTTGTATTTATGTGTACCTGTGAGACAGAGATAGACAGACAGATAGAAAGAGAGAGACAGATTGAAAGAGATAGAATGAGGGAGAAAGATAAAACACCATTGTGTATGACACCATGTTTCAGAGTTCCACAAGCTGCATAACTAATAGGAATATGTTCAGTGACTGTATATTGGTATATATATTATAGAACAATAATAATAAACAATGTTTTGTATTGTTTGTTTTTGTAAACAAGTTTTGTAAACAATATATTGATAATTATGTTTGTGTGCTTATTGTGTTGTATACAACGAGTGTATATATGTACATTGCACCTTACTTTGGTCTCACAGGCCACGTAAGTTATGTGAAAAAATAAAATAGTGAAAAAAACAACAAACCTTCAAATACAAGTAAACTAAAGTTTACCGGGTGAGCGGCAGTCACCGCTGTTGCCATACGCGGCTCATTTTCTGCAAACTTCATGCATCCATATCTCCGTAAGTATTGATGGTAAATTTTTTTTGTTTATCCTATAATGTTTAGAAAAAAAAACTATTTTTTCATAAGAAAAAATAATTTTTTTTTTTTGAAATTTGGCCGACCCTGAGAACGAGTTTCGGAGAGGGCCTGTCGACCCTCAAAGGGTTAAAGTGCAGGCATTGTACTTCCCATTTCCAGGACTCAAGTCCGACTATATGAAAATAACCGGTTTCCCTGAATCCCTTCACTAAATATTACCCTGCTCACACTCCAACAGATCGTCAGGTCCCAAGTACCATTCGTCTCCATTCACTCCTATCTAACACGCTCACGCACGCTTGCTGGAAGTCCAAGCCCCTTGCCCACAAAACCTCCTTTACCCCCTCTCTCCAACCCTTTCAAGGACGACCCCTACCCCGCCTTCCTTCCCCTATAGATTTATATGCTTTCCATGTCATTCTACTTTGATCCATTCTCTCTAAATGACCAAACCACCTCAACAACCCCTCTTCTGCCCTCTGACTAATACTTTTATTAACTTCACACCTTTTCCTAATTTCCACACTCCGAATTTTCTGCATAATATTTACACCACACATTGCCCTTAAACAGGACATCTCCACCGCCTCCTCACTGCTGCATTTACCACCCAAGCTTCACACCCATATAAGAGTGTTGGTACTACTATACTTTCATACATTCCCTTCTTTGCCTCCATAGATAACGTTTTTTGACTCCACATATACCTCAATGCACCACTCACCTTTTTTCCCTCATCAATTCTATGATTAACCTCATCCTTCATAAATCCATCCGCCGACACGTCAACTCCCAAGTATCTGAAAACATTCACTTCTTCCATACTCCTCCTCCCCAATTTGATATCCAATTTTTCTTTATCTAAATCATTTGACACCCTCATCACCTTACTCTTTTCTATGTTCACTTTCAACTTTCTACCTTTACACACATTCCCAAACTCATCCACTAACCTTTGCAATTTTTCTTTAGAATCTCCCATAAGCACAGTATCATCAGCAAAAAGTAATTGTGTCAATTCCCATTTTGAATTTGATTACACAAAATTTAATCCCACCCCTCTCGCAAACACCCTAGCATTTACTTCCTTTACAACCCCATCTATAAATATATTAAACAACCATGGTGACATTACATATCCCTGTCTAAGACCTACTTTTACTGGGAAGTAGTCTCCCTCTCTTCTACACACCCTAACCTGAGCCTCACTATCCTCATAAAAACTCTTTACAGCATTTAATAACTTACCATACTATAATACAGTGTGTGAGGAGGAAGGACAGTTTAAAAACAAGTGCAAGTTTAAAACTGAGACACATGTGCAACATCTGGGTATCTTTATTATTGATGTTTTGTCATCCAGTGGCTTTATTAGTACAAATTCTAGGACATAATCTGAAGACTGTAGAGCTATATACAGAAGATGAGGTAAAAAGTCCCTCAGCCTTGGAGTTTGTGTGAAGAGCACCGTAGTCATGAAGATTCTTGACAACTATGGTGCTGTAATAAAGTTGGTAGAATTGCCGACAATATGTAAAGTAAAAGGACACAAGTGCAACTAATGTGACATTTATTGTGGCAACGTTTCGCTCTCCAGGAGCTTATGGCTTGATAAAGCTCCTGGAGAGCGAAACGTTGCCACAATAAATGTCACATTAGTTGCACTTGTGTCCTTTTACTTAACTATGGTGCTCTTCACACCAACTCCAAGGCTGAGGGACTGATTACCTCATCTTTTGTATATAGTTCTACTGTATTCAAATTATGTCCTAGAATTTGCATTGATAAAGCCACTGGATGGTGAAACATCTACAATAAAGATACCCAGATATTGCACATGTGTCTCAGTTTTCGTCTTGTTGATACTGTATACCATTCTTGTACAAGTGCAAGTTTAGTTTTGGAAAGTTTAACCAGTTTAGAATGTTCAGTGGACTGTATACGGAACTGCAGGGTAAAATAAGCCAGAATAGACAGAATACATGAGCCTTCCACTTCAACAATCAGCTAGTGAAGTTGCATCAACATCCCTTGATCCCCAACCTTCACATCATTGACCTCATCCATCAACCTCATCCCAGTAGGGCCACAGCCACCCTCTCCACTCACTTTAGGATGTTAAGCATCAACAACCCAACTTGAAGGTAAGTGACAACTACTCTACAGTATTAGTGTAACCACTTTTTAGTTAAACATAATCTTCCCTAATACAGTTTGAACCTCACTAGAGTTCGAAATTATTGTTTTTGAAACATTATGACATTCAGAAAGTTGGTTATGGCTCACTTGGAGGTCAGGAATGCAACCGCAATTTTTTCCTTATGTTTTCCACCCCATAAGTCACAAATCATTGATAGGCCTAGTCACAGACTGGGCCACAGGGGCGTTGACCCTTCGAACCCTTTCCAGGTCCAGGTAGCACAGTTTTCAGCAACATAGCCTGTGCGAATTATGATTGTCCTCTGTATATTGTTTGCATACCATATCATCTCTTCAATTGGAGTGGGAAATTTTTTATATTTAATTTAAATTTAATGTAAATAAAGTAGATTTACAGTACGTATAAATAACTCTAATGGAATTACATATAATGTTCATAAGATTTTGATTTGGCTAAAACAAGTACTGTGTCTGCTTTAGCTTAGTTTTGAATTGAGTAAGAGTGTTGCAATTTTTCAGTGTGTTTGGCAAATTATTCTGTATCTTTGGTCCTTTAATGATGTCATTAGTTTATAGATGGGGTTGTAAAAGAAGTAAATGCTAGAGTGTTCAGGAGAGGAGTGGGATTAAATTATGGGGAATCAAATACAGAATGGGAATTGACACAGTTGCTTTTTGCTGATGATACTGTGCTTATAGGAGATTCTAAAGAAAAATTGCAAAGGTTAGTGGGTGAGTTTGGGAGTGTGTGTAAAGGTAGAAAGTTGAAAGTGAACATAGAAAAGAGTAAGGTGATGAGGGTATCAAATGATTTAGATAAGAAAAATTGGATATCAAATTGAGGAGGAGGAGTATGGAAGAAGTGAATGTTTTCAGATACTTGGCAGTTGACATGTTGGCAGATGGATTTATGAAGGATGAGGTTAATCATAGAATTGATGAGGGAAAAAAGGTGAGTGGTGCATTGAGGTATATGTGGAGACAAAAAACGTTATCTATGGAGGCAAAGAAGGGAATGTATGAAAGTATAGTAGTACCAACACTTATATGGGTGTGAAGCTTGGGTTGCGAATGCAGCAGTGAGGAGGCGGTTGGAGGCAGTGGAGATGTCCTGTCTAAGGACAATGTGTGGTGTAAATATTATGCAGAAAATTCGGAGTGTGGAAATTAGGAGAAGGTGTGGAGTTAATAAAAGTATTAGTCAGAGGGCTGAAGAGGGGTTGTTGAGGTGGTTTGTTCATTTAGAGAGAATGGATCAAAGTAGAATGACATGGAGAGTGTTTAAATCTGTAGGGGAAGGAAGGTGGGGTAGGGGTCATCCTCAAAAAGGTTGGAGAGAAGGGGTAAGGGAGGTTTTGTGGGCGAGGGGCTTGGACTTCCATCAGGCGTGCGTGAGTGTGTTCGATGGGAGTGAATGGAGACGAATGGTATTTGGGAACTGACGATCTGTTGGAGTGTGAACAAGGTAATATTTAGTGAAGGGATTCAGGGAAACCGTTTTTTTTTATATAGCCGGACTTGAGTCCTGGAAATGGGAAGTACAATGCCTGCACTCTAAAGGAGGGATTCGGGATATTAGCAGTTTTGAGGGATATATTGTGTATCTTTATACGTATATGCTTCTAAACTGTTGTGTTCTGAACACCTCTGCAAAAACAGTGATTATGTGTGAGTGAGGTGAAAGTGTTGAATGATGATGAAAGTATTTTCTTTTTGGGGATTTTCTTTTTGGGTCACCCTGCCTCGGTGGGAGACGGCCGACTTGTTAAAAAAAAAAAAAAAAAGTTCAGCTGGGAAGATACTCTGCTTTGCACTGTCACATGCTTTGTTCTGCTTTTCTGTCATAATTAGTTCATGCATTTTGTTCAGATGTTCTTATGCTCAGAATTCAATCAATATTCATAATGCTGTACAATAATTTTTTAATATTTTTAAGAGATCTTGTTCATAACTGAAGTTCTTACATCAAGAGTATGGCTTTATATATTTACATGTTCACAATATTAACAATTGATTTTTAGCTGTTTTTTGAGGGACATTTTATTTGAATGACTTGCTAATGTTTAAAATATTGGCAATGGGTCTTGTGCATTGGAATATTGTATACTGAATAAAGTTTTGGAAAAAGATCACATTTCTCTGAGTTGGTCTTGGGGCCCATGTTCACAATCTACATACTGTAAATGACATAAATTAGGGAATAAATACTGTAGTGATGTAAGCAAGTTTGCTGATGACTCAAAAATGGGCTGACAATTTTAGAGGAAACCATGGAGTTTAAGACTGTTGTTGTGGTCAGAAAAGTGGCAGATGCAATTCAGTATGGACAAATGCAAAAGAATTGATCTTGGACTTATAAACTAAATCATATAGCTTGTAATCAAACAGAACATGAAAAAAAGTCTTAGGAGTCCTGGTTAGCAGGAATGTATGTCCAAGGAAATAGTTCACAAGCATTTAAAGAAAGCTAATAGACCTCTTGGTTTCATTTCAAAAATTATAATCGTCAGAAGTATGTGTACTGAATGGAAATACTGCAACTGTAAAGGAAAACATCAAGAAAAGGATGCCAAATAATGAATTTATTCCCCTGCATCAGAAATCTTTCTTATAAAGGTTGGTTAAATGGATTGAATTTGCACTCTACAGAAAAGTGTTGGAAAAGTGGGCAGAAATTATATCAGTAAAGTGCTGACATTATTTAAGGAAGGTAGAATTTGTAGCAGTAGATTGAAGTGAAATAAGTATATTCAGATTTCTAGAGAATTTAGGAAAGCAGATTTGATGATAAAGCTGTGAATGAAAGAAGCAAACTGTCAAGTAATGACATTAAATAGAATATTTTGGTTGTCCTGAAAAATAGCCGAGAGAAGTACATGAGTGGAAATGATAAGGGTATGAGTAGGACTTGAATAGAATAAGCTAGTAGGCCTTTGTTCCTGTATTCTTATGTGTACATAAAATGTGTAATAGGTAAACAGCATTTATAGTACAGGTTCTTTTAATGTTCTTGAGAAAGATAATAATGAAAAAATGCCTCATACAAATTGTTCACAGGATGAGTGGATTAAGCCTTGAAGAATATGACTTACTTGGTGATTCCAAGTATCGTGCTTATGTGGCAGCAGTTGACAAGACATTACGGAACTTTGAAAATACTAGTGAATGGGCAGACCTTATATCTACACTTGGAAAACTTAATAAGGTAATGTTACAATTGATAATTAAACAGATATGTTTATTTGGAAAGTTGCAGACTTTAGTGGATGAATGTGTAAAGGGTGGAGGGTGTGCAAAGGTAGAAAGTTGAAAATGAACATAGATAAGAGTAAGGTGATGAGGGTATCAAATGATTTAGATAAAGAAAAATTGTATATCACATTGGAGAGGAGTATGGAAGAAATGAATGTTTTGAGATATGTGGGAGTTGATGTGTCAGTGGATGGGTTTATGAAGGATGAGGTTAACCATAGAATTGACGAGGGAAAAAAGGTGAGTGGCGCATTGAGGTATATGTGGAGACAAAAAACGTTATCAGTGGAGGCAAAGAAGGGGATGTATGAAAGTATAGTGGTACCAACACTCTTATATACGTGTGAAGCCTGGGTTGTAAATGCTGCAGCGAGGGTTTGTTGGAGGCAGTGGAGATGTCCTGTCTAAGGGCAATGTGTGATGTAAATATTATGCAGAGAATTAGAAGTGTGGAAATTAGGAGAAGGTGTGGAGTTAATAAAAGTATTAGTCAGAGGGCTGAAGAGGGGTTGTTGAGGTGGTTTGGTCATTTAGAGAGAATGGATCAAAGTAGAATGACATGGAGAACATATAAATCTGTAGGGGAAGGAAGGCGGGGTAGGGGTCATCCTCAAAAAAGGTTGGAAGAAGGGCATAAAGGAGGTTTTGTGGGTGAGGGGCTTGGACTTCCAGCAACGTGCATGAGCATGTTAGATAGGAGTGAATGGAGATGAATGGTTTTTGGGACCTGATGAGCTGTTGGAGTGTGAGCAGGGTAATATTTAGTGAAGGGATTCAGGGAAACCGGTTATTTTTATGTATCTGGACTTGAGTACTGGAAATGGGAAGTACAATGCCTGCACTTTAAAGGAGGGGTTTGGGATATTGGCAGTTTGGAGGGATATGTAATGTATCTTTATATATGCTTCTAAACTGTTGTACATATCTGGGCACCTCTGCTAAAACAGTGATTATGTATGAGTGAGGTGAAAGTGTTGAATGATGATGAAAGGATTTTCATTTTGGGGATTTTCTTTTTGGTTCACCCTGCCTAGGTGAGAGGCGGCTGACTTGTTGAAAAAAAAAAAAATGTTTATTTGGTCTCTATGGGGAAGTGGAACAGAATTCTTCCTCTGTAAGCCATGCTTGTCATAAGAGGCAACTAAAATGCCAGGAGCAAGGGGGCTAGTAACCCCTTCTCCTGTATACATTACTAAAGTTAAAAAGAGAAACTTTTGTTTTTCTTTTTCGTCCACCCTGCTTCAGTGGGGTACGGCCGGTTTGTTGAAAGAAGAAGAAGAATGTTTATTTGGATTCTTATCGTTAAAACATAGAATTTATTATATTCAGTATGTTTTCCTGTAGAGAAGTTGGGTGGGAATGGTATTCAGAATGCACATTTTGGTTATTATTCAGAATACACTTCTTTTTTATGAAACAAGTTAAAGAGTACAATGTGTATATGCTTGGAGTCATTCCAGAAATTCAGTACAGTAAAACATTTACAATCCAGCATTCAGATTTCCAAAAATTCTCCAAAACTGGCAAGTTTGAAAAATATTTCCATTATGACTTCATGATATCTGGTAAACTGTGTCTCAACATGTGGAATAGCTGGTCAGCATTAATCCTCTCACTTATGGTAATTATGTTGTTGATGGTGGATTCATAAAGCAACATACTATACATGTATTATGCTCTTCCTAAATGCAAGTGGGAAACCATGCATCAGCAATTTGTTTGCACGTGCACTGGAAAACCAGCATGGATATATGGGTTCTCTAAGGCCCATGAACCTAATATCCTGTTAAGATCCATTAGATATAGTATTGTTATTATCTGAGTCAGTAGTTTTTTGCACCTTTAGTTGTACATCAAAATTTGTTTAAGCTGAATGCATACTTTCAAAAGCTAATGATTTTTCACTTTCTATAACTTGAGATCTAGCTACCACTGAACATTTTTAGAGGCTGATTATATCTTATCTTCCATTTTGGCAGGTATTACTGTCTCACATGAAATATCCTGTAGTCCCACGAAGGATAACCATCAGCAAGCGATTAGCACAGTGCATGCATCCAGCTTTACCATCAGGAGTTCATTTGAAAGCCCTTGAAACTTATGATATAATCTTCAAATGTATGGGTACAAATCGTCTCTCACAAGAACTGTTTATATACAGTGCAGGTTAGTAGATTTGTCTTTATTTTTCATGTACAGTAGGGCCCCACTTATATGGCAGGTTAGGTTCCAGGCTACCGCCAGAAAGCAGAACGCCATTTTCTTGCACTTAGTATAAATGCCAGATAACAAGTTTACATAATAAAAAGTAAAATACACAGTGCACTCCTTACTTACCTTTAAATATTTGTAGTCTTAATGTAGGGTGAGAGGTGAGTAGTATTTATTGTAAGAGGTCAGGTGTGATAGGTATGGTAGTCAAGATGTGGTGGGTATGGCCACCCCACCCACATGTACGTATTATACATTTAAAGTGCCATAGAGCGATAGAATGCATATATGGTACACTCATTACTTACTTTAAAATATCTGTATTCTTAATGTAGGGTGAGAGATGAGTAAACAAGATAAAATGAATAAATGAGAGACAGAGAGAGAACGAGTAAATGAGAGAGGACAGAGACGTGGAGTATGTAAACAAGCAGACGAACACGTCTGGCTATGATTCATACACTTTCATTTCTATGTCTGTGAAGCTTATACCATAATACAAATACCCTACATTGTGTACAAGTTGTCTCCATGTTGGTACAGTAGAATAAATAAAGAACAACACTCTCCATTCTCGTGTAACACACCATTTTTAGAAGGAATGATGCTCTGAGTGAAGGCATTCAAAAGAAGTAATTTTCTACAGTTACCCCAATAATACTATTGTGTATGCATTTTCTTTGGTATTGAACTAGAGAAAATGTTATTCTTTCTGACACTCTGACAAGACAACTGGAAAAACATCTAAAGATAGATAAAGATAAAGATTTATTTCTTTGTAAAGGTTACAGTGTGTAATTACAATTTTGGTTTACTAATTACTAAGAAAGCCACTTTCATGCCGGGGCATTTCGGGCAGACTAATCCTACTACATAGTAACTACTTAAAACTATACAAGATAATAGTGGTTAACTCTATTACAGTTTTATTTAGTCTTAATACTAATGTGAGGTAGTCAGGGTGGAGGTTTATAAGAATATTAATCTTGAAGTTGCACATAATAAAAGCAATATTACAATTAATGGTTCAGGCAGTAATATTTCATGGACTGGCAGATGTTTAAAAGTCTAAAGGTCGCATAATATAACTAATTGGAAGTTGTTTTGGTTGATTTGGTTAGTATTGAGAGATAAAATGATTGTTTAGCAAAATCCTAATTATATAAGTAGTCAGGGGATCCTTTACCGGTTCCAGTAGGTAGGGAGTTACAGATCTTCGGGCCCTAAATGTTCATAGCACTTTTGCATAGTGTAAGACTGACACGAGGGATGTTGAAGAGTGACTGCGTTCTGTTGTAACTGTCAAGGAGTAGTTTAAGTGGAGAGTTTATAGTGGAATTTAATGTTCTATATATGTAGTAGACACAATAATATGAGTGTATGTCTTGTATATTTAGCAAGTTCAGGCTTTTGAAAAGTGGTGGGTTGTGCTGTCTAGCACAGGAGCTGGTAATCATCTGCACAGCAGATTTTGTTGGGTTATTAAAGGTTTAAGGTGGTTGACTGTGGTTAATCCCCAGGCACAAATACTATAGGCAAGGTAAGGATATACCTATTAAAGAATGGTATAAGGTAAGGAGTGTTGTTTGTGGTACATAGTATCGTATCTTGGGCAAGATGCCTACTGATTTGGAAATTTTCTTGGATATATGTTGGATGTGGGAATGAAATTTAAGATTACAATCAAGAAAAAAACTTAGAAATTTACCCTCAATGTGTCTTGATATAACTTGTACAGTGGACCCTCGACTAACGCTATTAATCCGTTCCTGAGAGCTCATCGTTAGTCAGAATAATCGTTAGTCAAGTTAATTTTCCCCATAAGAAATAATGGAAATCAAATTAATCCGTGCAAGACACCCAAAAGTATTGAAAAAATTTTTTATTAACACATGAAATATTAATTTTAATACACACAAACTGAAGAAGACATGCACAGTTACATGACACTTACCTTTATTGAAAATCTGGTGATGATTGATGGGATGGGAAGAGGGGAGTGTGCTGATGGTCTTAGTGTTTAGAAGGGGAATCCCCTTCCATTAGGACTTGAGGTGGCAAGTCCTTTTTCGGGGTTACTTCCCTTGTTCTTTTAATGCCACTAGGACCAGCTTGAGAGTCACTGGACCTCTGTCGCACAACATATCTGCCCATAGAGGCCTGTACCTCCCGTTCCTTTATGACATTCCTGAAGTGTTTCACAACATTGTCAGTGTCACCATTAAACACTTTTTCAGGTTTCAGTCCTTCACTATGTACTCCTTGAATTCCTGCACATATTTTTCAGCTGCTTTTTGGTCCAAACTGGCAGCCTCACCATGCCTTATCATACTATGTATGCCACTACGATTCTTAAATCTCTCAAACCAACCTTTGCTGGCCTTAAATTCACTCACATCACCACTAGTTGCTGGCGTTTTTCTAATTAAATCGTCATGCAACTTCCTAGCCTTTTCACATATGATCGCTTGAGAGATGCTATCTCCTGCTATCTGTTTTTCGTTTATCCATACCAATAACAGTCTCTCAACATCTTCTATCACTTGCGATCTCAGTTTCAAAAACATAGTTGCACCTTTGGCAAGAACAGCTTCCTTGATTGCCGTTTTCTTGGCCACAATAGTAGCGATGGTTGATTGGGGTTTTGTGTACAGCCTGGCCAGCTCGGAGACATGCACTCCACTTTCATACTTAGCAATGATCTCTTTCTTCATATCCATAGTAATTCTCACCCTTTTTGCTGTAGGGTTGGCACTAGAAGCTTTCTTGGGGCCCATGGTGACTTATTTTGCAGGTGCAATCACTAAAAAGGCTGTGATAATATGAAATGTTCCGATTGTATGCTTGGAAGCGACCGCGGTGGCTGGCTGGCTTCTAAACACTGGCCAGAAGTGGACGCGTCTCAGACTGAACGAATAGTGTTGGTCGAGTTTTTTAGCGCTAATCGAGGCAAAATTTTTGCGTTAAAATGTATCGCTAGTCAGATTTATCGTTAATCGATGCCATCGCTGGTCGAGGGTCCACTGTATTCATGTTAATTTATTTTACCGTGGGATGTATTTTTCATGTTTATATGTTATGTAGTGTGCTTATTACGTAATTTTGAAAAAAATATCATAGCTGGATTAACCCATAAACGGTCCAAACGTATATATACGTTTTTACCGCTAGTGCCCCAAACATATATATACGTATTATTTGTCATATTCAGCATTGCCACAATAAGCCTGAGTCGCCTAGACATAAGAGAATGGGTGTGCGCACTCACTGTGCACCATATTAAAATAATTGGGGATGCCTGGGTACCATATGCTCTTTTTTTTTTTTTTTTTTTTTCAACAAGTCGGTCGTCTCCCACCGAGGCAGGGTGACCCAAAAAAAAGAAAGAAAATCCCCAAAAAGAAAATACTTTCATCATCATTCAACACTTTCACCACACTCACACATTATCACTGCTTTTGCAGAGGTGCTCAGAATATAACAGTTTAGAAGCATATACGTATAGAGATACACAACATATCCCTCCAAACTGCCAATATCCCAAACCCCTCCTTTAAAGTGCAGGCATTGTACTTCCCATTTCCAGGACTCAAGTCCGACTATATGAAAATAACCGGTTTCCCTGAATCCCTTCACTAAATATTACCCTGCTCTTTTTTCTATTAAAAAAAACTTTTTTTTTTTTTTCTCAAAAAAGTTGGGGCGCTGTGGGAGAGAACATATATATACGTTTGGACCGTTTACGGGTTAATGGAAATATCTATATTAACGTAATATACAACATATGTTGCACCTCTGAGTAATTATTGCATACAGCCTCTCCTCACTTTCCGACGTACTTGTTTACCGACGACTCAGATTTACGACGGGCTCTCGAACCAGTATACATACCTGAATAATGTATATTAGAGCTGATTTTGTTTGTTCTATTTATTGCAATATACATTTATTGCAATATACATATACAGTTTTGGAGTGAGATTAACAAGTTAAGAAAGCCTAGAGAACAAATGGATTTGTCAGTTAAAAATAGGAGAGGCGAGTTATTAAATGGAGAGTTAGAGGTATTGGGAAGATGGAGGGAATATTTTGAGGAATTGTTAAATGTTGATGAAGATAGGGAAGCTGTGATTTCGTGTATAGGACAAGGAGGAATAACATCTTGGAGTGAGGAAGAGCCAGTTGTGAGTGTGGGGGAAGTTCGTGAGGCAGTAGGTAAAATGAAAGGGGGTAAGGCAGCCGGGATTGATGGGATAAAGATAGAAATGTTAAAAGCAGGTGGGGATATAGTTTTGGAGTGGTTGGTGCAGTTATTTAATAAATGTATGGAAGAGGGTAAGGTACCTAGGGATTGGCAGAGAGCATGCATAGTTCCTTTGTATAAAGGCAAAGGGGATAAAAGAGAGTGCAAAAATTATAGGGGGATAAGTCTGCTGAGTATACCTGGTAAAGTGTATGGTAGAGTTATTATTGAAAGAATTAAGAGTAAGACGGAGAATAGGATAGCAGATGAACAAGGAGGCTTTAGGAAAGGTAGGGGGTGTGTGGACCAGGTGTTTACAGTGAAACATATAAGTGAACAGTATTTAGATAAAGCTAAAGAGGTCTTTGTGGCATTTATGGATTTGGAAAAGGCATATGACAGGGTGGATAGGGGGGCAGTGTGGCAGATGTTGCAAGTGTATGGTGTAGGAGGTAGGTTACTGAAAGCAGTGAAGAGTTTTTACGAGGATAGTGAGGCTCAAGTTAGAGTATGTAGGAAAGAGGGAAATTATTTCCCAGTAAAAGTAGGCCTTAGACAAGGATGTGTAATGTCACCGTGGTTGTTTAATATATTTATAGATGGGGTTGTAAGAGAAGTAAATGCGAGGGTCTTGGCAAGAGGCGTGGAGTTAAAAGATAAAGAATCACACACAAAGTGGGAGTTGTCACAGCTGCTCTTTGCTGATGACACTGTGCTCTTGGGAGATTCTGAAGAGAAGTTGCAGAGATTGGTGGATGAATTTGGTAGGGTGTGCAAAAGAAGAAAATTAAAGGTGAATACAGGAAAGAGTAAGGTTATGAGGATAACAAAAAGATTAGGTGATGAAAGATTGAATATCAGATTGGAGGGAGAGAGTATGGAGGAGGTGAATGTATTCAGATATTTGGGAGTGGACGTGTTAGCGGATGGGTCTATGAAAGATAAGGTGAATCATAGAATTGATGAGGGAAAAAGAGTGAGTGGTGCACTTAGGAGTCTGTGGAGACAAAGAACTTTGTCCTTGGAGGCAAAGAGGGGAATGTATGAGAGTATAGTTTTACCAACGCTCTTATATGGGTGTGAAGCATGGGTGATGAATGTTGCAGCGAGGAGAAGGCTGGAGGCAGTGGAGATGTCATGTCTGAGGGCAATGTGTGGTGTGAATATAATGCAGAGAATTCGTAGTTTGGAAGTTAGGAGGAGGTGCAGGATTACCAAAACTGTTGTCCAGAGGGCTGAGGAAGGGTTGTTGAGGTGGTTCGGACATGTAGAGAGAATGGAGCGAAACAGAATGACTTCAAGAGTGTATCAGTCTGTAGTGGAAGGAAGGCGGGGTAGGGGTCGGCCTAGGAAAGGTTGGGGAGAGGGGGTAAAGGAGGTTTTGTGTGCGAGGGGCTTGGACTTCCAGCAGGTATGCATGAGCGTGTTTGATAGGAGTGAATGGAGACAAATGGTTTTTAATACTTGACGTGCTGTTGGAGTGTGAGCAAAGTAACATTTATGAAGGGGTTCAGGGAAACCGGCAGGCCGGACTTGAGTCCTGGAGATGGGAAGTACAGTGCCTGCACTCTGAAGGAGGGGTGTTAATGTTGCAGTTTAAAAACTGTAGTGTAAAGCACCCTTCTGGCAAGACAGTGATGGAGTGAATGATGGTGAAAGTTTTTCTTTTTCGGGCCACCCTGCCTTGGTGGGAATCGGCCAGTGTGATAATAAAATAATATTAAAAATTACACTACTGCATAAGCATTTAAAAATATACCAGAAATGTTATAAATGGTGCAAAGGTGTCATTAAAACAATATCAAAGATGGTTGACACAAACCTACTACCATTATAGTATGCTCCTTGCCTAGTGACAAATTTGTTTACCGATGAGGTCTCAGGAGCGGAACTCCGTCGCTAAGTGAGGAGATGCTGTATTATATTATCAGTAAGTAAGTAAGTTTATTCAGAGGAGGAGTATGGAAGAAGTGAACATTTTCAGACACTTGGGAGTTGCCGTGCCGGTGGATGGATTTATGAAGGATTTATTTATTTCTTTTATTTATTAATTTGAACATGATTTGTACATTGAAGTACAAGGAAATACAGTAGTTAAGTGTAACATGCCAAAGCCCCTTGTATGCAGAGCATTATCGGCAGGCTTAAAATTAACTTAAGATTAACTAAGCAATGATATATTCAGTGGTAAACATTGTTGTAAACAGTTAACAATTAAGCACAAATGAGTATTTCAAAGACAGGTCATATGGTCATTTACTGTGTTGCTGTGCATTCAGTAGAATGGAGTATTCTGTTAGATAATGTAATTAAAAATAACAAAGTTTGATTGGGTCACAGGTTAAACATTTATGAGATACAATTATTCAGTATTTATTTGTTTGTGGGTGAGTAAGTGATTTTTAAGAAGAGACTTGAATTTATAAACAGACAGTGTTTCTTTTATATTCACAGGTAGTGAATTCCAGATTTTTGGGCCTTTTATGTGCATTGAGTTTTTGCATAGTGTGAGATGGACATGAGGAATATCGAAGAGTGATCTGTGCCTTGTGTTATGGTCATGTGTTCTGTTGAGGTTGGTAAGGAGACGTTTGAGGGGAGGGTTTATATCCAAGTTAAGTGTTCTATGTATGTAGTAGGTACAATAATAGGTATGGATGTTTTGTATGGTGAGTAGGTTTAGAGTTTTGAATATTGGTGGAGTGTGCTGCCTGTAGTGGGAGTTTGTTATCATTCTGACTACAGCCTTTTGTTGGGTAATTAACGGTCCGAGATGGTTTATTGTTGTTGAGCCCCATGCACAAATTCCATAGGTGAGATAGGGGTAAATAAGTGAGTGATATAGGGCCAGGAGGGCTGACTGTGGAATATAGTACCGTATCTTCGATAGTATGCCTACGGTCTTGGAAATTTTCTTAGAAATTTGTTGTATATGTGTTTGAAATTTGAGTCTATTATCAAGGTGGATTCCTAAGAATTTTCCCTCTGTGAGTTTTGTGATAGGTGATCCATTTATCATTATGTTAAGAGGGACATCTGTAGCTCTGTTACCAAACTGAAAGAAGTAGGTTTTGTCAATGTTGAGAGTAAGTTTGTTAGTCCTCATCCAGGTAGATATTTTCTGTAATTCGATATTCACAGTATTGGCTATCATGACTGGGCTCGGGTGAGACAAGATGTATGTAGTGTCTTCTGCAAATAGTGTGGGTTTGAGTAGTTGCAATGCATTTGGTAGGTCATTTATGTATAGGAGAAAGAGAAGAGGGCCAAGGACACTTCCCTGTGGGACACTAACTGTAATTGGCTTTGCGGAAGAGTTTGCTCCATTTGTGTACACATGTTGGCTTCTGTTGCTGAGGTATGACTTTAGGTAGTTGAGGGAGTGCCCTCTTATACCATAGTGCAACAATTTTATGTGGAGCAAGTCATGGTCAACTGTATCAAAAGCTTTACGTAAATTAAAAGATTCCCAATGGGACTTCTTTTTTCTCTAGTGCAGTGTATATTTGTTCTAGCATGTGTATAATAGCATCATTTGTATTTTTATTAGTCCTGAACCCAAATTGACAGGGGTTGAGTATGTTGTGGGAGATGAGATAGGAATAGATTCGCTTATGAATTAATTTTTCGAAGATTTTAGAGAGAGGGTGTAAGTTGGATATTGGCCTATAGCTATTCAAGTCTATCTGGTCTCCTTTATGGATCGGGGTGACCCTCGCTATTTTGAGAACTGTAGGGAAGGTAGAGGATTCGATGGATTTGTTAAAGAGTGTTGCAATGATTGGTGACAGCACTTGCGGCACTTTTTTGTATATAAAGAGTGGTAAGGTATTTAAATCTCCTGTCTTGTTTTTTAGTGTGTTGATAATAATGGAGACTTCTGTTGGGTTAGTCAGAGCTAGGAACAGTGTGTTCGGGTAGTTGCCAGTGAGGTAGTCATTGGGTGGGGTATTTGAGCTTGGGATTTTATTGGCAAAGTTTTTCCTATGGTGGAGAAGAAATCATTGAGTCTGTTTGCTGTTTCAGTTAGTGGGAGTTGGGGTTCATCTGGCTTTGTTAGTTCAATTGCACTGTTTCGTGATATCGTTTTTGTTCTTAGAATTTCTGATAGAGTTTTCCAGGTCTTTTTTATATCACCTTTTAAGTTGGATAATCTGTTCTCATAATACAATTTTTTTGCCCTTCTTATCAGGCTGGTTAGGATTGACGAGTAACGTTTTGTTTGGTTTCTGGTTATGTGACCCATTCTGTACTGTTTTTTGTAAAGGTGCTTTGTATTTATGGATTTGAGGATGCTGGGTGTTAGCCAGGGACTGTTCAGTCTCTTAGCTGTCATCTGTTTAGTTTTTTTAGGGCAGTGCTTATTATAGAGGTGTTGGGTCTTTTTTAGAAAATTATTAATACTTTCATCAATATCTGTATAGAGTTCTAGCTCAGTGTGCCAGTCAATATTTGTCACTGCTGTTGTGAGGTTATTAATGGCTGCCTCATTGTGAAGTCTGAAAGTGACTTTAGTAGTGTCTTGGGGTAATTTGCCTAGATTAGTTATGAGGAAGGTAGGGTAGTGGTCTGTGGTATTATCTGTGATTATGCCTGATTTTAAAGGGGATATGGTGTTGGTCCAGATGTGGTCTAGTAGGGAAACACTAGTCTCTGTAATTCTTGTAGGTTTTGTTACTGTTGGTAGCAACAAGCAGTTACTCATAGTGTTTGTGAATTCAGTAACGTGTGAGTCCTGGTCTTGCAGGAGATTTATACTGAAGTCACCCGAGAGTAGTAAGTGATCTTTATTCATGCATGCATCAGTTATCATACTTCCTAGGTTTTCACTAAAACTGCTAATGTTTGATTGTGGTACTCTGTAGATGTTTATCACTGTGAGAAGTTTTTGTAGGTATTTGGATTTGAATTTAGTATTATATATTCCCCATGTTCATCCCTTGTGCAAGTATTAGTGATACATTCTAGTTGGTCTGAGTAGTATACAGCTGTGCCACCCCCTTGTTGATCTGGCCTACAGTTGTGTATGGCTGTGTAACCAGGAATGGCATAGACATCTGTGGTATCAGGCTTTAGCCAGGTTTCAGTGAGAGTAATGATGGACATACTGGCAAGCAGGAAATTTAATAATGCTATGAGGTCATTGTAATGTTTGCTTAAAGATCTGATATTGTAGTTAAAGACAGTTATGTTGTTGTTGGCTCTGAGAAGTGCCTTTGATTGTTCTGCTGTGTAGTAATTACAGTTACGGTTTGATTCATTTAACCCTTTGACTGTCGCAACCCCCAATCCTGAGGTGTCTCCTGGTGTCGCAAAATTTAAAAAAAAAAATTATTTTTTCTTATGAAATGATAAAGAATCTTTTCCTGATTGTAAAGACACCAAAAAAACAAAATTTGGTGGAAAACTGACAGAATTACTCTCTCGCGAAGTTAGCGACCTCGGCGATATTTACAAATCGGCGATTTCGCCCACTTTGAGCCCTATTTTCGGCTAATTCCATTATTCCAGTCAACCAAACTCATAGCTATTTCTTCAGAACTCCATTTTTTCTATCTATTGAGTACAAGAAACTGCCCATTTACCGATTTCAACTACCCAATAACGTGGTCAGAAATTTGCAATTTGGCCAATTTCACGAAAATTAAAAAATATGACAATTTCAAAATAAGGACCAGAATGAACAATGCAGACATTCCTGGCTCTAAAATAACATTTTCTTTGTTCATCAGTCATGTCTCCAGGCCCCTCTGATATTACTCTTGCTTTCTATTTTGAATTTTTATTCAAACAAAAAATAGAAGATTTACTGTTATGCAGACTACTGCAATACTGTAATAATTATATAAATAACATCAACCCATTCATGACTGCATATTAGAATGGCTATTTGGACATTTATTGGACAATGACATCATTTGTTTACTTTTGAACATCGGCAAAAATCAAACATTTCCCGTAATTTGGGCTCCATTTCCAGGTTCTTTTTCTAGCAAAATCAATCAAAATCACCTCTATAATATATTTTCCATTCTATCAAATGAGACCAAGAAATCGAGAATACAACCATAAATACTATACGAAAATGGACCACAAAATCGGCATTTTAATTAAAAAAAACGGTTGGAGTTTTTTTTTCTCATTATGCACTGCATGCTCCAGGATTTTTTTTTATATGGTGCACACTGACCACACAGACCCATTCTCTCACATGTGGGCCTACCAGCTTTCTCCTGCTTGATTTGAAGCCGCTAGATTTTTTTTTTTTTTTTTGTCAACAAGTCGGCCGTCTCCCACCGAGGCAGGGTGACTCAAAAAAGAAAGAAAATCCCCAAAAAGAAAATACTTTCATCATCATTCAACACTTTCACCACACTCACACATTATCACTGCTTTTGCAGAGGTGCTCAGAATACAACAGCTTAGAAGCATATACGTATAAAGATGCACAACATATCCCTCCAAACTGCCAATATCCCAAACCCCTCCTTTAAAGTGCAGGCATTGTACAGTGGACCCCCGCATAGCGACTTTAATCCGTGCAAGAGGGCTCATTGTTATGCGAAATGATCGGTATGCGAATGAATTTTCCCCATAAGAAATAATGGAAATCAAATTAATCCATGCAAGACACCCAAAAGTATGAAAAAAAAATTTTTACCACATGAAATATACATTTTCCTACACACAAAGAGAAGGATACATGCACAATAGTAGAGTAGTACATGCACAATATATATTGTGCATGTACTACTCTACTAAATGAAGAATAAATGACACTTACCTTTATTGAAGATGCAGCAATGACTGATGAGACACTGTGTCCTGGGAGTGCCTTTTTCTCCTGAGTACTGTAGGTTCTGTTTGGCATTTTCTTCCAGAACAGGCCTTATCACACTGTGTATGCCACTACGATTCTTAAATCTCTCAAACCAACCATTGCTGGCTTTAAATTCACCAATATGAGCACTAGTTCCAGGCATTTTTCCCTGTTCACCTGGGTGTTAGTCGACTGGTGTGGGTTGCATCCTGGGAGACAAGATTTAGGACCCCAATGGAAATAAGTTAGACAGTCTTCGATGACACTGACTTTTTTGGGTTATCCTGGGTGGCAAATCCTCTGGGGTTAATTGTTTCTTGGTATTCTCAATAAGCCACACCAACAACGGTGCTACAGCAGCAGCTGACAGTGCTACAGCAGCAGCAGCAGCAGCAGCAGCTGACAGTGCTACAGCAGCAGCAGACGATGCTACAGCAGCAGCAGACGGTACTACAGCAGCAGCTGACGGTGGTACAGCAGCAGCAGCAGCTGACAGTGCTACAGCAGCAGCAGACGATGCTACAGCAGCAGCAGACGGTACTACAGCAGCAGCAGACGGTACTACAGCAGCAGCAACAGCAGCAGCAGCAGCTGACGGTGGTACAACAGCAGCAGCAGCTGATGGTGCTACAGCAGCAGCTGACAGTGCAGCAGCAGCAGCAGCAGCTGACGGTGGTACAGCAGCAGCAGCAGCTGTACCACCAATAGTAGCGATGGTTGATCGGGGTTTATTATACAACCTGGCCAGCTCGGAGACACGCACTCCACTTTCATACTTATCAATGATCTTTTTCTTCATCTCTATAGTAATTCTCACCCTTATTGCTGTAGGGTTGGCACTAGAAGCTTTCTTGGGGCCCATGGTCACTTATTTTGCAGATAAAATCACCAAAAACACTGTAATAATACGAAATGTTCCGATTGTATGCTTGGATGTTACCACGGAGGCTGGCTGGTAAACAATGCCACCGGCGGCACATGTGAGGCTGGCTAAGGGCGCACATTGGACGCGTCTCGGACGAACAGCGGTGAGCGGGTTTTTGAGCGGTATGCGAGGCAAAATTTTTGTGATAAAAGCGAGTGGTATGCGGATTAAACGTTATGTGATGCCGACGGTATGCGGGGGTCCACTGTACTTCCCATTTCCAGGACTCAAGTCCGACTATATGAACATAACCGGTTTCCCTGAATCCCTTCACTAAATATTACCCTGCTCACACTCCAACAGATCGTCAGGTCCCAAGTATCATTCGCCTCCATTTACTCCTATCTAACACGCTCATGCATGCTTGCTGGAAATCCAAGCCCCTAGCCCACAAAACCTCCTTTACCCCCTCTTTCCAACCCTTTCGAGGACGACCACTACCCCTCCTTCCTTCCCCTATAGATTTATATGCTTTCCATGTCATTCTACTTTGATCCATTCTCTCTAAATGACCAAACCACCTCAACAACCCCTCTTCTGCCCTCTGACTAATGCTTTTATTAACTCCACACCTTCTCCTAATTTCCACACTCCGAATTTTCTGCATAATATTTACACCACACATTGCCCTTAGACAGGACATCTCCACTGCCTCCAACCGTCTCCTCGCTGCTGCATTTACCACCCAAGCTTCACATCCATATAAGAGTGTTGGTACTACTATACTTTCATACATTCCCTTCTTTGCCTCCATAGATAACGTTTTTTGACTCCACATATACCTCAACGTATCACTCACCTTTTTATATACGTCAAACATGGTACCTAATAAGACATATATATACGGCTGCGACAGTCAAAGGGTTAAGTCATTCAATAAGAGGTTGGTATCAGGATCAGTGCTTGTAATCATAAGATTTATAGTGAATCTATAGTTAGAATTAAGTATAAGACAAAATAAATATTCTAAAGCTAAAAAATAGCACCTGAATTATTTTAACAGAAGTAAAAATATGAGTTAAGGTAGTTCTTTAAAGCTAAAATAAAGGAGACAATATAAAAGGGACTAAAATAATTTGCGGTGAACAAGTAAAGTGATGATCAAATAAAGGAGCTTGGGAATATAATTGTAGGTAGTTCAATCAAAATCAATCAAAGTTTATTCTCTATAAGGATTACAATGCAAGGTTTACAGATTTTGGTTGTGTGGTTTACATGTAATAAAATACTAATTACAGAGGGGGCCACTAGAACACCTAGCAAGGCTAGGCATTTCAGGCAAACTTAGTTCTCTAAAGTTAGAATAAAGGAAAACATATAAAAGGGACTGATATAAGTTGTGGTGAACAAATAAAGTGGTAATGAAATAAATGAGCTTGGGAATACAATGGCAAAATAGTGAACTTATTACACTTTATCACCTGAGAATAGCACCTTGATTATTTTAACAATTGTGAGTATATGAATTAAGGTAGTTGTATAAAGCTAAAATAAAGGAGAAAATATACAAGGGACAAAATTAAGTAATGGTATACAAAGTTCAATGGACAGATAGTCACTATGATATAATATTGATTTGGGAGTAAGATCTGATTTGTAATGTATAATAAGTTGAGCAATTAATTGCACTATAAAAAGTAAAAAAAAAATATTGGGTAGTTGGTACTTGCTAGCAAAAGGTAGTTTTGGGGACTCACACAATGTATTGGAATATACACTAATTACACACGCAATATAAAAGGGACTAAGAAAAGTAGTGGTAAACAGTATTAAATGGACAGGTAGCAACCATGAATAACATTAATTTGGAGTAAGAGAAATTAATAGCAATTAAAAAGTAAAAAGTATTTGAGGTAGCTGGTACTAGCTAGTAAAAGAAAAAATAATAATGCACAATAGTGCAATAGTAACGTACACTATATGCACCACACGTATATATGTGTTAAGGACACTTATCTAATCTGTTACAGAAATGTCAGCTTTTCTAAGGAAGGTAGAGAAATCATGTTCATTTGAGATGGTGTATTGTTGTCCAGTTGAAGTTTAAAAAAACTTCAACTGGTATTTTCCCATCTCGAGTGAAAAACTGATGTATTTTGTTTTCCTGTTTAAATTTTCTCAACCTGAAAAGAAGGTTTTGACGTTTTCTCGTTAGACACTCATTGATGAACACTCCATTTTTCATTGTAATTCCTGATTTAATTAAGTCCTTTCTTTTATCATATGAATGAAGTCTGATCATAATACTGTGTTTTCTACCTTGTTTTCCTAGCAAACGTGTTTCTTTGATTTCATTGTTTTGGACGATAACTTTTACGTGGTCCTGTATTATCCTGATAGCAGTTTCTTTGCACTGTTCTTGGATTATGTCACTAGGAATGTGTGGGCTGTTTATTATAACTGCATCAGACAACTTACCTTGTTCAGTTTTGCCGTTTTGGAAATCAAGGTATTCATTCAGTCGATTGTGCATGTTCTGATTCCAGTCCTTGATTGCTTCTTCAACATTCATATTTAGGGTTGTTATTTGCTCAGTGTGACTGGCTATAGCTGTTTTCAGAGTATTTTCTGTGTCAGCACTTCCCGATGTAATCTTCTCTTCAAGGTTTTAGATCTTGTTCTCGAGGTTGGTTATCTTGGATTCTCGTCGCACAAGCTTTGCTTTAATGTCTTTTATTTCACTTTCTAGAGCGACGATGTAGTCCCTGATAGTGTCAGGAATAATCATACCTGAGTTATCATGGGTGAATCCTCTGAAGGGAGTGGAGTTGGAGGGGAAATCAGCCATGTTTGTTGTTGTTCCCTGGGTGGTGGTGTTGGTGGTGAGGGGGGTTGATGATACACCGGCGTCCTGCTGGGTAGACAAGTTGAGTTCTAGGGTCCTTGGTGTTATTTTTTCTTACTGCTGTTGTTTCTTCTGCGATATCCTTTCATAGTATCACTAAAGTAGATACCGTGTAGCTATGGAGGAGAAGGCTTGATTTCCCTGAGCTTGGGTTAAGTGATTGTCTGGCAGCGGAGGCAGTGTTTGGGTTAGCAGGGCTGTCTTCCTTAGATCTTCTATTTTGTCAAGATTCGGGTTACATTCTTAGCCCTTTCAGGGTCCAAGGCCCAAATCTGGAGTCACGCACCAGTGTCCAAGAATTTAAAAAAAAAAAATTTGTTATTTTTTCTTATGAAATTGTAGAGAATCTTTTTGTGAAGGTAATAAAACAAAAAGTACGAAATTTGGTGGAAAATTGACGAAATTATGCTCTCGCGAATTTTGATGTCTCAGCGATATTTACGAATCGGCGATTTTGCCGACTTTGACTCCCATTTTAGGCCAATTACATTATTCCAATCAACCAAATTCTTAGCTATTTCACTAGTATTACTTCTATTCTATCGATTGAGCACAAGAAATCGCCAAGTCAACTGTTTCAACTACAAAATAAAGTGATCGGAAATTGTTAATTTGGCCAATTTAACACAAAGTTCAAAATATTCCAATTTCAAAATAGGGTCCAGAATGAACAATGTAGGCATTCCTGGCACTAAACTAACATTTCCTCTGTTCATTAGTTATGTTTTGAGGCTTTACAAATAAATTCCATTTTGATTTTTTATTCACATAATGAATTTTTATTCACACCAAAAAATAGAAGATTTACTGTTATGCAATATTGTAATAATTGTATAAATATCATCACCACATTTGTGAATGTATATTAGACCCACCAGCTGGCGTGTATTAGACGTGTGAGGTCGTTTGTTTACTCATGAATATCGGCAAAAATTTAACATTTCTGCTACTTTGAGCTCAGTTTCAAGCCATTTCCAGTGCTAAAACCAATCAAAATCATCTCTATTTCTGTAATATGTCTTCCATTCTATCAAATGAGACCAAGAAATCGCAAATACAACTATAAAAAACATACGAAAAAACACTGCAAAGTTACTGTTTTAATCGAAAAATCATGATTTCATTTTTTTTCTCTCATTATACACAGTGTGCTGCAGGATCTGTTTTATGTGGTGCACACATACCACATAGATGTATTCTCTCATATCTAGGCCCAAATGTACCACTCACAGTTTATCAGAGTGAGCTGAGCTCATGGCGTAGATCTACGGTTTGGACCCTGAACATAAAGCCGTAGATCTACGGGACGGACCCTGAAAGGGTTAGTATTCTTGGGTCATTTTGTGGTCTACGTGGGTTCCTGTAGTTGTACTTTCAATTAGGCCATCACAAGCTTTGATGAGCGATGGTTTCTTGAAGAATAAGAGCTGCTAGGATGCCGCTGCTGCCAGGATGCCACTAGGATGAGGTTAATCATAGAATTGATGAGGGAGAAAAAGTGAGTGGTGTGTTGAGTTATATGTGGAGACAAAAAATGTTATCTATGGAGGCAAAAAAGGGAATGTATGAAAGTATAGTAGTACCAACACTCTTATATGGGTGTGAAGCTTGGGTTGTGAATGCAGCAGCGAGGAGGAGGTTGGAGGCAGTGGAGATGTCCTGTCTAAGGGCAATGTGTGGTGTAAATACAGTGGACCCCCGCATACCGTTGGCATCACATAACGTTAAATCCGCATACCGATACATTTTATCGCTAAGATTTTGCCTCGCATGCCGCTAAAAAACCCGCTCAACGCTATTTGTCCGAGACGCGTCTAATGTGCGGCCTGAGCCAGCCTCACATGTTCAGCCGGTGGCATTGTTTACCAGCCAGCCTCTGCGATAACATCCAAGCATACAATCGGAACATTTCGTATTATTACAGTGTTTTTGGTGATTTTATCTGCAAAATAAGTGACCATGGGCCCCAAGAAAGCTTCTAGTGCCAACCCTACAGGAATAAGGGTGAGAATTACTATAGAGATGAAGAAAGAGACCATTGCTAAGTATGGAAGTGGAGTGCGTGTCTTCGAGCTGGCCAGGTTGTATAGTAAACCCCAATCAACCATCGCTACTATTGTGTCCAAGAAAACGGCAATCAAGGAAGCTGTTCTTGCCAAAGGTTCAACTGTGTTTTCGAAACAGAGATCGCAAGTGATAGAAGATGTTGAGAGACTCTTATTGGTGTGGATAAATGAAAAACAGATAGCAGGAGATAGCATCTCTCAAGTGATCATAAGTGAAAAGGCTAGGAAGTTGCATGAGGGTTTAATTAAAAAAATGCCTGCAACTAGTGATGATGTGAGTGAATTTAAGGCCAGCAAAGGTTGGTTTGAGAGATTTAAGAAGCGTAGTGGCATACATAGTGTGATAAGGCATTGTGAGGCTGCCAGTTCGGACCAAAAAGCAGCTGAAAAATATGTGCAGGAATTCAAGGAGTACATAGACAGTGAAGGACTGAAACCTGAACAAGTGTTTAATTGTGATGAAACAGGCCTGTTTTGGAAGAAAATGCCAAGCAGGACCTACATTACTCAGGAGGAAAAGGCACTCCCAGGACATAAGCCTATGAAAGACAGGCTTACTCTTCTCATGTGTTCCAATGCAAGTGGTGATTGCAAAGTGAAGCCTTTATTAGTGTATCACTCTGAAACTCCCAGAGCGTTCAGGCAAAAGAATATCCTCAAGGCTAATTTGTGTGTGCTGTGGAGGGCAAACAGTAAGGCATGGGTCACTAGGGACTTTTTCTATGACTGGTTACACCAAGCATTTGCCCCCAATGTGAAAAATTACCTAACTGAAAAGAAATTAGACCTTAAGTGCCTCCTGGTGTTAGACAATGCCCCTGGTCATCCTACAGACGTGGCAGAGCGACTTTGTGGGGACATGAGCTTCATTAAGGTGAAGTTTTTGCCTCCTAATACCACTCCTCTCTTGCAGCCCATGGACCAGCAGGTTATTGCAAACTTCAAAAAACTGTACACAAAAGCTCTGTTTGAAAGGTGCTTTGTAGTGACCTCAGAAACTCAATTGACTCTAAGAGAGTTTTGGAGAGAGCACTTTAATATCCTCAATTGTGTAAACCTTATAGGTAAGGCTTGGGATGGAGTGACTAAGAGGACCTTGAACTCTGCTTGGAAGAAACTGTGGCCAGAATGTGTAGACCAAAGGGATTTTGAAGGGTTTGAGGCTAACCCTGGGAATCCTATGCCAGTTGAGGAATCCATTGTGGCATTGGGAAAGTCAGGTTGGAGGTTAGTGGGGATGATGTGGAAGAGTTGGTGGAGGAGGACAATGAAGAACTAATCACTGATGAGCTGCTAAATCATCTTCATCAGCAAGAGGCCACACTTGAGGAAACTGCTTCGGAGGAGGGAAGAGAGAAATTGAAGAAGTTGCCTACTTCAAAGATTAAGGAAATGTGTGCAATGTGGCTTAAAGTGCAAACCTTTTTTGATGACAATCACCCTAACACAGCTATTGCAAGCCGTGCTGGTGACTATTACGCTGACAATGTTGTGAACCACTTTAGGAAAGTCATAAAGGAACGGGAGGTACAGGCCTTTATGGACAGATATGTTGTGCGACAGAAGTCCAGTGACTCAGAAGCTGGTCCTAGTGGCATTAAAAGAAGAAGGGAAGTAACCCCGGAAAAGGACTTGACACCTCAAGTCTTAATGGAAGGGGATTCCCCTTCTAAACACTAAGACTCTCCTCCTCCCATCCCATCAATCATCACCAGATCTTCAATAAAGGTAAGTGTCATGTAACTGTGCATGTCTTTTTCAGTTTGTGTGTATTAAAATTAATATTTTATGTGGCAAAAATTGTTTTTTTCATACTTTGGGGTGTCTTGCACAGATTAATTTGATTTCCATTATTTCTTATGGGGAAAATTCACTCGCATAACGATAATTTTGCATAAAAATGAGCTCTCAGGAACGGATTAATATCGTTATGCGGGGGTCCACTTATGCAGAAAATTCGGAGTGTGGAAATTAGGAGGTGTGTAGTTAATAAAAGTAGTATTAGTCAGCGGAAGAAGGGTTGTTGAGGTGATTTGGTCATTTAGTAAGAATGGATCAAAGTAGAATGACATGGAGAGTGTATAAATCTGTACTGGAAGGAAGGCGGGGTAGGGGTCGTCCTCGAAAAGGTTGGAAGGAAGGGGTAAGGGAGGTTTTGTGGACGAGGGGCTTGGACTTCCAGCAGGCGTGCATGAGCATGTTCGATAGGAGTGAATGGAGACAAATGGTATTTGGGACCTGACGATCTGTTGGAGTGTGAGCAGGGTAATATTTAGTGAAGGGATTCAGGGAAACCAGTTATTTTATTAACTGGACTTGAGTCCTGGAAATGGGAAGTATAATGCCTGCACTCTAAAGGAGGGTTCGGGATATTAGCAGTTTGGAGGGATATGTTGTGTATATTTATACGTACAGTGGACCCCCGGTTCGCGATACTAATCCGTTCCTGAGAGCTCATCGTAAACCAAAAATATCGGAAAGCAAATCAATTTTCCCCATAAGAAATAATGGAAATCAAATTAATCCGTGCAAGACACCCAAAAGTATGAAAAAAAAAACTTTTACCACATGAAATATTAAGTTTAATGCAATAGAATAGTAATTACAATAACAACAATAACAATAAATAACAATAAATAACGAAAGAATAATTGACACTTAACTTTAATGAAGATCTGGTGAGGATTGATGGGATGGAAGGAGGGGAGAGTGTGGATGGTGTTAGCATTTAGAAGGGGAATCCCCCTCCATTAGGACTTGAGGTAGCAAGTCCTTTTCCGGGGTTACTTCCCTTCTTCTTTTAATGCCACTAGAGAGATGCTATCTCCTGTTATCTGTTTTTCATTTATCCACACCAATAACAGTCTATCAACATTTTCTAACACTTGAGGTCACTGTTTCGTAATCACAGTTGCACCTTTTGCAAGAATAGTTTCCTTGATTGCCGTTTTCTTGCTCACTGTAGTAGAGATGGTTAATTTGGGTTTACTATGCAACCTGACCAGCTCCGACGCACGCACTCCACTTTCGTACTTTGCAATTAGTATCTCTTTCTTCATTTCAACAGTCATTAGCACCCTTGGTCTCGAAGGGTTGGCACTGGGAGCTTTCTTGGGGCCCATGGTGACTTATTTTGCAAAAACAGGCACCAAAAACAGTGATAATATGGATAATATGGGATGTACCGAATGTATCCTTAGATGCACGCACACTGGCTGGCTTGTAAACACTGGCACACACGGGGCAGTTCAGGCCACACATGGACACGTCTCGTACGAACCACATCGCATACCGGGTTTTGTATCGGGAAGCGAGGCAAATTTTCTGCAATATAATGCATCGGTTACCGGATTTATCGGATACCGATAGCATCGCGAACTGGGGGTCCACTGTACGTATATGCTTCTATACTGTTGTGTTCTGCAAAAACAGTGATTATGTGTGAATGAGGTGAAGGTGTTGAATGATGATGAAAGTATTTTCTTTTTGGGGATTTTCTTTATTTTTGGGTCACCCTGCCTTGGTGGGAGACAGCCGACTTGTTAAAAAAAAAAAAAAAGATTATCGTACATAGCAGCATACGTGTAGAGAACCTAGGATAACCCAGAAAAGTCAGAGAAAGTGACTTATTTCCATTGGGGTCTTTCTAATACCTTATTATTATACTATAGAGGAGATATACTAGGAATAAGGTAAAATAAGTTACACCTACCATCCAACTTACGACCTGCTCGACTTACGACCACTCGACTTACGACCGTGTTTTTTATGCCAAATTTCTGGGAAATAACCCACTATTTGTGTTGTACACAGTGTTTATCCTAAACCTTACAGTATAAAATACAATACTAACAACATAAAAAGTAAAGTAAAACATGAAATGCCAAAATAAAACAATAAAATAAAGTCATTACAAAAATGTTTTGCTGATAATCAGTAGTAAAGTTCGACTTACGACCGGTTTCTCGGAACCGAACTCGGTCGTAAGTCGGATGGTAGGTGTATTTAAATTTACATGTGTGTTAGCTAAAAAAAAAAATAAAAAAATAATTCTCCTCCCCTTCTGTTGGTACATTCATTAGGCACCTTTTGGATCTCTTCTTGAACTGGTTCATGTTATGACTGGCTTTGACATGTGCAGGCAGTCATATCCATTCCTTTATTGCTGTACAATAAATGGTGTTTGATGCCTGGCCACTGACTGTGGGTGCTACAAAGTTGTGCTCTCTCCCCCTAGTACTGTGATTGCTTTGGTTCCCAACCTTGACAAAATTGGCAGCAAGATATTCTGGACACTGTTTGTGAGCAATTTTATAAACTTGATTTAAGTTCAGTTGTTTTACTCTTGTCTTCAACATTCAGCATATGGCATTTTCAAGACTATAAAGTTTGCTCTTAGTGATTTTAATGTGTACCTGTACACACAAATATAATTATCAGAGTATATATAAAATTTTAAATAACTTTAAAACACTTGAAATTTTGGAAAACTTCCAGACATCATGGAGAGTCTTGGAGCTCGGAGAATGTAAACAAACTGGGTTGCACTTGGTGACTGTATTAGAGAGTCAGGTGGGGGGATTCATGTAACAAGTTTTGGTCATAATTTAAAATGTCTGAATTAATGGAACGCCGTAAGGCAAAATGCCGTAAAGCAGAGCCCTACTGTATTCCCTGTTTATTATTTACTTTTAGCATAATTTTTTCTGAATATTTTATGAAATTTTTTTTTTTCAACAAGTCAGCCGTCTCTCACCGAGGCAGGGTGACCCAAAAAGAAAGAAAATCCCCAAAAAGAAAGAAAATCCCCAAAAAGAAAATCATCATTCAACACTTTCACCTCACTCACACATAATCACTGTTTTTGCAGAGATGCCCAGAATACAACTGTTTAGAAGTAGTATATACGTATAAAAAATACACAATATATCCCTCCAAACTGCTAATATCCCAAACCCCTCCTTTAGAGTGCAGGCATTGTACTTCCTATTTCCAGGACTCAAGTCCGCTTATATAAAATAACCGGTTTCCCTGAATCCCTTCATAAATATTACCCTGCTCACACTCCAACAGCTCGTCAGGTCCCAAATACCATTTGTCACCATTCACTTACGCTTGCTGGAAGTCCAACCCCTCGCCCACAACAACTCCTTTACCCCCTCCCTCCAACCTTTTTGAGGACGACTCTTTCCCCGCCTTTCTTTCCCTACAGATTTATACGCTCTCCATGTCATTCTGCTTTGATCCATTCTCTCTAAATGACCAAACCACCTCAACAAACCCTCTTCATCTCTCTGACTAATACTTTTATTAACTCCACATCTTCTCCTAATTTCCACACTCCAAATTTTCTGCATAATATTTACACCACACATTGCCCTTAGACAGGACATCTCCACTGCCTCCAACCGCCTCCTCGCTCTAGCATTTACAACCCAAGCTGCACACCCATGTAAGAGTGTTGGTACTAGTATACTTTCATACATTCCCTTCTTTGCCTCCATAGATAAAATTTTTGGCCTCCACATATACCTCAATGCACCACTCACCTTTTTTTCTTCATCAATTCTATGATTAACCTCATCCTTCATAAATCCATCCGCTGACACGTCAGCTCCCAAATATCTGAAAGCATTCACTTCTTCCATACTCCTCCCCAATTTGATATCCAATTTTTCTATATCTAAATCAGTTGATACTCTCATCACCTTACTCTTTTCTATGTTCACTTTCAACTTTCTACCTTTACACACACTCCCAAATTCGTCCACTAACCTTTGCAATTTTTCTTTAGAATCTCCCATAAGCACAGTATCATGAACAAAAAGTAACTGTGTCACTTCCCATTTTGTATTTAATTCCTCATAATTTAATCCCACCCCTCTCCCGAACACCCTAGCATTTACTTCTCTTATAACCCCATCTATAAATATATTAAACAACCATGGTGACATTACACATCCCTGTCTAAGACCTGTCGGTATTTTATACCATTTTAATGTTCTGTCTAAGACCTACTTTTACCTGGAAGTAGTCTCCCTCTCTTCTACACACCCTAACCTGAGCCTCACTATCCTCATAAAAACTCTTTACAGCATTTAGTAACTTACCACCTATTCCATATACATGTACGTACTTGCAACATCTGCCACATTGCTTCCCTATCCACTCTATCATATGCCTTTTCTAAATCCATAAATGCAATAAAAACTTCCCTACCTTTATCTAAATACTGCTCACACATCTATGCTTCAATGTAAACACTTGATCTACGCATCCCCTACCCACTCTGAAACCTCCTTGCTCATCTGCAATTATACACAAATAACCTGCACATAAAAGAGAGAAGCTTACGACGATGTTTCGGTCCGACTTGGGCCATTGACAAAGTCACACTAAACCAGAAGTGGAGCAGGATGGCTATATATAGGCAGGAAGAGGTGGTGGTGGTGGTAGTAGTAGTAGTACAAGAATTGCATGTAATACCGACAAGATGAAATCAAGACACATGCGCAACACCCGGGCATCCCTATCGTAGACGATAGGGATGCCCGGGTGTTGCGCATGTGTCCTGATTTCATCTTGTTGGTATTATATACCATTCTTGTACTACTACTACTACCACCACCTCTTCCTGCCTATATATAGCCGTCCTGCTCCACTTCTGGTTAGTGTGACTTTGTCAATGGTCCAAGTCGGACCGAAACGTAGTCGTAAGCTTCTCTCTTTTATGTGCGGGTTATTTGTGTATCGTTCCAGTCACGGTATTGTGCCTTTTTTGTTATTCATCTGCAATTCTACGTTCTGTCTTACCTCTAATTCTTTCAGTAATAACCCTACCGTACACTTTTCCTGGTATATTCAGTAAACTTATTCCTCTATAATTTTTACAATCTCTTTTGTCCCCCTTCCCTTTGTATAAAGGGACTATACATGCTCTCTGCCAATCTCTAGGTACCTTCCCCTCTTTCATACATTTATTAAACAAAAATACCAATCACTCCAACACTATGTCCCCCCTGCTTTTAACATTTCTGTCATGATCCCATCAGTTTCAGCTGCTTTACTCCCTTTCATTCTATGTAATGCCTCATGCAGCTCCCCCACACTCATATCCTGCTCTTCTTCACTCCTAAAAGATGGTATACCTCCCTAGCCATTGAATGAAATTACTGCCTCCCATTCTTCGTCGACATTTAAAAGTTCCTCAAAATATTCTCGCCATCTACCCAAAAACCTCCATCTCCCCATCTACTAACTCCCCTACTCTGTTTTTAACTGACAAATCCATTTGTTCCCTATGCTTTCTTAACTTGTTTAACTCCAAATATTTTTCTTATTTTCATTAAAATTTCTTGACAGTACCTCTCCCACTCTATCATCCGCTCTCCTTTTGCACTCTCTCACCACTCTCTTCACCTTTCTTTTACTCTCCATATACTCTACTCTTCTTATAACACTTCTGTTTTGTAAATACCTCTCATAAGCTACCTTTTTCTCTTTTATCACACCCTTTACTTCATTCCACCAATCACTCCTCTTTCCTCCTGCACCCATCCTCCTATAACCACAAACTTCTGCCCCACATTCTAATACAGTACTGCATTTTTTGAAACCATTCCAACCCTCTTCAACCCCAACCCCCCACTACTCATACCTGCACCAGCCCACCTTTCTGCCAATAGTTGCTTATATTTCACCTGAACTTCCTCCTCCCTTAGTTTATACACTTTCACCTCCCTCTTGTTGTTGCCATTTTCCTCTTATCCCATCTACCTCTTACTCTAACTGTAGCTACAACTAGATAATGATCCGATATATCAGTTGCCCCTCTATAAACGTGTACATCCTGGAGCCTACCCATCAACCTTTTATCCACTAATACATAATCTAGCAAACTACTTTCATTACATGCTACATCATACCTTGTACAGTGGGCCCATCTTAACGATCACCTCCCAATGCGACCAATTATGTAAGTTTTTTTTTTTTTTTTTTTTTTTTCAACAAGTCGGCCGTCTCCCACCGAGGCAGGGTGACCCAAAAAAGAAAGAAAATCCCCAAAAAGAAAATACTTTCATCATCATTCAACACTTTCACCACACTCGCACATTATCACTGTTTTTGCAGAGGTGCACAGAATACAACAGTCTAGAAGCATAAACATATAAAGATACACAACATATCCCTCCAAACTGCCAATATCCCAAACCCCTCCTTTAAAGTGCAGGCATTGTACTTCCCATTTCCAGGACTCAAGTCCGACTATATGAAAATAACCGGTTTCCCTGAATCCCTTCACTAAATATTACCCTGCTCACACTCCAACAGATCGTCAGGTCCCAAGTACCATTCGTCTCCATTCACTCCTATCTAACACGCTCACGCACGCTTGCTGGAAGTCCAAGCCCCTTACCCACAAAACCTCCTTTACCCCCTCTCTCCAACCCTTTCGAGGACGACCCCTACCCCGCCTTCCTTCCCCTATAGATTTATATGCTTTCCATGTCATTCTACTGTGATCCATTCTCTCTAAATGACCAAACCACCTCAACAACCCCTCTTCTGCCCTCTGACTAATACTTTTATTAACTCCACACCTTCTCCTAATTTCCACACTCCGAATTTTCTGCATAATATTTACACCACACATTGCCCTTAAACAGGACATCTCCGCTGCCTCCAACCGTCTCCTCGCTGCTGCATTTACCACCCAAGCTTCACACCCATATAAGAGTGTTGGTACTACTATACTTTCATACATTCCCTTCTTTGCCTCCATAGATAACGTTTTTTGACTCCACATATACCTCAACGCACCACTCACCTTTTTTCCCTCATCAATTCTATGATTAACCTCATCCTTCATAAATCCATCCGCCGACACGTCAACTCCCAAGTATCTGAAAACATTCACTTCTTCCATACTCCTCCTCCCCAATTTGATATCCAATTTTTCTTTATCTAAATCATTTGACACCCTCATCACCTTACTCTTTTCTATGTTCACTTTCAACTTTCTACCTTTACACACATTCCCAAACTCATCCACTAACCTTTGCAATTTTTCTTTAGAATCTCCCATAAGCACAGTATCATCAGCAAAAAGTAACTGTGTCAATTCCCATTTTGAATTTGATTCCCCATAATTTAATCCCACCCCTCTCCCAAACACCCTAGCATTTACTTCCTTTACAACCCCATCTATAAATATATTAAACAACCATGGTGACATTACACATCCCTGTCTAAGACCTACTTTTACCGGGAAGTAGTCTCCCTCTCTTCTACGCACCCTAACCTGAGCCTCACTATCCTCATAAAAACTCTTTACAGCATTTAATAACTTACCACCTATTCCATATACTTGCAACATCTGCCACATTGCTCCTCTATCCACTCTATCATATGCCTTTTCTAAATCCATAAATGCAATAAAAACTTCCCTATCTTTATCTAAATACTGTTCACATATATGCTTCAATGTAAACACCTGATCTACACATCCCCTACCCACTCTAAAACCTCCTTGCTCATCCGCAATCCTACATTCTGTCTTACCTCTAATTCTTTCAATTATAACCCTACCGTACACTTTTCCTGGTATACTCAGTAAGCTTATTCCTCTATAATTTTTACAGTCTCTTTTGTCCCCTTTCCCTTTATATAAAGGGACTATACATGCTCTCTGCCAATCCCTAGGTACCTTCCCCTCTTTCATACATTTATTAAACAAAAGTACCAACCACTCCAACACTATATCCCCCCCTGCTTTTAACATTTCTGTCATGATCCCATCAGTTCCAGCTGCTTTACCCCCTTTCATTTTACGTAATGCCTCACGTACCTCCCCCACACTTACATTCTGCTCTTCTTCACTCCTAAAAGATGGTATACCTCCCTGACCAGTGCATGAAATTACTGCCTCTGTTTCTTCCTTAACATTTAAAAGTTCCTCAAAATATTCTCGCCATCTACCCAATACCTCCATCTCCCCATCTACTAACTCCCCTACTCTGTTTTTAACTGACAAATCCATATTTTCCCTAGGCTTTCTTAACTTGTTTAACTCACTCCAAAATTTTTTCTTATTTTCATTAAAATTTCTTGACAGTGCCTCTCCCACTCTATCATCTGCTCTCCTTTTGCACTCTCTCACCACTCTCTTTACCTTTCTTTTACTCTCCATATACTCTGCTCTTCTTATAACACTTCTGCTTTGTAAAAACCTCTCATAAGCTACCTTTTTCTCTTTTATCACACCCTTTACTTCATCATTCCACCAATCACTCCTCTTTCCTCCTGCCCCCACCCTCCTATAACCACAAACTTCTGCCCCACATTCTAATACTGCATTTTTAAAACTATTCCAACCCTCTTCAACCCCCCCACTACTCATCTTTGCACTAGCCCACCTTTCTGCCAATAGTCGCTTATATCTCACCCGAACTTCCTCCTCCCTTAGTTTATACACTTTCACCTCCCTCTTACTTGTTGTTGCCACCTTCCTCTTTTCCCATCTACCTCTTACTCTAACTGTAGCTACAACTAAATAATGATCCGATATATCAGTTGCCCCTCTATAAACATGTACATCCTGGAGCCTACCCATCAACCTTTTATCCACCAATACATAATCTAATAAACTACTTTCATTACGTGCTACATCATACCTTGTATATTTATTTATCCTCTTTTTCATAAAATATGTATTACTTATTACCAAATTTCTTTCTACACATAGCTCAATTAAAGGCTCCCCATTTACATTTACCCCTGGCACCCCAAATTTACCTACTACTCCCTCCATAACATTTTTACCCACTTTAGCATTAAAATCCCCAACCACCATTACTCTCACACTTGATTCAAAACTCCCCACGCATTCACTCAACATTTCCCAAAATCTCTCTCTCTCCTCTACACTTCTCTCTTCTCCAGGTGCATACACGCTTATTATAACCCACTTTTCACATCCAATCTTTATTTTACTCCACATAATCCTTGAATTAATACATTTATAGTCCCTCTTTTCCTGCCATAGCTTATCCTTCAACATTATTGTATTTATGTAAGTGCGTTTGTACGTGTATGTTTGGGGATCTGAAATGGACTAATCTACTTCACAATATTCCTTATGGGAACAAATTCAGTCAGTACTGGCACCTGAACATACTTCTGGAATGAAAAAATATCGTTAACCGGGGGTCCACTGTATATTTATTTATCCTCTTTTTCATAAAATATGTATTACTTATTGCCAAACCTCTTTCTATGTACAGCTCAATTAAAGGCTCCCCATTTTCATTTACCCCTGGCACCCCAAATTTACCTACTACTCCTTCCACAACATTTTTACCCACTTTAACATTAAAATCCCCTACCACAAGTACTCTCACACTTGGTTCAAAACTCCCCATGCATTCACTCAACATTTCCCAAAATCTCTCTCTCTCTCTCCTCTATACTTCTCTCTTCCCCAGGTGCATATATATATATGCTTACTATAACCCACTTCTCACATCCAACCTTTATTTTACTCCACATAATCCTTGATTTAATAAATTTATAGTCCCTCTTTTCCTGCCATAGCTCATCCTTCAACATTATTGCTACTCCTTCTTTAGCTCTAACTCTATTAGAAACCCCTGACCTAATCCCATTTATTCCTCTCCACTGAAACTCGCCCACCCCCTTCAGCTTTGTTTCACTTTAAGCCAGGACATCCAGCTTCTTCTCATTCATAACATCCACAATCATCTCTTTCTTATCATTCGCTCAACATCCACGCACATTCAGACTTCCCACTTTGACAATTTTCTTCTTCTTATTCTTTTTAGTAATTATTACAGGAAAAGGGGTTACTAGCCCATTGTTCCGGCATTTTAGTTGACTTTTACAACACGCATGACTTACGGAGGAAAGATTCTTATTCCACTTCCCCATGGAATAGTACTAAGAATAGGAACTAAGATAAAATCAAAGAAAACTCAGATGATTGTGTATAAATAAACATGTACGTGTATGTTTAGTGTGACCTAAGTGTAAGTAGAAGTAGTAAGACGTACCTGTAACTTTGCATATTTATGAGACAGACAAAAGACAATTTTTTATAATTTTTTATACCACATAAACTGCTTCCCACTAAGGTAGGATTAACCATTGCAAGAAGCTTAGCAAATTGTACATTTAACCCTTTGACTGTTTCGGCCATATACACACGTCTTATGAGCCAGTGTTTCAGACGTACAGTGGAACCTCTACTTACGAATTGAATCCGTTCCATGACCTTGCTCGCAACTGGATTTGCTCATTTGCAGAGTCAATTTTCCTCATTTAAATTAATTGAAATGGAATTAATTCGTTCCAGTGGAATTCCAGGCACGAGAAAATACTTTAATAATTTCCCTAATATCAACTCTACAGCTTATTTATCTAACACAATTCATGTAATATGACATAATAAACAGTATTAATAACATAGAAACATGATATATACACTAGAATGAATAAAATACATGTCATTAGGTACGTGGCTAGTGGTGGTGACAGCAGCCATTGTTGTTGGGGTTTATAGGGCCACCACAGCGGCCATTCCTGCTCCTGACTACATATGTAAAGAACCTAGGATAACCCAAAAAAGTCAGACAGAGTGACTTATAAGTGCTACACTCTTAACCCTTAAATTGTCCAAGCAGATCTATGTTCACATGTGTAGTGCTCCAAAAGTAGATCTACATTTTTTTTACATATTTTCAAATATAGCAAAAAAAAAAAAAAAAAAGTAGATCAAAGTTTTTTACACGTTTTCAAATGTAAAAAAAGAAAAGAAGATCTCCTTTTTTTACATACTTTCAAATGTTGAAAAAAACATAGATCTACATTTGGACAGTTTAAGGGTTAATGCTTCACTTAATTGCTACACTCTTAATGCTACACTTAATTGCTACACTCTTAATGCTACACTTAATTGCTACACTCTTAATGCTACACTTAATTGCTACACTCTTAATGCTACACTTAATTGCTACACTCTTAATGCTACACTTTGCCACTGCTGCTTCATGTTGTCTGCCACTGCTACCTCATGATGTCTGCCACTGCTGCTTCATGTTGTCTGCCACTGCTGCTTCATGTTGTCTGCCACTGCTGCTTCATGTTGTCTGCCACTACTGCTTCATGTTGTCTGCCACTGCTACCTCATGTTGTCTGTCACTGCTGTGTCATGTTGTCTGTCACTGCTGCTTCATGTTGTCTGCCACTGCTACCTCATGTTGTCTGTCACTGCTGCTGATTCATGTTGTCTGTCACTGCTGCTTCATGTTGTCTGCCACTGTTACCTCATGATGTCTGCCACTGTTGCTTCATGTTGTCTGCCACTGCTGCTTCATGTTGTCTGCCACTGCTACCTCATGATGTCTACCACTGATGTCGCCAAAGAATCGAACATTTGTGCTATTTTGAGCTCAATTTCGAGGTACTTTTCATCGTGAAACCAATTAAAATCATATTTATATTTGTAGTATATCTTCCATTCTACCACATGAGACCAAATAAAACGAGAATACAACCATAAAAGCCATACCAATATATACCGCTAAGGGGAGGCTAATGGCTGAGAAGTGAACTCCGTTATTTATGGCTCGATTTCTTTCATTTTTGGTATACTTTAAGAAGCATCTTTTCATCATACATTGCCCAAGTTTCAATAAGATAGTCCAACAAATAACTGAGATCCAATTCCCTAGATCAAGAGCAAGAGCCCCCTCACCAGTGTCAATTAACCTCCCTTGAGGCCTGCTCGCATCTGGAAATTTTGCTCGCGTCTGGAAGCAAAATATCGACCGAGCAGCTGCTTGTATCTGGAAAAACTTGCATGTGGATGCACTCGTAAGTAGAGGTTCCACTGTATATATACTCAAAAATTCTAGCAGCTTCAAATCAAGTGGGAGAAAGCTGGTACACCCACATGTGATAGAATGGGTCTGTGTGGTCAGTGTGTACTGTATAAAAAAATTCCTGCAGCACGCAGTGCATGAGAAAAAAAACTCAGACTGTGTTTTTGGATTAAAACACTGACTTTAAGGTGTATTTTCCTATAGTATTTATGGTTGTATTCTTGTTTTCTTGGTCTCATTTGATAGAATGGAAAACATATTACAGATGACATATTACATATTACGGATGATTTTGATTAGTTTCACTAAGAAAACGACCTTGAAATTGAGCTCAAAGTAGCGGAAATGTTTGATTTTTTGCCAGTGTTCAAGAGTAAACAAAACACGCCATGCGTCCAATACACATGAATTGGTGAGTCTAATATTCTTTCACAAGTGCACTGATATTATTTATTCCATTTTTACAATAATACAGTAGTCTGCATAACAGTAAATCTTCTATTTTTTGTGAATAAAAAATCAAAATAGAAGGCAGGAGTAATATAAGAGGGGCCTGGAGATGTGACTAATGAACAGAGAAAATGTTATTTTAGTGCCAGGAATGTCTCCATTGTTTATACTGTACCCTATTTTGAAATTGGCATCTTTTTTAATTTGCGTGAAATTGGCCAAATTGCCAATTTCTGACCATTTTATTGGGTTGTTGAAATCGGTAAATGGGCGGTTTCTTGTACTCAGTCAATAGAACAAATGGCGTTATAAAGAAATAGCTATGAGTTTGGTCGACTGGAAAAATGGAATTTGCCGAAAATAGGGCTCAAAGTTGGTGAAATCGCTGATGTGTATATATCGCCGAGTTCAGTAACTTCATGAGAGCGTAATTTCATCAAATTTCATACTTTTGGTGTCATTAGCATCGGGGAAAGATTCTCTATCATTTCATAAGATTTTTTTTTTTTTTTCCAAATATTTTGCGACATCGAATGACAGTTTCAGAAATTGGCTTGTGTCAGTCAAATTGTTAAAAGTGTTGTTTTTGTTTAAGAGCTATTTTTCTTTCATGGGAAATGATGAATCAAGTGTACTTTAAGCTTATCCCACATTCATACTTCACAGTGAATCAGAATGAACAGGTTCTTTTTCATTACTTTGTGCTTCATCATTATTCACTCTGATAATAAGCTGATGCTTCAGGTTGAGCCATTACTATGTAGCATGTTAATTTTTATTTTTAAACTACTCTCACTCCTGCCATCATACTTTGTGTTTGGTTGGTCAGCAGCAGCCATCCTGTCAAATGAAGTGAAATGGAAGATTAAAGATTTTGCACTCTGGTAGGCTTGCTGGTCTTTTTTATTTCATTAACGTGCATTGAAGTTTTAATCGTCTTTACTTTCCTGTGCCTTGCTTGATAGTTTATAGTCATGTAAATATTTCTTTTCTAATTTAGAAGCCCTAATCTGAGACCATGCTTCAGTGGATATGACTCAGAACCATCAGCAAATTTACATATAGAATTATTTTACATCTTTTACTCCATATATATCTGCTCCAGTATATTACAGTTCATTCATTTTATCTATTCATATTTGTAATACAAAGGTAGTAGGTTGGTAGACAGCAACCACCCAGGGAAGTACTACCGTCCTGCCAGATGACTGTGAAACAGAAACCTGTAACTGTTTTGCATGATGGTAGGATTGCTGGTGTCTTTTTCTGTCTCATAAACACGCTAGATAACAGGGATATCTTGCTACTCCTACTTACACTTTGGTCACACTTCACAGACACGCACATGCATATATATATACATACATCTAGGTTTTTCTCCTTTTTCTACATAGCTCTTGTTCTTCTTTATTTCTTCTATTGTCCATGGGGAAGTGGAAAAGAATCTTTCCTCCGTAAGCCACGCGTGTCGTATGAGGCGACTGAAATGCCGGGAGCAATGGGCTAGTAACCCCTTCTCCTGTAGACATTTACTAAAAAAGAGAAGAAGAAAAACTTTATAAAACTGGGATGCTTGAATGTGCGTGGATGTAGTGCAGATGACAAGAAACAGATGATTGCTGATGTTATGAATGAAAAGAAGTTGGATGTCCTGGCCCTAAGCGAAACAAAGCTGAAGGGGGTAGGGGAGTTTAGGTGGGGGGAAATTAATGGGATTAAATCTGGAGTATCTGAGAGAGTTAGAGCAAAGGAAGGGGTAGCAGTAATGTTAAATGATCAGTTATGGAAGGAGAAAGGAGAATATGAATGTGTAAATGCAAGAATTATGTGGATTAAAGTAAAGGTTGGATGCGAGAAGTGGGTCATAATAAGCGTGTATGCACCTGGAGAAGAGAGGAATGCAGAGGAGAGAGAGAGATTTTGGGAGATGTTAAGTGAATGTATAGGAGCCTTTGAACCAAGTGAGAGAGTAATTGTGGTAGGGGACCTGAATGCTAAAGTAGGAGAAACTTTTAGAGAGGGTGTGGTAGGTAAGTTTGGGGTGCCAGGTGTAAATGATAATGGGAGCCCTTTGATTGAACTTTGTATAGAAAGGGGTTTAGTTATAGGTAATACATATTTTAAGAAAAAGAGGATAAATAAGTATACAAGATATGATGTAGGGCAAAATGACAGTAGTTTGTTGGATTATGTATTGGTAGATAAAAGACTGTTGAGTAGACTTCAGGATGTACATGTTTATAGAGGGGCCACAGATATTTCAGATCACTTTCTAGTTGTAGCTACACTGAGAGTAAAAGGTAGATGGGATACAAGGAGAATAGAAGCATCAGGGAAGAGAGAGATGAAGGTTTATAGACTAAAAGAGGAGGCAGTTAGGGAAAGATATAAACAGCTATTGGAGGATAGATGGGCTAATGAGAGCATAGGCAATGGGGTCGAAGAGGTATGGGGTAGGTTTAAAAATGTAGTGTTAGAGTGTTCAGCAGAAGTTTGTGGTTACAGGAAAGTGGGTGCGGGAGGGGAGAGGAGCGATTGGTGGAATGATGATGTAAAGAGAGTAGTAAGGGAGAAAAAGTTAGCATATGAGAAGTTTTTACAAAGTAGAAGTGATGCAAGGAGGGAAGAGTATATGGAGAAAAAGAGAGAGGTTAAGAGAGTGGTGAAGCAATGTAAAAAGAGAGCAAATGAGAGAGTGGGTGAGATGTTATCAACAAATTTTGTTGAAAATAAGAAAAAGTTTTGGAGTGAGATTAACAAGTTAAGGAAGCCTAGAGAACAAATGGATTTGTCAGTTAAAAATAGGAGAGGAGAGTTATTAAATGGAGAGTTAGAGGTATTGGGAAGATGGAGGGAATATTTTGAGGAATTGTTAAATGTTGATGAAGATAGGGAAGCTGTGATTTCGTGTGTAGGGCAAGGAGGAAGAACATCTTGTAGGAGTGAGGAAGAGCCAGTTGTGAGTGTGGGGGAAGTTCGTGAGGCAGTAGGTAAAATGAAAGGGGGTAAGGCAACCGGGATTGATGGGATAAAGATAGAAATGTTAAAAGCAGGTGGGGATATAGTTTTGGAGTGGTTGGTGCAATTATTTAATAAATGTATGGAAGAGGGTAAGGTACATAGGGATTGGCAGAGAGCATGCATAGTTCCTTTGTATAAAGGCAAAGGGGACAAAAGAGAGTGCAAAAAATATAGGGGGATAAGTCTGTTGAGTATACCTGGTAAAGTGTATGGTAGAGTTATTATTGAAAGAATTAAAAGTAAGACTGAGAATAGGATAGCAGATGAACAAGGAGGCTTTAGGAAAGGTAGGGGGTGTGTGGACCAGGTGTTTACAGTGAAACATATAAGTGAACAGTAATTAGATAAGGCTAAAGAGGTCTTTGTGGCATTTATGGATTTGGAAAAGGTGTATGACAGGGTGGATAGGGGGGCAATGTGGCAGATGTTGCAGGTGTATGGTGTAGGAGGTAGGTTACTGAAAGCAGTGAAGAGTTTTTATGAGGATAGTGAGGCTCAAGTTAGAGTACATAAGAAAGAGGGAAATTATTTCCCAGTAAAAGTAGGCCTTAGACAGGGATGTGTGATGTCACCGTGGTTGTTTAATATATTTATAGATGGGGTTGTAAGAGAAGTAAATGCGAGGGTCTTGGCAAGAGGCGTGGAGTTAAAAGATAAGGAATCACACATAAAGTGGGAGTTGTCACAGTTGCTCTTTGCTGATGACACTGTGCTCTTGGGAGATTCTGAAGAGAAGTTGCAGAGATTGGTGGATGAATTTGGTAGGGTGTGCAAAAGAAGAAAATTAAAAGTGAATACAGGAAAGAGTAAGGTTATGAGGATAACAAAAATATTAGGTGATGAAAGATTGGATATCAGATTGGAGGGAGAGAGTATGGAGGAGGTGAATGTATTCAGATATTTGGGAGTGGACGTGTCAGCGGATGGGTCTATGAAGGATGAGGTGAATCATAGAATTGATGAGGGGAAAAGGGTGAGTGGTGCACTTAGGAGTCTGTGGAGACAAAGAACTTTGTCCTTGGAGGCAAAGAGGGGAATGTATGAGAGTATAGTTTTACCAACACTCTTATATGGGTGTGAAGCATGGGTGATGAATGTTGCAGCGAGGAGAAGGCTGGAGGCAGTGGAGATGTCATGTCTGAGGGCAATGTGTGGTGTGAATATAATGCAGAGAATTCGTAGTTTGGAAGTTAGGAGGAGGCGCGGGATTACCAAAACTGTTGTCCAGAGGGCTGAGGAAGGGTTGTTGAGGTGGTTCGGACATGTAGAGAGAATGGAGCGAAACAGAATGACTTCAAGAGTGTATCAGTCTGTAGTGGAAGGAAGGCGGGGTAGGGGTAGGCCTAGGAAAGGTTGGAGGGAGGGGGTAAAGGAGGTTTTGTGTGCGAGGGGCTTGGACTTCCAGCAGGCGTGCGTGAGCGTGTTTGATAGGAGTGAATGGAGATGAATGGTTTTTAATACTTGACGTGCTGTTGGAGTGTGAGCAAAGTAACATTTATGAAGGGGTTCAGGGAAACCGGCAGGCCGGACTTGAGTCCTGGAGATGGGAAGTACAGTGCCTGCACTCTGAAGGAGGGGTGTTAATGTTGCAGTTTAAAAACTATAGTGTAAAGCACCCTTCTGGCAAGACAGTGATGGAGTGAATGATGGTGAAAGTTTTTCTTTTTCGGGCCACCCTGCCTTGGTGGGAATCGGCCAGTGTGATAATAAAAAAAAATAATAAAATTTGTAATACATATTACAATAATTCATATAACGGTGGATAAACTCTAAATATTTTTGAACACTTTTAAGTTTTCATCTGCAGTCTAACTGTCCACAACTCTTAACCCCTTGAAGGTCCAGAACCTCAATCTGAAAATTCCCTACAGGGTCCAAGAATTTTCAAAAAAGAATTTGTTATTTTTTCTTATGGTAGAAAATCTTTTTCTGAAGGTAATACAACAAAAATTACAAAATTTTATAAAAAATTGATGAAATTATGCTCTTACGAATTTTGCTGTGTCAGCAATATTTATGCATCGGTGATTTTGCCCACGATGAGTCCTATTTTCAGCAAATTACATTGTTCCATTAGACCAAATTCTTAGCTATTTCACTAGTATGTGTTCCATTTTATGAACTGAGCACAAGAAATTGACCAGTCAACTATTTCAACTACCCAATAAAGTGATCAGAATTTGGTGATTTGCCCAATTTCACACAAATTTCAGTATGTGCCAGTTTCAAAATAGGGTCCAGAATAAACAATGAAGGCATTCATGGCACTAAAATAACACTTCCTTTGCTTATTATTTACATTTCCAGGCTTTACACATGAATTCCATTTTGGTTTTTTATTCACACAAATAAGTTTTTTTCACACAAAAAATAGAAGAGTTACTGTTATGCAGTATTGTAATAACTGTATAAATAATATCACTGCATTTGTGAATGCATATCAGACCTACCAGTTGATGTGTATTGGATGTGTGACAAGATTTGTTTACTCTTGAACATCAGCAAAAATCGAACATTTTCATTACTTTGAGCTCTATTTCAAGCTATTTTCAGTCGTAAAACCCATCAAAATCTTGTCTATTTCTTTAATATATCTTCCATTCTATCAAATGAGACCAAGAAACCAAGAATACAAATATAAAACCCATATGAAAATGCACCGCAAATTTGTTTTAAACCAAATACACAATCGCCGTTTTTTTTTTCTCATTATGCACTGCATGCTGCAGGATTTGTTTTATGTGGTGCACACTTACTGCATCAACCCATTCTCTCATATCTAAGCCCAAATTTACCACTGACAGCTCATCTCTGAGTGAGCTGAGCTCATCACGTAGAACTACAGCACAGACCTTGGCTTCAAAGCCGTAGAACTGCAGAATGGACCCTCAAAGGATTAATATATCTTACCCTTGGTGTTCATATACCTATCTCTGTTTACCTATCCATCACTCAGTCCATCTATCTATCCTTCCATAAAATGTCAACCTTATTTTATCTCCTGTGTGGCATATTTGTTGGACTCTTGACTGACAATAGATTTGCAACAGACCCTTGGAGCTTGAGGGTGGACTAGGTAGATCATGTTCAAGGTAGGTTGAATCAGGATCTCGGGTTTTTAGGAATGTTACTGAAGGGTGACATAATGAATTATAATAAAATTAAAAAAAAATATTAAACAACTGATGCAGAAAAATCAAGTACAACGTTCAATATCACAGTTTTTGAAGAGGTGACATGGTTTTCATTCATTTTAGTTAATTAAATAGCAACTTGTAATAATGGGTTATTATTTTTTAAATATAAAGAGTTCATATTTTTTAATGATACTGGGTATGTACTGTATATTATGCCCTCATTTTCTATGTGAGACTTGTTAAACTGCTCCATCCCTTTTAATTTGGGATGGAATATGGTTACTGAAAAAGAAGATGCATATGATGAAGTATATTTCATTTTACAGTACCATAGTGAAAATGTAGAATTATCTTTAGACTGGAGTAGGTACAGGAGTGGTATTGTGAATAGGCATAGCAAGCTTATGTAAATGGTTGCTGTATTATAAAAAGTGAAAGGAACAAAATTAAATGTAATACAAGAACAAGGAACAGTGGTAAAGATTATACATTTTTTTTGAAAACTGAGTGTCAAAGAGAGAGGACATAGTTGCACTGACTGCAAGCTGCCTAAGTACTCTTTTCATAAGTGATAGATTAGTATTGTGTGGGAATAAAAATATCTACCAAGTAGGAAGTTTAGCCCTAAAGACTTGGGAAAGACTTGGTTACCACAGGAAAATCACATTAAAAATGTAGGGGCAGTACATTTTATAAATCATTAATATGAACACCCTGACCCCATTATTGGATAAAATCTTAAAAAACAAGACAGTTCCACTGATCACCCTGGGTAGCTGAAACTGAAAGTTAGACTGAGAGACAGGTTTATAGGGATCAGTCCTCTTGATGTCCATTTAACAATAGTGTGCGTGTGTGTGTGCAATTTTATTGAATTGAAGGTTATAATAAAATTAAAAGGATTCTTTTACCTTGTCAATTGAAATGCCTTTATTAGAACATGAATTCCACAGATAAATACTGTATATTATAGCACTATGTGATTATCAAAAAGAAACATTAGACAGACATTTATAGAGTAAAATAAATTGTTATACAGTATGTCCATAAAAATACATTGATAACTTTCTCTTTCTTAACAAATACAGGCACTCCTCACTTAATGACCTATCTGTGTAATGACCACTTGGACTTACGACCAGCTCTCTCTGACCAGTCAGTATTGTACACTGTGTGAGAACTTTGGTTGTGGAAATGGCAGAGCTGTGTCTTAGCATCAAGCAGTCTTCAAGACTACATATTTTATATATAAATTTGTACTTTATTGTGCACCCCATAGTACAAGATAGAGTTGGAAGTGCAGCAGCACTTGGAAGAGGAAAGAATGGAAGAAGTACAAAAGAAGTTCACTGTAAAGGGGTTAGCTGGTGTGTTTGTCTGTTTGTTTGCATTCTCTCATCTAAGGGTAGTTGTTAGAAATGATTAAACTCAGTGAATAAGGTATGTCGATGGTAATGATAATAATACATAATCGCTCTGGGGCACTTTAAGAACATAAGAAAGGAGGAACACTGCAGTAGGCCTGTTGGCCCATACTAGGCAGGTCCTTCACAAATCCACCCCACTAACAGAATAAACGCTACCCAAGCAATAAGCTTTGATAATTCTATTTACTCACATGCAAGTCCCACTCAGATCCAACCCCTCTCACTCATGTATTTATCCAACCTAAATTTGAAACTTCTCAAGGTTTTAGCTTTGATAACCCTACTAGGCAGACTGTTCCATTCATCAACTACCCTATTTCCAAACCAATACTTTCCTATAGCCTTTCTAAATCTAAACTTATCTAATTTGAATCCATTATTGCAGGTTCTTTCTTGGAGGGATATCCTCAAAACTTTATTTATATCCCCTTTGTTAACCCTTTCAGGGTCCAAGGCCAAAATCAGTGTCCAAGAAATTTTGAAAAAAAAAAAAAAGATTTTTTCTTACAGAATTAAAGATAATATTTTTGTGAAGGTAATAAAAAAAATTCTGATCAGTACTTACCGAGATACAGCGGCAGGAAGTTGACCCAAAATGACCGGGTGGCGGCAACATCAGTGACTTCCGCAAAATCACATTTTTTTTATTTTACATTTTTTTATACTTTTTTAATTTCTTTTCTAATTTTTTTCTTTTTCTAGTAACATTTGTGGCCTGTGAGACCAATATAATGTATATTGTATAAGTGTACACTCATTGTATTCAACACAATAACTGCACTAATTTGTTTATCATTATATTCCTTACAAAACTTGTTGACAAGTTTATTGTAAACAAAATGAAGAAAATATTAGTGCGGTTATTATGTTGAATATAACGGTACCATATAGTACCATATGGTACAATGGTGCCATAGGGTGCAATGATACCATATAATACAATTGTACATATGGTACAATGGCACATGACACAATGGTACCATATGATACAATGGTACCATATGGTAGAATATGGTACAATGGTACCATATGATACAATGGTACCATATGGTGCAATGGTACCTTATGGTACCATATGGTACCATTTATTTATTTATTTATTTATTTAAAAATTTGAGCACACATACAGAGGTACAAAAAATACAGATAAGAGCAGCATGCCAAAGCCACTTATACTATGCATAGCATTACGGGCTGGCTTAAAATTAACTTAAGATGAACTAAGCAATGATGACATAAGTGATAAAACTTTAATGTAAACAGATTACTATAAAGCACAAGTGAGTATTACAAAGACAGGTCATATGGTTGTATGCACCATATGGTGCAATGGTACCATATGGTGCAATGGTACCATATGGTACATTGTACCATACAGTACAATGATACCATATGGTTCATTGTACCATATGGTACTGTTGTATTCAACACAATAAACACTAATATTTTCATCATTATTTTGTTTACAATAATTGTTTACAACAAAAATATGCAAAAATGTTGTATATTAGTAATGTTCTATTATATATACAGTGGACCCCCGGTTAACGATATTTTTTCATTCCAGAAGTATGTTCAGGTGCCAGTACTGACCGAATTTGTTCCCATAAGGAATATTGTGAAGTAGATTAGTCCATTTCAGACCCCCAAACATACACGTACAAACGAACTTACATAAATACACTTACATAATTGGTCGCATTGGGAGGTGATCGTTAAGCGGGGGTCCACTGTATTTACAAATGTACAGGAACTCGACATGTTCCTTGAGGTGGATGACAAAGCGCTTTGTCTCGGAAACTGCATAGTCATTAGCTAGCTTGCGTCGCCACTCACTCAGTCTTGGCTGGTCTCTCCTGCCACCAACATCTGTTGATCATATGGTACATGGTATCATATGTTACAGGGTGCCATATGGTACATTGTACTATATGGTATAGGGTACTATGCAGTACAGGATAACATATGGTGTAGGGTACCATATTGTGCAGGGTACTATATGGTTCAGGGTACCATATGGTACAGGGTACCATATGGCACAGGGTACCATATGGCACAGGGTACCATATGATACAGGGTACCATACAGTACAGGACACCATATGGTACAGATACAGGGATCCCTATAAGAACATAAGAAAGAAGGAACACTGCAACAGGCCTACTGACCCATGCAGAGCAGGTTCATGTCCCTCCCCTGGATTAGCCCAATGACCCCCCCCCCCCGAATTAGCCCAATGACCCACCCAGTCTGGCCACCTCCACTCAAAGACAGAGCATGGCACCAGACCCAGCAGCACAAGCTAGTCAGGTCCAACTCACACCCACCCACACCCACTCATGTATTTATCTAACCTATTTTTAAAACTACACAACATTTTAGCCTGAATAACTGTACTCGGGAGTTTGTTCCACTCATCCACGACTCTATTACCAAACCAGTGCTTTCCTATATCCTTCCTGAATCTGAATTTTTCCAACTTGAAACCATTGCTGTGAGTCCTGTCTTGGCTGGAAGTTTTCAGCATGCTATTTACATCCCCTTTATTTATTCCTGTTTTCCATTTATACACCTCGATCATATCCCCCCTAATTCTGCGCCTTTCGAGAGAGTGCAGATTCAGGGCCCTCAGTCTATCCTCATAGGGAAGATTTCTGATACATGGGATCATCTTTGTCATCCTCCTCTGTACGTTTTCCAGAGCATATACGTATATCCATTCTGTAATGTGGTGACCAGAACTGAGCAGCATTGTCTAAATGAGGCCTAACCAAGGATATATAGAGTTGAAGAACAACCTGAGGACTTCTATTATTTATACTTCTAGATATGAAGACTTTTTTGGGTTACCCTAGGATTTTATACACATGCTGCTATGTATGATAATCTTTGTAGTAATTGTATTTCTGTACACCTGAATAAACTTAGTCAAGCGCATGTGGCATCATAAGTAAATTTATTTAGGTATACACAAATAAAGTTACATAGAATATCATACTTAGCAGCATATGTTTGGAGAACCTAGGATAACCCAAAAAAGTCAGACAGACTTATTTCCATTAGGGTCCCTGTACCCTGTACCCTATGGTATAATGTACCATATAGTACAATGTACTATATGGTACATTGTACCATATGGTACCATTGTACCATATGATACCATTGTACCATATGATACCATTGTATGACATGGCACCATTGTACCATATGGTACCATTGTACCAATTGGCACAATGGTATCATATGGTTCAGAACCATAGAATTCCTCTTCAGCTCCACTTCCATCAGTCTTAGAACTGTAAGTTGTGAAGAGGAGAGTCAGAATTCACCCAGAGAGCGAGTGGGGAGTGAGAGCTTCCTTGCTGCCAGGCATGATGAACAAAGCTACTTTGCCGGCATTCCCACAATGCCATGAAGGTGTCCAGATTTTTTCTATAGTGTGCGCACTGACCACCAAGACCCATTCTCTCAGATGTAGGCCTATCAGCCTTCTCGTGCTAAATTTGACGCCGCTAGAATTTTGGCGTAGATCTACGGTTTGGACCCTGAACATAAAGCCGTAGATCTACGGGACAGACCCTGAAAGGGTTAATGCCCATCTTCCACTTATACACTTCATTCGTGTCTCCCCTCATTCTTTGTCTTACAAGTGAATGTAATTTAAGGGACTTCAATCTTTCTTCATACGGAAGATTTCTAATGCTATGTATTAATTTAGTTATGCTATGCTGAATGTTTTCTAATGAATTTATATCCATTCTGTAATATGGAGACCAGAACTGAGCTGTGTAATCTAGGTGAGGCATCATTTATTTATTTATTTATTTAGTAATTTGAGCATACATACAGAGGTACAAAAAAATACAGGTAAGAGCAGCATGCCAAAGCCACTTGTATAAATAGCATTACGGGCTGGCTTAAAATTAGCTTAAGATTAACTAAGCAATGATGTAATCAGTGATAAAACATTATTGTACACAGATAACAATAAAGCACAAATGAGTATTACAAAGACAGGTCATATGGTTGCATGCATTGCTGTACATTCAGTCGAATGGAGTATTCTGTTAGGTAGTGTATTTAAAAAATAACAAAATTAGATTGGGTCTTAGGTTTAACATTTATGTGATATAATTGTGAGAAACATTTAAGATATACAATTTATAAGGTTCAGTTATTCAGTATTTATTTGGTTTTGGGTGAGTAAGTGATCTTTGAGAAGAGACTTGAATTTATAAGCAGGTAGTGTTTCTTTTATATTTACAGGTAATGAATTCCAGATTTTAGGGCCTTTTATGTGCATTGAGTTTTTGCATAGCGTGAGATGGACACGAGGAACATCAAAGAGTGATCTGTGCCTTGTGTTATGGTCATGTGTTCTGTTGAGGTTGGCAAGGAGATGCTTGAGGGGAGGGTTAATATCAGAGTTAAGTGTTCCATGTATGTAATAGGTGCAGTAATAAGTATGGATGTTTTGTATGGCGAGTAGGTTGAGTGTTTTGAATATTGGTGGAGTGTGCTGCCTGTAGTGGGAATTTGTTATCATTCTGACTGCAGCCTTTTGTTGGGTAATTAGTGGTCTGAGATGGTTAATTGTTGTTGAGCCCCATGCACAAATTCCATAGGTGAGATAGGGGTAAATAAGAGAGTGATATAGGGCCAGGAGGACTGACTGTGGAACATAGTACCGTATCTTCGATAGTATGCCTACGGTCTTGGAAATTTTCTTAGAAATTTGTTGTATATGTGCATGAAATTTGAGTCTATTATCAAGGTGGATTCCTAAGAATTTTCCCTCTGTTAGCTTTGTGATAGGTGATCCGTTTATCATTATGTTAAGAGGGACATCTGTAGCTCTGTTACCAAACTGAATGAAGTAGGTTTTGTCAATGTTTAGTGTAAGTTTGTTAGTCCTCATCCAGGTAGATATTTTCTGTAATTCAGTATTTACAGTATTGGCTAGCATGACTGGGCTCGGGTGATTGAAGACGTATGTAGTGTCATCTGCAAATAGTGTGGGTTTGAGTAATTGCGAAGCATTTGGTAGGTCATTTATGTATAGGAGAAAGAGAAGAGGGCCAAGGACACTTCCCTGTGGGACGCCAACTGTAATTGGTTGTGCGGTAGAGTTTGCCCCATTTGTGTACACATACTGGCTTCTGTTGCTGAGGTATTACTTTAGGTAGTTAAGGGAGTGCCCTCTTATACCATAGTGTGACAATTTTATGTGGAGCAAGTCATGGTCAACTGTATCAAAAGCTTTACGTAAGTCAATGAAGATCCCCAGTGGGAGTTCTTTTCTCTCTATTGCAGTGTATATATGTTCTAGCATGTGTATAATAGCATCATTAGTATTTTTATTAGGCCTGAATCCAAATTGGCAGGGGTTGAGTGTGTTTTGGGAGATGAGGTAGGAGTAGATTCGTTTATGAATTAATTTTTCGAAGATTTTTGAGAGAGGGTGTAAGTTGGATATTGGCCTATAGTTATTCAACTCTGTTTGATCTCCTCCTTTATGGATTGGGGTGACCCTTGCTATTTTGAGAACTGTAGGGAAGGTGGAGGATTTAATGGATTTGTTAAAGAGTGTTGCAATGATTGGTGATAGCACTTGTGACACTTTTTTGTATATAAAGGGTGGTAAGGTATTTAAATCTCCTGCCTTGTTTTTTAGTGCGTTGATAATAAGGGAGACTTCTGTTGGGTTAGTCGGGGCTAGGAACAGTGTGTTCGGGTAGTTGCCAGTGAGGTAGTCATTTGGTGGGGTATCTGAGCTTGGGATTTTATTGGCAAGGTTTTGTCCTATAGTGGAGAAGAAATCATTGAGTCTGTTTGCTGTTTCTGTTGGTGGGAGTTGGGGTTCATCTGATTTTACTAATTTTATTTTGCTATTTCGTGATATCTTTTTTGTTCCTAGAATTTCTGATAGGGTTTTCCAGGTCTTTTTTATATCACCTCGTAAGTTGGATAATCTGTTTTCATAATACAATTTTTTTGCCCTTCTTATCAGGCTGGTTAGGATTGACGAGTAACGTTTTGTTTGGTCTCTGGTTATGTGACCCATTCTGTACCGTTTTTCATATCGGTGTTTTGTATTTATGGATTTGAGAATGCTGGGTGTTAGCCAGGGACTGTTCAGTCTTTTAGCTGTCATCTGTTTAGTTTTTTTAGGGCAGTGCTTGTTATAGAGGTATTGGGTCATTTTTAGAAAATTATTAATACATTCGTCAATATCTGTATAGATTTCTAGCTCAGTGTGCCAATCAATGTTTGTTACTGCTGTTGTGAAGTTATTAATGATGTATAAAGCTGTAAAATAACCGCTGAACTTCTGTTGCTTACACTTCTTGATATAAATCCCAGTAATCTGTTTGCCTCATTACATATGCTTAGGCATTGCTGTCTTGGTTTAAGGTTGCTGCTTGCCATAACCCCCAAGTCCTTTTCTAACTTCTACGTTATTTAACTTACAAGTGCTAGTGTTATGGACACCCCATGATGTTTTGTGACATCTGCGTTTGAATCAGTTACCCTACCTATTTTCGTGTCATTGGCGAATTTGCTCAAATCACTAGTAATTCCCTCATCAAGGTCATTAATATATATTATAAACAACAGCGGGTCCAAGACTGATCCCTGTCGAACGCCACTTGTTACACATCCCCACTCGGATTTTATTATTATTTTTTTTATTATCACACTGGCCGATTCCCACCAAGGCAGGGTGGCCCGAAAAAGAAAAAACTTTCACCATCATTCACTCCATCACTGTCTTGCCAGAAGGGTGCTTTACACTACAGTTTTTAAACTGCAACATTAACACCCCTCCTTCAGAGTGCAGGCACTGTACTTCCCATCTCCAGGACTCAAGTCCGGCCTGCCGGTTTCCCTGAACCCCTTCATAAATGTTACTTTGCTCACACTCCAACAGCACCTCAAGTATTAAAAACCATTTGTCTCCATTCAATCCTATCAAACACGCTCACGCATGCCTGCTGGAAGTCTAAACCCCTCGCACACAAAACCTCCTTTACCCCCTCCCTCCAACCTTTCCTAGGCCGACCCCTACCCCGCCTTCCTTCCACTACAGACTGATACACTCTTGAAGTCACTCTGTTTCGCTCCATTCTCTCTACATGTCCGAACCACCTCAACAACCCTTCCTCAGCCCTCTGGACAACAGTTTTGGTAATCCTGCACCTCCTCCTAACTTCCAAACTACGAATTCTCTGCGTTATATTCACACCACACATTGCCCTCGGACATGACATTTCCACTGCCTCCTGCCTTCTCGCTGCAACATTCATCACCCATGCTTCACACCCATATAAGAGCGTTGGTAAAACTGTACTCTCATACATTCCCCTCTTTGCCTCCAAGGACAAAGTTCTTTGTCTCCACAGACTCCTAAGTGCACCACTCACCCTTTTCCCCTCATCATTTCTATGATTCACCTCATCTTTCATAGACCCATCCGCTGACACGTCCACTCCCAAATATCTGAATACATTCACCTCCTCCATACTCTCTCCCTCCAATCTGATATCCAATCTTTCATCACCTAATCTTTTTGTTATCCTCATTACCTTACTCTTTCCTGTATTCACTTTTAATTTTCTTCTTTTGCACACCCTACCAGATTCATCCACCAACCTCTGCAGCTTCTCTTCAGAATCTCCCAAGAGCACAGTGTCATCAGCAAAGAGCAACTGTGACAACTCCCACTTTATGTGTGATTCTTTATCTTTTAACTCCATGCCTCTTGCCAAAACCCTCGCATTTACTTCTCTCACAACCCCATCTATAAATATATTAAACAACCACGGTGACATCACACATCCTTGTCTAAGGCCTACTTTTACTGGGATATAATTTCCCTCTTTCCTACATACTCTAACTTGAGCCTCATTATTCTCGTAAAAACTCTTCACTGCTTTCAGTAACCTACCTCCTATACCATACACCTGCAACATCTGCCACATTGGCCCCCTATCCACCCTGTCATACGCCTTTTCCAAATCCATAAATGCCACAAAGACCTCTTTAGCCTTATCTAAATACTGTTCACTTATATGTTTCACTGTAAACACCTGGTCCACACATCCCCTACCTATCCTAAAGCCTCCTTGTTCATCTGCTATCCTATTCTCAGTCTTACTTTTAATTCTTTCAATAATAACTCTACCATACACTTTACCAGGTATACTCAACAGACTTATCCCCCTATAATTTTTTTTTTCACTCTTTTTTGTCCCCTTTGCCTTTATACATAGGAACTATGCATGCTCTCTGCCAATCCCTAGGTACCTTACCCTCTTCCATACATTTATTAAATAATTGCACCAACCACTCCAAAACTATATCCCCACCTGCTTTTAACATTTCTATCTTTATCCCATCAATCCTGGCTGCTTTACCCCCTTTCATTTTACCTACTGCCTCACGAACTTCCCCCACACTCACAACTGGCTCTTCCTCACTCCTACAAGATGTTATTCCTCCTTGCCTTATACACGAAATCACAGCTTCCCTGTCTTCATCAACATTTAACAATTCCTCAAAATATTCCCTCCATCTTCCCAATACAACTCGGATTTAACCCCTACATATATTTCGTGTAGGTTTAGTAGCTGGGTGAGCTACCAAACCTACATGAAATATATGACATTTAAAGCACCCCAGAATTATTATTATTATTATTATTATTATTTATTATTATTATTATTATTATTATTATTATTATTATTATTATTATTATTATTATTATTATTATTATTACAGTGGACCCTTGGTATTCGATATTAATCCGTTCCTGAGAGCTCATCGAATACCAAAAATATCGAAAAGCGAATCAATTTTCCCCATAAGAAATAATGGAAATCAAATTAATCTGTGCAAGACACCCAAAAGTTTGAAAAAATATATTTTACCACATGAAATATTAAGTTTAATGCAATGGAATAATTACAATAACAACAATAACAATAGAATAATTGACACTTACCTTTTTAATGAAGATCTGGTGATGATTGATGGGATGGGAGGAGGGGAGAGTGTGGATGGTGTTAGTGTTTAGAAGGGGAGTCCCCTTCCATTAGGACTTGAGGTAGCAAGTCCTTTTCCGGAGTTACTTCCCTTCTTCTTTTAATGCCACTAGGACCAGCTTGAGAGTCACTGGACCTCTGTCGCACAACAAATCTGTCCATAGAGCTCTGTACCTCCCGTTCCTTTATGATTTGTCTAGAATGGGCCACAACATTGTCATTGTAATAGTCACCAGCACGGCTTGCAATAGCTGTGTTAGGGTGATTTTCATCCATAAAGGTTTGCAGTTCAACCCACTGTGCACACATTTCCTTAATTTTTGAAATAGGCACAATGGATTCCACAACTGGCATAGGCTTCTCAGGGTTAGCCCCAAACCCTTCAAAATCTTTCTTAATTTCCATACTAATTCTCACCCTTTTTACCACAGAATTAGCACTAGAAGCTTTCTTGGGGCCCATGATGACTTATTTTGCAGAAACAAGCACCAAAAACAGTGATAATATGGAATGTACTGAATGTATCCTTAGATACGCACACACTGGCTGGCTTGTAAACACTGGCACACACGGGGCAGTTCAGGCCACATATGGACACATCTCGTACGAATTGTATCGAATACCGGGTTTTCAATCGGATACTGAGGCAAAATTTTTGCGTTAAAATGCATCGAATACCGGATTTATCGAATACCGATGCCTTCGAATACCGGGGATCCACTGTATTATTATTATTATTATTATTTATTATTTTATTATCACACTGGCCGATTCCCACCAAGGCAGGGTGGCCCGAAAAAGAAAAACTTTCACCATCATTCACTCCATCACTGTCTTGCCAGAAGGGTGCTTTACACTCCAGTTTTTAAACTGCAACATTAACACCCCTATTATTATTATTATTATTATTATTATTATTATTATTATTATTATTATTATTATTATTATCATAACCACTGACATACGTTGTTCACTGAGGTTAATCATTTCTAACAACCACCCTCAGATGCCAATGTAAATGAGAGAGACACAGGGAATGTAAACAAACAGTCACATCAGCTAACCTCCTTTATGGTGAACTTCTTTTGTACTTCTTCCATTCTTTCCACTTCCAAATGCTGCTGTGCTTCCACCTCTGTCTTGTAGTATGGGGTGCACAATAAAGTACAAATTTATAGATGAAATATGTAGTCTTGGAGATGACCTAACACTGAGATGCCACATTTCCGTTTCCATGACCAAAGTTCTTGTACAGTGTACAATATCATCTGGTCAGAGAGATCTGGTCATTAAACAAGGTCATTAAGTGAGGAGTGTCTGTATAATGTTTTTATTTCTGGAAGTGGAGTATAGGTCAGTAGAGTAAAACAGCAATATGAGCATCACTTCTAAGCTTTAATTCTTGGGAAGTGAATATTGGGGTAACACAAACATAGTATAATAATTCTTTGAAGATACAGAATTGGGAAAGGATAGGTATGCTAATTAGGTTGGAATAGATGGGTAACTTGGGATAAATTAGCAAAACATGTGGAATAGCATGTTTGCAAGAGGAGTACAAGTTTGCTGTCTGATGAGACTAATATATAACACAAAAATACAGTAATGTAAGCAAATAAATTTTGGAATGAAAGAAATTCAGCTTGCATAGACTGGCAAAAGAAATGATTATTGGAGATTTTTTCACTTGTGATTTTTTCTACTTTTCAGGTTTATTCCCTCTCTTCAGCAGTGCTGCAATGAATGTGAGGTCTGCCCTCTTGACAGTTTATGAAACTCATTTTGTTCCTTTAGGCCCCAGATTAAGACCAGGATTAAATGGTTTCCTATCAGGCATTCTTGCTGGACTGGAAGAAGGGTCAGACCACCTTGAGAGGTAAGATAACTTATAAATTTAGTGAATGAGTTTTATGAGCATTCTTCATTATAAAGGCTATGTTATTAGTCTTACATACTGTTTACACAAAAATTAATTACCTGAATGTGAGAAGTACTGGGGAAGTACAAAAGTGTTTATTTTATGATTAAATGAGTGACAGTGAAAGTGTTTCCTCTTTTTCAGGTCATCCTACCTTGGTGGGAGATGGCCAGTGTTTAAAAAAAATGTGCTGAATGTGAGCATTAATTTTAGTTTGCTGTCCAGGTGTTTACCTGAGAATTTCCCCTCAACTTGTCTTTCAGCAAATGTATTATTAACCTTTATGTTTAAAAATGAATATATTTTTACTTTATTTTTCCAAATACCATGTCAGTCTTATTAACCCTTCAACTGTCCAAACATAGATCTACATTTTCACAGCTCGCGCTCCAAATGCAGATCAGCTTTTTATTTTTCCTGCCTCCAAATTTGGAACGATTGGCCTGAGATGCCTGGTCAGTATAGAGTGGGTCTTAATATTCAGTGTGTGCAGTATTAAAAAATCTGAGACTACTTAGTACCTTGTGGGAGCACCATTTCAATTGAGCGCTGGCTAGAGCAAGCAGCGTGGCAAGCACCAGGGATTCACTGATGCCATGTCGTATTAACACCCCTTTTAAGAGGAAAGGGATGTTGACCCAGAGTTTGGTGGCTCTGAGATGGATGTGGCCACAAGTGGTTGAGGAAATATCAAAATCCTTGAAAATAACCCCTGTGCAACATTAGTGCAACATCTTTTCAATTTTGATATTACTGGTAGTGTCATCCTGCCAGAATGTCGTATAACTTATTCCCTAAGTAAAGAGAAATGATTCTGGAACGTGTGTAATATGTGTTCGGCAGGCCAGCTGGCTTGCTGGGTGGGTGGGTGGGTGGCTGGCTGATTGACTTTGGCTGTCTTTATCTCCATCTATCTGTCTCCGTCTGTCTCTATATCTCTATCTCTGCCTATCTCTGTCTATCTCTATCTCTGTCTATGTCTATCTGTCTCTGCCTATTTCTGTCTCTGTCTATCTCTGTCTTTATCTCACAGGTACACCTAAGTACAGTTATTATACATAGTGTAAATTACATAGGATAACCCAAAAAATCCAGACGAAGTACTATTCTGTGCTTGTTGATATCAAGCATAATGAACATGACTGCAAGTAATACACATTTTCACTTGACCAGGAATCAGACGTGAGGCCTCTGCACTGTAATACATATTGGTTTATGAGTGGCTCTCTGTCTGAGACTGAAAGAGAGACAAACAGACAGAAAGATAGGAAGACAGACACACAGGCAGACAGAAAGACAAATAAACAGACAGAGCTAGACACACACAGACAGACAGACATGTTTTTGTGTAACAGTGAGAACAAATAAAGCCAAGGTTCACTGGAGCAGTGCACGATCATCAAGTGTCACTTCACTGCTGCACTGTTAGCAGTGGAGTGACACTTGTCTTACATCGTGTTTCAAGGAATTTCACATACTCCAGCTTGCCTAAAATAATGCTGGGACCTATAAATACTTTGAATATTAGTAGACAATAGTATGTGACCAAAACAGGCAAAAATGTTCACCTGTCAGTATGTTTGTTACTATTTAATTACTATTTCAGTAAAGACCTCCATCACAAATCCGGCAGCATTGGGACCTGCAGTGTACTGGATTACTGAGTTTGCCGGATTACAGAGTGGTTAGGTTAGAATACACTTAATAAAATTAACCAACTTGACTTACACAAAGTTCATTGAACATCGGCAAAAATCGAACATTTCCGCTACTTTGAGCTCAATTTCAAGGTACTTTTCGTCATGAAAGCAATCAAAATCATGTCTGTTTCTGTAATATATCTTCCATTCTATCAAGTGAGTCCAAAAAAATGAGAATACAACCATAAAAACCATACAAAAATATACTGCAAAGAGACGGCTAATGGCTGAGAAGTGAACTCCCTTATTTATCGTCCATCTTTTTTATTTTTGTTATACATTAAGAAGCATCTTTCCATCATACATTGCCCAAGTTTCAATGAGATAGCCCAACAAACAACCGAGAAAAAAAAATATTTATCAAAAATCAAATATGGTAAGCCCAAGCCAGGTACTGGAAATAAGTCACTTTGTCTGACTTTTCTGGGTTATCCTAGGTTCTCTATACATACACTACTATGTATGATAATCTATGTAACTGTATTTGTGTATAACTGAATAAACTTATTGACTTCTAGTCTGTCAACTGAGTACAAGAAACCACCTATTCACTTCTTTCAACTACCCAATAAAGTGGTCAGAAATTGGCAATTTGGCCGATTTCACACAGATTTCAACAATGCCATTTTCAAAATAGGGTCCACAATAAACAATGCAAACCTCCCTGGCACTAAAATAACATTTTCTCTGTTCATTAGTCACGGCTACAGGCCCCTCTTATATTACTCTTGCCTACCATTTGGAATTTTTATTCACAAAAAAATAGAAGACTTACTGTTATGCAGACTGCTGCAGTATTGTAATAATTGTATAAATAATGTCGACCCATTCTTGACGCCGTATTGGAATTTAGACTGGCAGGCGGATAGGTATTGGACGGTGATGTCGTTTGTTTACTCTTGAGCTTCGCTAAAGAATAGAACATCTTCACTACTGTGAGCGCAATTTCAAGGTACTTTTCATCATGAAAGCAATCAAAATCATATTTATTTCTGTAATATTTCTTTCTTTCTATCAAATGAGACCGAAAAAATGGGAATATAACCATAAAAACCATACAAAAATATACCGCTAAGCGGCCGCTAATGGCTGAGAAGTGAACTCTGCTATTTATGGTCTGAATTCTTTCATTTTTGGTGTACGTTAAGAAGTATCTTTCCATCACACATTGTCCAAGTTTGAATAAGATAACCCAACAAACAACTGAGAAAATAATAATATAATAATAAAAATAATAATAATAATAATAATAATAATAATAACAATATATTTATTTACTACACATACGTGTACATTGGTAGTTTGGAGGGATATGTTGTGTATCTTTATATGTGTATGCTTCTAAACTGTTGTATTCTGAGCACCTCTGCAAAAACAGTGATAATGTGCGAGTGTGGTGAAAGTGTTGAATGATGATGAAAGTATTTTCTTTTTGGGGATTTTCTTACTTTTTTGGGTCACCCTGACGTGGGAGACACTTGTTGACATACAAGGTATACAGGCCTAGCTGACATCAGGACAGCTGAAAGCTTGTTCTGCAGAGTATTTCAAGAAAATTAGGTCAGTGTCCCAGGATAACACCCACACTAGTCGACTAACACCCAGGTACCCATTTACTGATGGGTAAACATAGACAACAAGTGTAACGAAACACACCTAATGTTTCTACCCTGGCTGGGAATCAAATATTTACCAAAAATCATATATGGCTAACCCAAGCCAGGTACTAGAAATAAGCCACATTGACTTTTTTGGGTTATCCTAGGCTCTCTACAAATATGCTGCTATGTGTGATAATCTATATAGAGAAAATAACTTTTTTGTTTTAGGTTTATGGTGCAGTACAAGTGTATATCACAGTTAGCCCTGTGCTATACTCCGTTTTCTCTAATATAAGCCCCAAGACAGGGATAGGAGAATGGTACTTGTATACCGTATACTCTTCGTACCTCCATCGAACTGCTCGGTGTTATGCCAAATATTATTTATTCTGGAGTATTTAACATGTTTTATGTTATTTATATTGTTTATTATGTGATATTAGATCAGTTGTAATAGGCAAATAAGCTGTAGTGTTGATATTAGCGTAATAATAAAACATATTCTCCTTCATCATGAGACTGAGCTCATGGCAACCGACAGTGGCTTCAAAGCCACCTTATTTTTAATGGATAATGTACTGTGTTGGTGCTTTACATAATGAGAAGCATTTCTTTTATTCATTGGAACCATGGCTAGGGCTAAAAGTAAGCAGGTTAAAACAATAAATGGAGAAAAAGAAATTGGAATGACTTATGCAGCAAGTAGCGCCACCAAACAGTACCAGCGGGTTGGTGTGGCGACCCTGGAAATTTGAAATTATGCTAGCCAAAATTAGTGCCGAATAACTGAAGGAACCGAATAACTGATTGCCGGATTTGTGATGGCGGACCTGTACCTAATATCAGTGTCAAAACGAAGATTGGCTATAAAATCACAAGAACTGCTACAAATTGTAATTATCAGAATGTAAAAATTATATAAATTAAAATAAAAACGAGAAGAAAAGTATATTGGTAACACTTCTGCAAGCGGCAGGACTCCATGTTGCCATCAGGTGAGTATCCAGCACCAACTTTGTACCCTTATATCTCGGTAAGTATTGAACCTAATTTTTTTTTTTTGTTTTTGGTCTTATTTAAATTTTTTTTTTTTTTTTCAAAATAGGGTGGAACCTTGATTTATGAGTTTAATTTGTTCTGTGACCAAGCTCGTAACTCAGTTTGCTCGTACAGTGAACCCTTGTCATTCGGCGGCCACGACTCGTGAAATCCGACTTTCAGCAACTTTTTTTTGCCAAAATATAGCCTCGTGGTTCATGATTGGCCTCGTGATTCGGCGACTGTCTGGTATGCGTCCACTGTCAGCGCACACACAAAGCCAGTCTCCCGCACCATTCACACTCAGTGTGCCATTGTTTACCAACGAGTGACCATCACCCCATGGGTTCATACAATACATTTCATAATAATCCATTGTTTTTTGTGCTTGCAACTGCTTAATAAGTCACCATGGGCCCGAAGAAAGCTAGTGCCAGCCCTATGGTAAAGAAAATGAAGAACACGATCGAGTTCAAGAAAGAAATCATTGAAAAATATGAGAGTGGAGTGCGTGTTACAGAGCTTGCCAGGATGTATGGCAAACCCCATTCAGCCATCACTTCGATCGTGGTGAAGGGAAAGGAAATAAAGTGTGCTGTTGTTGCAATAGGGATAGATATGCTGACAAAAAAGAGATCGCAAACCCTTGAAGAAGTGGAGAGGTGTTGGTGCGGATTACCCAAAAACAGTTAGCAGGAGATAGTATTATGCAGTCGATAGTATGTGAAAAGGCAAGGCTTGACGACCTCATAAAGAAAATGCCTGCAACGAGTGGTGATGTTTGTGATTTTAAGACCAGCAAAGGCTGGTTTGAGAGATTTAAGAAGCGTAGTGGCATTCACAGTGTGGTAAGGCATGGTGAGGCTGCCACTTCAGACAAAAGGGCAGCTGAGAAGTTTGTGCAGGAGTTTAAGGGGTACGTAGACACTGAAAAATTCAAAACCCAACAAGTGTTCAATTGTGACGAAACAGGCCTGTTTTGGAAGAAAATCCCAAAGAGGACCTACATCACGCAGGAGGAAACAGCACTCCCAGGACACAATCCTATGAAAGACAGGCTAACTCTCATGTTTTGTAGTAATGCTAGTGGGGATTGCAAAGTGAAGCTTTTACTGGTCTATCACTCTGAAAATCCCAGAGTGTTCAAGAAAAACAGTGTCGCCAAGAGTACATTGTGTGATGTGAAAGGCTAATTGTAAGGCATGGGTCACAAGGGAAATTTTCCTTGATTTGTTTAATGAAGTGTTTGGCCCTAGTGTGAAGAAATACCTCCTGGAAAATAAATTGGAACTCAAGTGCCTCCTGGTAATGGACAATGCTCCTGCTCATCCTCCAGACTTGGAAGAGCAAATGGTAGAGGAGTTTCATTTTATCACAGTGAAGTTCTTGCCCCCTAATACAACTCTCCTCCAGCCCATGGACTAGCAGGTCATTTCAAACTTCAAAAAACTGTACACCAAAGCTGTGTTTCCAAAGTACTTGGAAGTGACCTCAGACACTGAATTGACCCTAAGAGAATTCTGGAAAGATTATTTCAATATCCTCCATTGCATAAACTTATAGGTAAGGCTTGGGAGGGAGTGACTTGCAGGACTTTGAACTCTGCTTGGAGAAAATTGTGGCCAGAATGTGTACAAGAGCGAGACTTTGAAGGGTTTGGGGTTGACCCTGAGGAGCCTATGCCAGTTGTGGAAAGTATTGTGTCATTGGGAAATTCCATGGGGTTGGATGTGAGTTTGGAGGATGTGGAAGAGTTGGTGGAGGACCACGATGATGAGCTAACCACTACAGAGCTGCAAGACCTTCATCTGCAACAGCAACAGACTACAGCTCAGGAAATTTCTTCAGAGGAGGAAGAGAGATGGAGGAAGGTACCTTCTTCAAAGATTAAGGACATTTGTGCAAAGTGGACTGAAGTGCAAACATTTATGGATGAACTTTACCCTGACAAAGTTGTTGCAGGCCGTGTTGGCAACATGTACAATGACAGTGTTGTGTCCCACTTCAGACAAATCTTAAAGAAATGCCAGAAACAGAGCTCCCTGGATAGATATTTTGTGTGACAGGGGTCCAGTGACTCAAGTTGTTCCCAGTGGCATTAAAAAACAAAGAAGAGAAGTAACCCCAGATAAGGACTTGGTACCTGAAGTTTTTATGGAAGGGGGCTCCCCTTCCAAACAATAGTGCACCTTCATCCTCTCCCTTCCTCCCATCTTCCATCCACCCAGAAGTCTTTAGTAAAGGTAAGTGTATGTACTTGATTTCTCATTGTTTTCTGTATGTAAATATTTAATGTGATAAAATGTTTTTTAATATTTTTTAGGTGTCTGGAACAGATTAATTTTATTTCCATTATTTCTTATGAGGAAAATAGTTTCACCATTCAGCAATTTTGTCCTTCGGCAGACTCTCTGGAACGGATTAATCACGAAACTCGGGGGTCCACTGTATATCAAATTAATTTTCCTCAATGAAATTAACTGAAATGCCATTAATCCATTCCAGCCTCCAAGAAACTGCCCCAAGATAGGCAGAGATAGGCTTAATTGCTTAACTTACTTGCTGCACTCTTCACTACTCCACCCACCACCTTCACTACTCTGCCCACTACTATCACTACTCCACTCACTACTATCACTACTCCACCCACCACACTCACTACTCCACCCACCACCATCTCTACTACACCCACTACCCTCAGTACTCCACCCACCACCATATCTACTCCACCCACCACCATATCTCCTCCATCCATCACCATCATTACTCCATCCACCACTATCAGTACTCCACCCACTGAAGGAACCTGTGTGAGGCAGGTAAATGTCACGGAGGCCTTCCTTAATGTTTCTAGAAAAACTCTGAGTGTTGAAATGGAAGTTACCTCTTCACCGGATTTATACGAGAACCAAACAAGGGATGGTTTGCTTCATTACAATCTGGGATTAGTGTGGGGGTACTATCCTTCCAGTTATGTCTTGGAAGAGCTTGTGGGATGGGACAAAATACCTGACATTCCTCTGGGTACAGAGTTGGATTTTACTTCACATACGCTGCCAACTAGTGGTGGCGTATCTGAAGCTTGCTTGTAACTCAGATTTTGGCTCGCAGCTCAAAGCAAGCAAAAAATCAGCCAAGCGATGGCTCGTAACTTGGAAAACTCGTAAGTCAAGGTACCACTGTATTTGGAATGCTAGCAGTGAAGACATAGATCTATGTTTGGACAGTTTAAAAGTTAATGCTGACTATGAATTTGTTGGTTGTCATCTAAGTAGATATTTTTACAAGCTCATCATTAACCCTTTATCTGTGCACAATGTACTAGTATGGATGGGACCAAATTGTGCACAACATTCTAGTATGCATATTTTTTGTCCCTTCAAATATACTGCCTGCTGACATTTTGTGTCTCGGCTCAACTGTTTGGGTTGTTTGCTTACTCACGTCTGGAAAAAAAAATCTAGGACCAGGCAGGGCCATGCAGCACATCATGGGTAACTGCCTCAGTAGCCCTTATAAACAATGCAACCAGCATCTGTCAAGCTGCCTTCAGCCAAGATGAAGTTACCTAAGTAATTTTCATGGGATTAAAACTACAGTAGGGCCCCACTTATATGGCAGGTTAGGTTCCAGGCTACTGCCGGAAAGCAGACATCGCCGGAAAGCAGAACACCATTTTTTTCCACTTAACTGGCATTTATATGCATTTATAACAAGTTTGCACTAACGCATATTACGTTAGCAATAGAAATAGGCATTAAAAAACAAAAAAATGTAAAATACACACACTACACCCATTACTTACCTTAAAATATTTGTAGTCTTAATGTAGGTTGAGAGATGAGTTTAATTTGTAGGAAGTCAGGTTTGGGAGGTATGGTAGCCAGCCAGGTCGGCCCACCCCCACCCACACGTAATATACTACATTTAATTAAAGCTCCCCAGGGCGATAAAATACATACAGTACATTCATTAATTACCTTAAAATATTTGTACAGTGGACCCCCGCATAACGATGGCATCACATAGCGATTAATCCGCATACCGCTTGCTTTAATCGCAAAAATTTTGCCACGCATACCGATTAAAAACCCGCTCACCGATTTTCGTCCGAGACGCGTCCAATGTGCGCCCTCAGCCAGCCTCACATGTGCCGCCCGTGCCATTGTTTACCAGCCAGCCTCCGCGGTAACATCCAAGCATACAATCGGAATATTTCGTATTATTACAGTGTTTTCGGTGCTGTTTCTGGAAAATAAGTGACCATGGGCCCCAAGAAAGCTTCTAGTGCCAACCGTACACCAATAAGGGTGAGAATTCCAATAGAAATGAAGAAAGAGATCATTGATAAGTATGAAAGTGGAGTGCGTATCGCCGACCTAGTCAAGTTGTACAAGAAACCCCAATCAACCATCGCTACTATTGTGGGCACCAGAAAGACAATCAAGGAAGCTGTTCTTGCCAAAGGTTTAACTGTGTTTTCGAAACAAAGATCGCAAGTGATGGAAGATGTTGAGAGACTCTTATTGGTGTGGATAAATGAAAAACAGCTAGCAGGAGATAGCGTCTCTCAAGCGATCGTATGTGAAAAGGCTAGGAAGTTGCATGAGGATTTAATTAAAAAAATTCCTGCAACTAGTGATGATGTGAGTGAATTTAAGGCCAGCAAAGGTTGGTTTGAGAGATTTAAGAAGCATAGTGGCATCCATAGTGTGATAAGGCATGGTGAGGCTGCCAGTTCGGACCACAAAGCGGCTGAAAAATATGTGCAGGAATTCAAGGAGTACATAGACAGTGAAGGACTGAAACCTGAACAAGTGTTTAATTGTGATGAAACAGGCCTGTTCTGGAAGAAAATGCCAAGCAGGACCTACATTACTCAGGAGGAAAAGGCACTCCCAGGACATAAGCCTATGAAAGACAGGCTTACTTTGTTGATGTGTGCCAATGCTAGTGGTGATTGCAAAGTTAAGCCTTTATTAGTGTATCACTCTGAAACTCCCAGAGCGTTCAGGCAAAAGAATGTCCTCAAGGATAATTTGTGTGTGCTGTGGAGGGCAAACAGTAAGGCATGGGTCACTAGGGACTTTTTCTATAACTGGTTACACCATGCATTTGCCCCCAATGTGAAAGATTACCTAACTGAAAAGAAATTAGAACTTAAGTGCCTCCTGGTGTTAGACAATGCCCCTGGTCATCCTACAGACGTGGCAGAGCGACTTTATGGGGACATGAGCTTCATTAAGGTGAAGTTTTTGCCTCCTAATACCACTCCTCTCCTGCAGCCCATGGACCAGCAGGTTATTGCAAACTTCAAAAAACTGTACACAAAAGCTCTGTTTGAAAGGTGCTTTGTAGTGACCTCAGAAACTCAACTGACTCTAAGAGAGTTTTGGAGAGAGCACTTTAATATCCTCAATTGTGTAAACCTTATAGGTAAGGCTTGGGAGGGAGTGACTAAGAAGACCTTGAACTCTGCTTGGAAGAAACTGTGGCCAGAATGTGTAGACAAAAGGGATTTTGAAGGGTTTGAGGCTAACCCTGAGAGGATTATGCCACTTGAGGAATCCATTGTGGCATTGGGAAAGTCCTTGGGGTTGGAGGTTAGTGGGGAGGATGTGGAAGAGTTGGTGGAGGACAATGAAGAACTAACCACTGATGAGCTGATAGATTAACTTCAAGAGCAAGAGGCCAGACCTGAGGAAACTGGTTCAGAGGAGGGGAGAGAGAAATTGAAGAAGTTGCCTACTACAAAGATTAAAGAAATCTGTGCAAAGTGGCTTGAAGTGCAAACCTTCATGGATGAAAATCACCCTCACACAGCTATTGCAAGCCGTGTTGGCAACCTGTACACTGACAATGTTGTGAAACACTTTAGGGAAGTCATAAAGGAACGAGAGGTACAGGCCACTATGGACAGATATGTTGTGCGAAAGAAGTCCAGTGACTCTGAAGCTGGTCCTAGTGGCATTAAAAGAAGAAGGGAAGTAGCCCCAGAAAAGGACTTGACACCTCAAGTCTTAATGGAAGGGGATTCCCCTTCTAAACACTAACACTCTCTCTCCCCTCCTCCCATCCCATCAATCATCACCAGATCTTCAATAAAAGTAAGTGTCATGTAAGTGTGCATGCCTTTTTCAGTTTGTGTGTATTAAAATTAACATTTCATGTGGTAAAAAAATTTTTTTTTCATACTTTTGGGTGTCTTAACCGGATTAATTTTATTTCCATTATTTCTTATGGGGAAAATTCATTCACATACCGATTATTTCGCATAACAATTACCCCTCTTGCACGGATTAAAATCGTTATGCGGGGGTCCACTGTATTCTTAATGTAGGGTGAGAGGTGAGTTTTATTTGTTTGTTTGAAGTCAGGTTTGGGAAGTATGGTAGCCAGCCAGGGCAGCCTTCCCCACCTCACCCACATGTAATATACTACAACATATAATTAAAGCTCCCCAGAGCGATAAAATATATATACAGTACATTCATTAATTACCTTAAAATATTTGTTGTCTTAATGTAGGGTGAGAGGTTAGTTTTATTTGTAGGAAGTCAGGTTTGGGAAGTATGGATCATCTGCAGGGTGCAGGGGCAGCCCTTTCCCCCCATCCCCACCCACACATAATGTAAACAAACCAGGCGAACGCGTCTGGTTTTCATCACTTTACATTGTGTACCAGTTGTCTCCACATTGATACAGTAGAATAAATAAAGAGAAACATTCCCATTCTTATGTAACACCATTTTTAGAAGAAATAATGCCCTGAGTGAAGGCATACTTGGGTACAGGTAAACAAACATATAATTATCAGTTTGGAGGGATATGTTGTGTATCTTTATACGTATATACAGTGGACCCCCACATGACGATCACCTCCGAATGCGACCAATTATGTAAGTGTATTTATGTAAGTGCGTTTGTACGTGTATGTTTGGGGGTCTGAATTGGACTAATCTACTTCACAATATTCCTTATGGGAACAAATTCGGTCAGTACTGGCACCTGAACATACTTCTGGAGTGAAAAAATATCGTTAACCGGGGGTCCACTGTACTTCTAAACTGTTGTATTCTGGGCACCTCTGCAAAAACAGTGATTATGTTTGAGTGAGGTGAAAGTGTTGAATGATGATGAAAGTACAGTACAATGGACCCCCGGTTAACGAACTTTTTTCATTCCAGTAGTATGTTCAGGTGCCAGTACTGACCGAATTTTTTCCCATAAGGAATATTGTGAAGTAGATTAGTCCATTTCAGACCCCCAAACATACACGTACAAACGCACTTACATAAATACACTTACATAATTGGTCGCATTTGGAGGTGATCGTTAAGCGGGGGTCCACTGTATTTTCTTTTTGGGGATTTTCTTTCTTTTTGGGTCACCCTGCCTTGGTGGGAGATGGCCGACTTGTTAAAAAAAAAAAAATAATAATGTAAGTATATAGACCACCTGGGCTACATACCTACACCTACCTACATAAGTACACGATATTTAATGTTGCCCAGAGCCATATTATTACCATCGACATAACTTGTTCACCGAGTTTAATAATTTATAACAAATACCTTTAAATACCATCATAAACAAAGGGAGAAGTAATGAATAATTCATGCCAAGAATTGTAAACAAAAGCGTTATGCATTAAGGGGAGTGATGTAATGTTTTCCCTCCATTCGGCTACCACACCGCCATAGTATATACAGTAAACATAAAATGTTTATGTGCTATGTAACGTATTTCTTATATAATTTTGAAGAAAATATCATAGATGGATTAGTGAAAATGTCTATATTGATGTAAAATAAGACATTTAATGAGCCCAAGAGTGATTATTATTAGTATTAAGTAATGTTTTCCCTCCACCCGGCAACCACACCTCTATAGCATATAAACAGCATGTTTATATGCTATGTAATGTGTTTCTTATATAATTTTGAAGAAATATCGTAGATGGATTAATGAAAATGTCTATATTGACGTAAAATTAGACATTTAATGTACCCAAAAGCGATTATTACTTAATAGAGAGATGTGCTTATGGAGAATGTAAGCAAACCGGGTGATGTGTGCTGCATTTGAAAGACCGCTTGCCGCATAGAAAGTTTTGGTAATAATTTGAGGTTGCCGTATTAGCAGAACACCGTAAGGCAAAATGCCGAAAAGTGGAGCCCTACTGTATTATGTGTGAGGCAATACCATCAAAGAAAAAATGTAGTGAAATATGTTTCATCTATAGATAAAAGCAGTTCAGAAGATTTTGTTTTTATAAAGTTTTCACTATACATTAAATGTGTGATCATGTATGTATATTACTTTAAAAAAATAATTTTATTATGATTTTCCAAAGGACAGCGCAACTTCTTTCAAGAGTTGCAGAAGGTGTAGGTCAAGCAGAATTCTTTGGATGCCTTTGGGATTGCATATGGGGCAATTCAGGGGTCCGTCTTCCTGCCATCACGCACATCATGGCATGTTACAACAAAAAACTCTCAACAGAAGATCAGCTTTACATCCTTGGTACAAATATTGATGTCACGGTAAGTACAGTATTATCAATTATTGTTTTCTTCTTAATTATTGATCTTCCTATATCCTTCCCAGTTCCCAGATCCTATACAGTGGACCCCCGGTATTTAATGGCATCGGTATTTGATAAATCCAGTATTCGATGCATGTTATCACAAAAATTTCACCTCGGTATCCGATCAGAAACCCGGTATTCGATGCGATTCATACGAGACGTGTCCATGTGTGGCCCGAACTGCCCCGTGTGTGCCAGTGTTTACAAGCCAGCCAGTGTGCGCGCATCTAAGGATACATTCGGTACATTCCATATTATCACTGTTTTTGGTGCTTGTTTCTGCAAAATAAGTCACCATGGGCCCCAAGAAAGCTTCTAGTGCCAACCCTTCGAGAAAAAAGGTGCTAATGACTATTGAAATGAAGAAAGAGATAATTGCAAAGTACGAAAGTGGAGTGTGTGTGTTGGAGCTACTCAGGTTGTATAGTAAACCCCAATCAACCATCTCTACTATAGTGACCAGGAAAACGGCAATCAAGGAAGCTGTTCTTGCAAAAGGTGCAACTGTGATTACGAAACAGCGAATGCAAGTGTTAGAAAATGTTGAGAGACTGTTATTGGTGTGGATAAATGAAAAACAGATAGCAGGAGATAGCATCTCTCAAGCGATCATTTGTGAAAAGGCTAGGCAGTTGCATGACGATTTGGTAAAGGAATTGCCTGCAACTAGTGCTGATGTGAGTGAATTTAAGGCCAGCAAAGGTTGGTTTGAAAGATTTAAGAATCGTAGTGGCATACATAGTGTGATTAGGCATGGTGAGGCTGCCAGATCGGATCAAAAAGCAGCTGAAAAATATGTGAAGGAATTCAAGGATTACATAGACAGTGAAGAATTTAAACCTGAATAAGTGTTTAATTGCGACGAAACAGGCCTGTTTTGGAAGAAAATGCCAAGCAGGACCTACATTACTCAGGAGGAAAAGGCACTCCCAGGACATAAGCCTATGAAAGACAGGCTTACTCTGTTGATGTGTGCCAATGCTAGTGGTGATTGTAAAGTGAAGCCTTTGTTGGTGTATCACTCTGAAACTCCCAGAGTGTTCAGGAAAAACAATGTCCTCAAGGCTAATTTGTGTGTGTTGTGGAGGGCAAACTGTAAGGCATGGGTCACTAGGGACTTTTTCTATGACTGGTTACACCATGCATTTGCCCCCACTGTGTAAAATTACCTAATTGAAAAGAAATTAGACCTTAAGTGCTTCCTGGTATTAGACAATGCCCCTGGTCATCCTACAGACTTGGCAGAGCGACTTTCTGGGGACATGAGCTTCGTTAAGGTCAAGTTTTTGCCTCCTAATACCACTCCTCTCCTGCAGCCCATGGACCAGCAGGTCATTTCCAACTTCAAGAAACTGTACACAAAAGCTGTTTCAAAAGTGCTTTGTAGTGACCACAGAAACTCAACTGACTCTAAAAGAGTTTTGGAAGGATCACTTTAATAGCCTCAATTGTATAAACCTTATAGGTATGGCTTGGGAGGGAGTGACTAAGAGGACCTTGAACTCTGCTTGGAAAAAACTGTGGCCAGAATGTGTAGACAAAAGGGATTTTGAAGGATTTGAGGCTAACCCTGAGAAGCCTATGCCAGTTGAGGAATCCATTGTGGCATTGGGGAAGTCCTTGGGGTTGGAGGTTAGTGGGGAGGATGTGGAAGAGTTGGTGGAGGAGGACAATGAAGAACTAACCACTGATGAGCTGCTAGATCATCTTCAACAGCAAGAGGCCAGACCTGAGGAAACTGCTTCGGAGGAGGGGAGAGAGAAATTGAAGAAGTTGCCTACTTCAAAGATTAAGGAAATGTGTGCAATGTGGCTTAAAGTGCAAACCTTTTTTGATGACAATCACCCTAACACAGCTATTGCAAGCCGTGCTGGTGACTATTACACTGACAATGTTGTGAAACACTTTAGGAATGTCATAAAAGAACGGGAGGTACAGGCCTCTATGGACAGATATGTTGTGCGACAGAAGTCCAGTGACTCTCAAGCTGGTCCTAGTGGCATTAAAAGAAGAAGGGAAGTAACCCCAGAAAAGGACTTGCCACCTCAAGTCCTAATGGAAGGGGATTCCCCTTCTAAACATTAACACCATCCACACTCTTCCCTCCTCCCATCCCATCAATCATCACCAGATCTTCATTAAAGGTAAGTGTCAATTATTCTATTGTTATTATTCTATTATTGTTGCAGCGCTGTATAGCCCTTGTGGTTTAGCACTTCATTTTGATTATAATAATATTGTTATTGTTGTTATTGTAATTATTCTATTGCATTATACTTAATATTTCATGTAGTAAAATTTTTTTTTTTCATACTTTTGGGCGTCTTGCACAGATTATTTTGATTTCCATTATTTCTTATGATGAAAATTGATTTGCTTTTCGATATTTTTGGTATTGTAGGAGGTAGGTTACTGAAAGCAGTGAAGAGTTTTTACGATTCCCCTTCTAAACATTAACACCATCCACACTCTTCCCTCCTCCCATCCCATCAATCATCACCAGATCTTCATTAAAGGTAAGTGTCAATTATTCTATTGTTATTATTCTATTATTGTTGCAGCGCTGTATAGCCCTTGTGGTTTAGCACTTCATTTTGATTATAATAATATTGTTATTGTTGTTATTGTAATTATTCTATTGCATTATATACTTAATATTTCATGTAGTAAAATTTTTTTTTTTCATACTTTTGGGCGTCTTGCACAGATTATTTTGATTTCCATTATTTCTTATGAGGAAAATTGATTTGCTTTTCGATATTTTTGGTATTCGATGAGCTCTCAGGAACGGATTAATATCGAATACCGGGGGTCCACTGTACTAATAAAGTAATATTTCAGAATTTTTTCCTAGATTGACATGAATTTAAAAGGAACCTGAACATAAGAGTTTTTGTATAAAAGTAAATCTTCTAAATTTGTAGCTTTGCAGTTATTGGGTAACTTTGTCAGACATAAATAACCTGGTTCTCTCATAAAATAAAAGAAAGTTTAACAATTATTTTGTATTAAACCTTGAACTATTTATTAAAATTGCTTCATTGGAAATTCAGTCCTCAAAGATAAAGGTAATACTGGTGTGTTGTTTGTTTCTTGATTGCATAAGGAAGGGAAGGAGACAGCATGCTGATATGAGCAGGCGATTTCCCTCCTCCCTTCTTTTCAAATAAACTGTCTCTGTTATAATATGAAAAATGCTGATATTTATTTTATAAAGCAGTATCTTAAAAGTATTGGGTCACCATTCTTTTGATGAGATATTCAGTAAGATCACCACCAAAAACAAGCAGAATCTGCTGGTCATAATTTAGCTTGGCTAGAGAGACAGAAGGGGTATCTTGTACATTTTAAATATTAGGAATAAATTCCAGTTAAGTTTTGGTCCTTACAATCCAGTGACATTAGGATCCATCCCAGAAGCAGTGAAGGTCTGCCCAGTGAGACCCCAGGTGTTAAAGGGCAACATAAGATTCAAATTATGAAGAGACTTTGGAAGGGAGATTGGTAGCCTTTCATTCAGCTTGGAGGGCTTTTGATGATTCACTAGCTGTCTTGATAACTCAAAAGGACCTTAAAGTAATATGTTAAAGATAAACTTCCTCCATTATCACATCTTTTTCCTCCCGGTTCTGCTTTGACACTTTCTCATTTCTCATTTCTGATAGTTTAAGAAATTATTTCGGACAGAGTTTTTAAGAGAGTGGAGACATACTGCAGAGATACTTTCAAGGGTTTGCTCTACCCTAGTTCAACTATGGTGGATCTCTTCAGTTAACATGAACACGATATTTTTATCAGGTCCCCATTCACCAAGAATTTTTAAGATATTTTACCTTTCAATTAGAAAGCGTGAACCACTGGTTTGTGGTTCTGCCTTTGGGGTCTGAATGACTCCTTGGATTCTTACCTGAGGTTGTCATGCATTTGTCCACAGCCTTAGGACTTAGAGCTTGTCAGGATTCCTCTGTTTAGACATGAGAAATTGGAGTGTGTAGAGTGAAGGACGGATGGTTTGGCAGATATTCTGTAAGTAGGAGAGCAACAGGTCACGTGATGTCACCTGGAATTAGCGTGGGGTGTTACTGAGCACCATGGCTTGCTGCAGTGTTTTAGAATCTCAGGTTAAAGTGTTGAAGAAGGTTCTACTTCTTCAGGAGGAAAATAGGAGGCTGAAGCTTTGCCTTGATGGGTTTGAGAGCGAATGTGAGATGGTTGGAGCTGGTAAGGAGAAAATGGTTACTAGCAGTGACGTGGGGAGTGTCAGCCACTTTAAGTGGCAAGTGGTTCACAATTCAGGAAGAAGGAAGATAAGGAAGGTTAATGGAGAAGATGTGAAGGTAGGAAATCGATTCTCCATTCTCCAGGACGAATGTACTTCAGTGGTTAGTGAGGTTAAAGGTAACACTGACTCTCCTGCTAATCAAGGTAAGAATATTCTGATTGTGGGAGATTCTCAGGTAAGATATATGGACCATCCTTTTTGTAACAGAGATAGGAAGGTCAGACAGAGGGTATGCCTCCAGGAGCTGGTGTTGGTGACATAGTCAGCAGGTTGGATAATATTATGGCAGGTAATGGGAACAAGCCCATCATTTGTCTTATTACTGGTGGAAATGACATCGGGAAGGGCAGGAGACAGGAGTTGCTGGATATGTACAGGTCAGCCATAGATGTAGTCAGGTCTAAGGGAGGGATCCCAATCATATGTAGTATCTTGCCTAGAAGTGGAATGGGCAATGAATGGATGTCTAGGGCAATTGGTATAAATTGCTGGCTAGACAGGTACTGCAAGGAACTTGCAATCCCATTCATTGATAACTGGGACAAATTCTATGGCAAACATGATATGTATGCAAGGGATGGGGTTCATCTCTCTGGGGCTGGAGTGGTTACATTAGCCGATTTGATTGAGGGGGTCATTAGTGACTTGTCTAGGACTTTAAACTGATAGATTATAGAGGTATGGGTGTCTGTGGGAAACAGTCAGGCTGCAGTATTAGGGTTGAAAACAGCAGATATTACCAGGATACCTCAGGGAAATGTTTAAAAGACAATATTCAAAACAAAGTTGCTAGTATCGGCAAAGCAATTGTTCAACAAAGAGAGAGAGTTAGTACCTGGAGTTTACCTGGAGAGAGTTCTGGGGGTCAACGCCCCCACGGCCCGGGCTGTGACCAGGCCTCCTGGTGGATCAGAGCCTGATCAACCAGGCTGTTACTGCTGGCTGCACGCAAACCAACGTACGAGCCACAGCCCGGCTGGTCAGGAACCGACTTTAGGTGCTTGTCCAGTGCCAGCTTGAAGACTGCCAGGGGTCTGTTGGTAATCCCCCTTATGTATGCTGGGAGGCAGTTGAACAGTCTCGGGCCCCTGACACTTATTGTATGGTCTCTTAACGTGCTAGTGACACCCCTGCTTTTCATTGGGGGGATGTTGCATCGTCTGCCAAGTCTTTTGCTTTCGTAGTGAGTGATTTTCGCGTGCAAGTTCGGTATTAGTCCCTCTAGGATTTTCCAGGTGTACATAATCATGTATCTCTCCCGCCTGCGTTCCATTGAATACATGTTTAGGAACCTCAAGCGCTCCCAGTAATTGAGGTGTTTTATCTCCGTTATGCTCGCCGTGAAGGTTCTCTGTACATTTTCTAGGTCAGCAATTTCACCTGCCTTGAAAGGTGCTGTTAGTGTGCAGCAATATTCCAGCCTAGATAGAACAAGTGACCTGAAGAGTGTCATCATGGGCTTTGCCTCCCTAGTTTTGAAGGTTCTCATTATCCATCCTGTCATTTTTCTAGCAGATTCGATTGATACAATGTTATGGTCCTTGAAGGTGAGATCCTCCGACATGATCACTCCCAGGTCTTTGACGTTGGTGTTTCGCTCTATTTTGTGGCCAGAATTTGTTTTGTACTCTGATGAAGATTTAATTTCCTCGTGTTTACCATATCTGAGTAATTGAAATTTCTCATCGTTGAACTTCATATTGTTTTCTGCAGCCCACTGAAAGATTTGGTTGATGTCCGCCTGGAGCCTTGCAGTGTCTGCAATGGAAGACACTGTCATGCAGATTCGGGTGTCATCTGCAAAGGAAGACACGGTGCTGTGGCTGACATCCTTGTCTGTGTCAGATATGAGGATGAGGAACAAGATGGGAGCGAGTACTGTGCCTTGTGGAACAGAGCTTTTCACCGTAGCTGCCTCGAACTTTACTCTGTTGACTACTACTCTCTGTGTTCTGTTAGTGAGGAAATTATAGATCCATCGACCGACTTTTCCTGTTATTCCTTTAGCACGCATTTTGTGCGCTATTACGCCATGGTCACACTTGTCGAAGGCTTTTGCAAAGTCTGTATATATTACATCTGCATTCTTTTTGTCTTCTAGTGCATCTAGGACCTTGTCGTAGTGATTCAATAGTTGAGACAGACAGGAGCGACCTGTTCTAAACCCATGTTGCCCTGGGTTGTGTAACTGATGGGTTTCTAGATGGGTGGTGATCTTGCTTCTTAGGACCCTTTCAAAGATTTTCATGATATGGGATGTTAGTGCTATCGGTCTGTAGTTCTTTGCTGTTGCTTTACTGCCCCCTTTGTGGAGTGGGGCTATGTCTGTTGTTTTTAGTAACTGTGGGATGACCCCCGTGTCCATGCTCCCTCTCCATAGGATGGTAAAGGCTCGTGATAGGGGCTTCTTGCATTTCTTGATGAACACGGAGTTCCATGAGTCTGGCCCTGGGGCAGAGTGCATGGGCATGTCATTTATCGCCTGTTCGAAGTCATTTGGCGTCAGGATAACATAGGATTGGCTTGTGTTAACCAAATTCTGTAGCTCATAAAAAATTCATTTTGATCTTCGACTCTCAGTCTGGTTAGCGGCTTGCTAAAAACTGAGTCATATTGGGACTTGAGTAGCTCACTCATTTCCTTGCTGTCATGTGTGTAGGACCCATCTTGTTTAAGTAGGGGCCCAATACTGGACGTTGTTCTCGACTTTGATTTGGCATAGGAGAAGAAATACTTTGGGTTTCTTTCTATTTCATTTATGGCTTTTAGTTCTTCCCGCGATTCCTGACTCCTATAAGATTCCTTTAGCTTAAGTTCGATGCTTGCTATTTCTCTGACCAGTGTCTCCCTATGCATTTCAGATATATTGACCTCTTTTAGCCGCTCAGTTATTCTTTTCCGTCGCCTGTAAAGGGAGCACCTGTCTCTTTCTATTTTACATCTACTCCTTTTTTTTCTTAGAGGAATAAGCCTTGTGCATACATCGAGTGCCACCAAGTTAATCTGTTCTAGGCATAAGTTGGGGTCTGTGTTGCTTAGTATATCTTCCCAGCTTATATCGGTTAGGACTTGGTTTACTTGGTCCCACTTTATGTAGAGGGCAACAGGTGACTAGCTCCCTTAAGGTTTACTGTACAAATAGAAGAAGTCTAAGAAATAAGTTAAATGAGCTAAGATTACTTGCAAGTGCAGGTAATATAGATATTATTGCTATAATTGAGACCTGGTTCAACTTGAAAGATAGGGAAATGCTTTCTGAACACAACATACAGGGTTATAAACTATTCCACATTGATAGGGTCAACAGGAAGGATGGTGGAGTGGCAATGTATGTCAGAGATAATTTAAATAGTTGTGTTAGACAAGATATAAAATTAGAAACATTGGAAACAGAAACTGTTTGGCTACAGTTTCTCGAGGGTTGTGAAAAATTAATTTTGGGTGTCATTTATAGGCCCCCAAACCTTGATAGGGAGTGCAGTAAGCTGCTTTGTGACAAAATTCATATGGCATCTAGATATGAAAATGTTGTGTTAACGGGGGATTTTAACTTTAGACAAATTGATTGGAACAATGTGACAGGAAATCTTGAGTCTAGTGACTTTCTTAATATGGTTCAGGATTGCTTTTTAAAACAGTTTGTGACAGAACCATCTACAGGAAACAGCCAGCTTGACTTGGTTCTTGCCAACAAAGAATCACTAATTAATAATCTTGAGGTTAATGATGAGCTTGGGGAAAGTGATCACAAATCACTTAGTTTCAACATATCATGGAATTACCGAGATAACTGCAATCAAGTCTGTCCCAGACTTTCGCTTGGTCAACTTCATGGGGTGAGAAATTACCTGGGTGGGTTAAATTGGGATGACCTGACTCTGGTTCAGGTAGGTGGTGTTAGTTGCTAATATGACGTTTTTCAGAGCATAGTTATAGCTGCCCAGACAACTTTTGTTCCGAGTAGGGAAATTAGATCTAACAAAAATGATCCCAAATGGATAAACAATAGATTAAAACATCTCACTGGTCAAAAGAGAGGCATATATAGGCATATCAAAAGAGGGGATGGGCAGTTAAGAAATCAGTATATTCAATTAACCCTTTCAGGGTCCGTCCCGTAGATCTACGGCTTTACGTTCAGGGTCCAAACTGTAGATCTACATCATGAGCTCAGCTCACTCTGATAAACTGTGAGTGGCACATTTGGGCCTAGATATGAGAGAATACATGTATGTGATATGTGTGCACCACATAAAACAAATCCTGCAGCACTCTGTGTATAATGAGAGAAAAAAACTGAGACCATGATTTTCGATTAAAACAGCGACTTTGCAATGTTTTTTCGTATGTTTTTTATAGATGTATTTGCGATTTCTTGGTCTCATTTGATAGAATGGAAGACATATTACTGAAATAGAGATGCTTTTGATTGGTTTTAGCACTGGAAATGGCTTGCAACTGAGCTCAAAGTAGCAGAAATGTTAAATTTTTGCCGATGTTCAGGAGTAAACAAACGACCTCACATGTCTAATACACGCCAGCTGGTGGGTCTAATATACATTCACAAATGTGGTGATGATATTTATACAATTATTACAATATTGCATAACAGTAAATCTTCTATTTTTTGGTGTGAATAAACATTCATTATGTGAATAAAAAAATCAAAATGGAATTTATTTGTAAAGCCTCAAAACATAACTAATGAACAGAGGAAATGTTAGTTTAGTGCCAGGAATACCTACATTGTTTATTCTGGACCTTATTTTGAAATTGGAATATTTTGAACTTTGTGTTAAATTGGCCAAATTACCAACTTCCGATCACTTTATTTTGTAGTTGAAACAGTTGACTGGGCGATTTATTGTGCTCAATCGATAGAATAGAAGTAATACTAGTGAAATAGATAAGAATTTGGTCAACTGGAATAATGTAATTGGCCTAAAATGGGAGTCAAAGTCGGCAAAATCGCTGATTCGTAAATATCGCTGACACATCAAAATTCGCGAGAGCATAATTTTGTCAATTTTCCATCAAATTTCATACTTTTTGTTTTATTACCTTCATAAAAAGATTCTCTACCATTTCATAAGAAAAAATAACCAATTTTTTTTTTTGAAAATTCTTGGACACTGGGGCACCACTTCAGATTTTGGCCTTAGACCCTGAAGGGGTTAAAGAGAGAGAAAAAAAAAAAAAAAGGAATAAGAAAAGCAAAAAGGGATTATGAGGCTAAAGTCGTAAGGGATTCGAAGACTAAACTCAAAAGGGCTCTGTCAGGTATACAGAAGTAAGATTAGGGGTAAGATAGGCCCACTTAAGAGTAACTTAGGTCAGATCACTGACAGTGATAAGGAAATGTGTGAACTTTTCAACACTTCCTCTCAGTTTTTACTCAGGAAGATACTAGCGAAATTCCAGAAATAATAAATACAGTGGAACCTCTACTTGCGAGTGCATCCACGTGTGAGTTTTTCCAAATACGAGCAGTCGATGGGTTGATTTTTTGTTTCCATACACAAGCAAAATTTCCATTAGCAAGCAGATCTCAAGGCAGGTTCCTTGATGCTGGTGAGGAGCTCTTGCTCTTGATCTAGGGAATTGTTAGGGAATTGTATCTCATTTGTTTGTTGGACTATCTTATTGAAACTTCGGCAATATATGATGGAAAGATGCTTCTTAACGTACGCCAAAAATGAAAGAAATGTAAGCATAAATAATGGAGTTCACTTCTCAGCAATTAGCCACCCCTTAGCGTCATTTTCGTATGGTTTTTATGGTTGTATTCTCATTTTTTTTGGTCTCATTTGATAGAATGGAAGATATATTACAGAAATAGATATGATTTTGATTGCTTTCATGACAGAAAGTACCTTAAAATTGAGCTCAACACAGGAGAAATGTTCGATTGTTTTGGCTATGTTCAAGAGTAATCAACTGTCCATTGCAGTATGCAGTCATGAATGGGTTGACATTATTTATACAATTATTGCAATATGGCATAACAGTAAATCTTATATTTTTTGTGAATAAAAATTACAAATTATTTTTATTGTAATAATAATAATAATAATAATAATAATAATAATAATAATAATAATAATATGTATAATAATAATAGTACGTATAATAATATAATACAATAAGAATAATAATATAATACAATAATAATAATAATAATAGTAGTAGGTTGGTAGACAGCAACCACCCAGGGAAGTACTACCGTCCTGCCAGATGACTGTAAAACAAAAACCTGTAACTGTTCTGCATGATGGTAGGATTGCTGGTTTCTTTTTCTGTCTCATAAACACGCTAAGATAACAGGGATATCTTGCTACTCCTACTTACACTTTGGTCACACTTCACAGACACGCACATGCATATATATATATACATACATCTAGGTTTTTCTCCTTTTTCTAAATAGCTCTTGTTCTTTTTTATTTCTTCTATTGTCCATGGGGAAGTGGAAAAGAATCTTTCCTCCGTAAGCCATGCGTGTCGTATGAGGCGACTAAAATGCCGGGAGCAATGGGCTAGTAACCCCTTCTCCTGTATACAATTACTAAAAAAGAGAAGAAGAAAAACTTTATAAAACTGGGTTGCTTAAATGTGCGTGGATGTAGTGCGGATGACAAGAAACAGATGATTGCTGATGTTATGAATGAAAAGAAGTTGGATGTCCTGGCCCTAAGCGAAACAAAGCTGAAGGGGGTAGGAGAGTTTCAGTGGGGGGAAATAAATGGGATTAAATCTGGAGTATCTGAGAGAGTTAGAGCAAAGGAAGGGGTAGCAGTAATGTTAAATGATCAGTTATGGAAGGAGAAAAGAGAATATGAATGTGTAAATTCAAGAATTATGTGGATTAAAGTAAAGGTTGGATGCGAGAAGTGGGTCATAATAAGCGTGTATGCACCTGGAGAAGAGAGGAATGCAGAGGAGAGAGAGAGATTTTGGGAGATGTTAAGTGAATGTATAGGAGCCTTTGAACCAAGTGAGAGAGTAATTGTGGTAGGGGACTTGAATGCTAAAGTAGGAGAAACTTTTAGAGAGGGTGTGGTAGGTAAGTTTGGGGTGCCAGGTGTAAATGATAATGGGAGCCCTTTGATTGAACTTTGTATAGAAAGGGGTTTAGTTATAGGTAATACATATTTTAAGAAAAAGAGGATAAATAAGTATACACGATATGATGTAGGGCGAAATGACAGTAGTTTGTTGGATTATGTATTGGTAGATAAAAGACTGTTGAGTAGACTTCAGGATGTACATGTTTATAGAGGGGCCACAGATATATCAGATCACTTTCTAGTTGTAGCTACACTGAGAGTAAAAGGTAGATGGGATACAAGGAGAATAGAAGCATCAGGGAAGAGAGAGGTGAAGGTTTATAAACTAAAAGAGGAGGCAGTTAGGGTAAGATATAAACAGCTATTGGAGGATAGATGGGCTAATGAGAGCATAGGCAATGGGGTCGAAGAGGTATGGGGTAGGTTTAAAAATGTAGTGTTAGAGTGTTCAGCAGAAGTTTGTGGTTACAGGAAAGTGGGTGCAGGAGGGAAGAGGAGCGATTGGTGGAATGATGATGTAAAGAGAGTAGTAAGGGAGAAAAAGTTAGCATATGAGAAGTTTTTACAAAGTAGAAGTGATGCAAGGAGGGAAGAGTATATGGAGAAAAAGAGAGAAGTTAAGAGAGTGGTGAAGCAATGTAAAAAGAGAGCAAATGAGAGAGTGGGTGAGATGTTATCAACAAATTTTGTTGAAAATAAGAAAAAGTTTTGGAGTGAGATTAATAAGTTAAGAAAGCCTAGAGAACAAATGGATTTGTCAGTTAAAAATAGGAGAGGAGAGTTATTAAATGGAGAGTTAGAGGTATTGGGAAGATGGAAGGAATATTTTGAGGAATTGTTAAATGTTGATGAAGATAGGGAAGCTGTGATTTCGTGTATAGGGCAAGGAGGAATAACATCTTGTAGGAGTGAGGAAGAGCCAGTTGTGAGTGTGGGGGAAGTTCGTGAGGCAGTAGGTAAAATGAAAGGGGGTAAGGCAGCCGGGATTGATGGGATAAAGATAGAAATGTTAAAAGCAGGTGGGGATATAGTTTTGGAGTGGTTGGTGCAATTATTTAATAAATGTATGGAAGAGGGTAAGGTACCTAGGGATTGGCAGAGAGCATGCATAGTTCCTTTGTATAAAGGCAAAGGGGATAAAAGAGAGTGCAAAAATTATAGGGGGATAAGTCTGTTGAGTGTACCTGGTAAAGTGTATGGTAGAGTTATAATTGAAAGAATTAAGAGTAAGATGGAGAATAGGATAGCAGATGAACAAGGAGGCTTTAGGAAAGGTAGGGGGTGTGTGGACCAGGTGTTTACAGTGAAACATATAAGTGAACAGTATTTAGATAAGGCTAAAGAGGTCTTTGTGGCATTTATGGATTTGGAAAAGGCGTATGACAGGGTGGATAGGGGGGCAATGTGGCAGATGTTGCAAGTGTATGGTGTAGGAGGTAGGTTACTGAAAGCAGTGAAGAGTTTTTACGAGGATAGTGAGGCTCAAGTTAGAGTATGTAGGAAAGAGGGAAATTTTTTCCCAGTAAAAGTAGGCCTTAGACAAGGATGTGTGATGTCACCGTGGTTGTTTAATATATTTATAGATGGGGTTGTAAGAGAAGTAAATGCGAGGGTCTTGGCAAGAGGCGTGGAGTTAAAAGATAAAGAATCACACACAAAGTGGGAGTTGTCACAGCTGCTCTTTGCTGATGACACTGTGCTCTTGGGAGATTCTGAAGAGAAGTTGCAGAGATTGGTGGATGAATTTGGTAGGGTGTGCAAAAGAAGAAAATTAAAGGTGAATACAGGAAAGAGTAAGGTTATGAGGATAACAAAAAGATTAGGTGATGAAAGATTGAATATCAGATTGGAGGGAGAGAGTATGGAGGAGGTGAACGTATTCAGATATTTGGGAGTGGACGTGTCAGCGGATGGGTCTATGAAAGATGAGGTGAATCATAGAATTGATGAGGGAAAAAGAGTGAGTGGTGCACTTAGGAGTCTGTGGAGACAAAGAACTTTGTCCTTGGAGGCAAAGAGGGGAATGTATGAGAGTATAGTTTTACCAACGCTCTTATATGGGTGTGAAGCGTGGGTGATGAATGTTGCAGCGAGGAGAAGGCTGGAGGCAGTGGAGATGTCATGTCTGAGGGCAATGTGTGGTGTGAATATAATGCAGAGAATTCGTAGTTTGGAAGTTAGGAGGAGGTGCGGGATTACCAAAACTGTTGTCCAGAGGGCTGAGGAAGGGTTGTTGAGGTGGTTCGGACATGTAGAGAGAATGGAGCGAAACAGAATGACTTCAAGAGTGTATCAGTCTGTAGTGGAAGGAAGGCGGGGTAGGGGTCGGCCTAGGAAGGGTTGGAGGGAGGGGGTAAAGGACGTTTTGTGTGCGAGGGGCTTGGACTTCCAGCAGGCATGCTTGAGCGTGTTTGATAGGAGTGAATGGAGACAAATGGTTTTTAATACTTGACGTGCTGTTGGAGTGTGAGCAAAGTAACATTTATGAAGGGATTCAGGGAAACCGGCAGGCCGGACTTGAGTCCTGGAGATGGGAAGTACAGTGCCTGCACTCTGAAGGAGGGGTGTTAATGTTGCAGTTTAAAAACTGTAGTGTAAAGCACCCTTCTGGCAAGACAGTGATGGAGTGAATGATGGTGAAAGTTTTTCTTTTTCGGGCCACCCTGCCTTGGTGGGAATCGGCCGGTGTGATAATAAAAAAAATATAAAATAATAATACATCTAATAATAATACATATATAATAATAATGTACTATATAATAATAATTATAATAATAGAGTGGATAGGGGAGCAATGTGGCAGATGTTGCAAGTATATGGAATAGGTGGTAAGTTACTAAATGCTGTAAAGCGTTTTTATGGGACAGTGAGGCTCAGATTAGGGTGTGTAGAAGAGAGGGAGACTAATTCCCAGTAAAAGTAGGTCTTAGACAGGGATGTGTAATGCCACCATGGTTGTTTAATATATTTATAGATGGGGTTGTAAAAGAAGTAAATGCTAGGGTGTTCGGGAGAGGGGTGAGATTAAATTATGGGGAATCAAATAGAAAATGGGAAGTGACACAGTTACTTTTTGCTGATGATACTGTGCTTATGGGTGATTCTAAAGAAAAATTGCAGAGGTTAGTGGACGAATTTGGGAGTGTGTGTAAGGTAGAAATTTGAAAGTGAACATAGAAAAGAGTAAGGTGATGAAGGTATCAAATGATTTAGATAAAGAAAAATTGGATATCAAATTGGGGAGGAGGAGTATGGAAGAAGTGAATGTTTTCAGGTATTTGGGAGTTGACGTATCGGTGGATGGATTTATGAAGGATGAGGTTAATCATAGAATTGATGAGGGAAAAAAGGTGAGTGGTGCATTGAGGTATATGTGGAGACAAAGGTAGTTATCTATGGAGGCAAAGAAGGGAATGTATGAAAGTATAGTGGTACCAACACTCTTATATGGGTGTGAAGCCTGGGTTGTAAATGCAGCAGTGAGGAGGCGGTTGGAGGCAGTGGAGATGTCCTGTCTAAGGGCAACGTGGTGAACATAGAAAAGAGTAAGGTGATGAAGGTATCAAATGATTTAGATAAAGAAAAATTGGATATCAATATACATAAACGACATAGATGAGGGCATAAAGAGCGACATCAGCAAGTTTGCCGATGACACCAAAATAGGCCGTTGAATTCATTCTGACGAGGAGATTAGAGCACTCCAGGAAGATTTGAGTAGACTGATGCAGTGGTCGGAGAGGTGGCAGATGCAGTTTAATATAGACAAATGCAAAGTTCTAAATGTTGGACAGGACAATAACCATGCCACATATAAACTAAATAATGTAGATCTTAATATTACGGATTGCAAAAAAGATTTAGGAGTTCTGGTTAGCAGTAATCTGAAACCAAGACAACAGTGCATAAGTGTTCGCAATAAAGCTAATAGAATCCTTGGCTTTATATCAAGAAGCATAAATAATAGGAGTCCTCAGGTTGTTCTTCAACTCTATACATCCTTGGTTAGGCCTCATTTAGATTATGCTGCACAGTTTTGGTCACCGTAGTACAGAATGGATATAAATGCTCTGGAAAATGTACAAAGGAGGATGACAAAGAAACCTTCCCTATGAGGATAGACTAAGGGCCCTGAATCTTCACTCTCTAGAAAGATGTAGAATTAGGGGGGATATGATTGAGGTGTATAAATGGAAGACAGGAATAAATAAAGGGGATGTAAATAGTGTGCTGAAAATATCTAGCCTAGACAGGACTCGCAGCAATGGTTTTAAGTTAGAAAAATTCAGATTCAGGAAGGATATAGGAAAGTACTGGTTTGGTAATAGAATTGTGGATGAGTGGAACAAGCTCCCAAGTACAGTTATAGATGCCAGAACGTTGTGTAGCTTTAAAAATAGGTTGGATAAATACATGAGTGGGTGTGGGTGGGTGTGAGTTGGACCTGATTAGCTTGTGCTACCAGGACGGTTGCCGTGTTCCTCCCTTTAAGTCAAGGTGACCTGACCTGACTAGGTTGGGTGCATTGGCTTAAGCCGGTAGGAGACTTGGACCTGCCTCACATGGGCCAGTAGGCCTGCTGCAGTGTTCCTTCGTTCTTATGTTCTTATGTTAAATATTATGCAGAAAATTCGGAGTGTGGAAATTAGGAGAAGGTGTGGAGTTAATAAAAGTACAGTGAACCCCCGCTTAACGATCACCTCCCAATGCGACCAATTATGTAAGTGTATTTATGTAATTGCATTTGTACGTGTATGTTTGGGGGTCTGAAATGGACTAATCTACTTCACAATATTCCTTATGCGAACAAATTCGGTCAGTACTGGCACCTGAACATACTTCTGGAATGAAAAAATATCGTTAACCGGGGGTCCGCTGTATTAGTCAGAGAGATGAAGAGGGGTTGTTGAGGTGGTTTGGTCATTTAGAGAGAATGGATCAAAGTAGAATGACATGGAGAGAGTATAAATCTGTAGGGGAAGGAAGGTGGGGTAGGGGTCGTCCTCAAAAAGGTTGGAGGGAGGGGGTAAAGGAGGTTTTGTGGGCAAGGGGCTTGGACTTTCAACAAGTGTGCGTGAGCGTGTTAGATAGGAGTGAATGGAGACGAATGATATTTGGGATCTGATGAGCTGTTGGAGTGTGAGCAGGGTAATATTTAGTGAAGGGATTCAGGGAAACCGGTTATTTTATATAGCCGGACTTGAGTCCTGGAAATGGGAAGTACAATGCCTGCACTTTAAAAGAGAGGTTTGGGATATTGGCAGTTTGGAGGGATATGCTGTATATCTTTATATGTATATACTTCTAAACTGTTGTATTCTGGGCACCTCTGCAAAAACAGTGATTATGTGTGAGTGGGTGAAAGTGTTGAATGATGATGAAAGTATTTTCTTTTTGGGGATTTTCTTTCTTTTTGGGTCACTCTGCCTCGGTGGGAGACGGCTGACTTGTTAAAAAAAAAAAATAGACGGCTTCAAAATGCCGTCACTATATGGCAATGTTTACCGCAACATAGAGGGAGCGGTTGCGGCTACCTCCACCTATTACATAATGGCATATTTTATTCATTCTAAAGTATATATCAGGTTTCTGTGTTATTTATATTGTTTATTATTTCATATTAGATGAACTGATAGATAAATAAGCCGTAAAGTTGATGATAGCGAAATATTCAAGGGGTATTTTGTCCTGTCTCCAGACAAACTCTCGTCGGCCGCCTCTGCCACATATATAATGACATATTTTATTAATTCTAGAGTATATATCAGGTTTCTATGTTATTTATATTGTTTATTATGTCATATTAGATGAACTGTGATAGATAAATAAGCCATATACATGATATTAGCGAAATATTCAAGAAGTATTTTGTCATGTCTCCAGACAAACACTTGTCGGTTGCCGCCGCCACATATGACATATTTTATTCATTCTAGAGTATATATCAGGTTTCTATTTTATTTATATTGTTTATTATGTCATATTAGATGAACTGTGATAGATAAATAAGCTGTATAGATGATATTAGCGAAATTATTCAAGAAGTATTTTGTCCAGTCTCCAGCAAATTCTCATCCACCACTGACACCGCCCATACCACTACATGAATGACATATTTTATTCAGTTTTAAGGACCACTAACCAACCGTCAGCGTGCCTCGTTGTGCTCCCGGCTTTCTGGTGTTTTCACGGTCGCTCTTACGTGCTAGAACTTTAATTTGTGTCATCAATCCTATACGATACATCCCTCTAGCGCCTGGAACCAATCTTGGGCGGAAAACATTATATACTGAGTCAAAAAAGGAGAATTAGTGTGCATTACCTAGCAGAGTTTACTGCCAGAGGGGAATCATAGGCCTGTTTCCCGTGTGGAAAAAATAATAATTGAACGTTGTGTCAGAGGATTATTATTATTATTACAATCAAGGGGGAAGCGCTAAACCCGGAGGATTATACAGCGCCTGGGGGGGGGGGGGATGTGGAAGGCATTCAGGCTTAATTTGGGGAACTGGAGCACAGATCCAATTCCCTAAATCAAGAGCCCCTCACCAACATCAAGGAACCTTCCTTGAGGGGTTGTTGTGTCAGAGGAAAGAAAGTCTCCCTGAAAGCTTTGAGTATACATAGTGTATAGTGTATACTACAGTGGCTCCCTAGTATATTGATGATAAAGGCTAAAGTGTCATTTGAAAACAGGTGAATTTGTAAATGAAGTGATAAGCCTATAGAGGCAGGTGCCAGAAGTCGCCAGAAACTTACCACAGGTCAGCTGTTTTTAATAATCTTCCTGGCCTGCTAGTGTACTCGCATATAATCTAGTGATACCAGTGAATAGCAGAATACAGTGTTGTAGTAGCAACTAACCAGTATTATAATGGTACTTAGTGGAGTGGAGTGACTTTCATTAGTTTCATTTTCTTGAAATACGAGACGTTACTGTGAATTTCATATAACCTGTAGTTACCAGCGGTCGAATATACACAACGAGAAGCAATTATTACTACAGAAAAAGCGCCCTTCCTCCAAAATTTGCACCAGTCAACTATAGTGATAATATAGCATTTATTGTGGTGGAGACGGAAAAACAAAAATAGAAAAGCCAGATACAGCGATTGATAAACAAAGAGGTCGACTGTACGTCATTGTAGGAGCTGCCAGATATCACCGGCTCTTCAACACGCAAGTTATACTTTTGTATCAGTCAAATCACATATTACTCGGGTAGATAATTTCCAGTAGATCCTTCATGTGTTAGCTCAAATCACCGACCAGTATGTTTTAAATAAGTGACCCACTGATCAGAGCAGATCGACTGGTCCGAACCCTTGACTGGTCCGAACCCGGGACTGGTTTCAAACAGTTTCATTGGACAATAAAGCAGACTGTAAACGGATGGGTTTGTAGGCGCCCTTATAAACACAAACATTAAAAATCAGGAACGTGACGGTAAGCTGTCCAATATACAAAAAGAGTTAGAAACAGAAATACAAATAGCTAGAGCTTCATTTAAGGTTATTAATATAATATTCAAGAGGTTGCTAGTAGACTTGCAGTAAATCAACCATTCAAATCATTATGAAGCTGTGTGTAGTCTGTGGTCAGTCAAACAAACGGGCTACCACATGGATAAATTGTCATTTTTGTGGAAATTGGTGTCACGCTCCTTGTGCAGATATCCCAGAACTAGCTACAAGCAGTATTAAAACAGAGAAGTGTTTTTGGGTATGCCCAAATGAGGAAAATCTGTGGACTAAAATCACAAGGGTATTAAAAGAGGATAACATCAAAGCTGCTTTCATAGAAAACCTGGAAGCTTTCTACAACAGATGGGAACATAAAAAGTCCGGGCTGAATGGTACTGCCCTTGATACTGGCCATGTAGTCACAAACTGTAAGGCTGGAGGTGATGTCCTGGTAGTCAGTAAATGTAGGGCTGATAGTGCTGTCCTGGGAGACAGTAATGGTGAAGCTGGAGGTGCTGTCCTGGGAGACAGTAATGGTGAAGCTGGAGGTGCTGTCCTGGGAGACAGTAATGGTGAAGCTGGAGATACTGTCCTGGGAGACAGTAATGGGGAAGCTGGAGGTGCTGTCCTGGGAGACAGAAATGGTGAAGCTGGAGATACTGTCCTGGTAGACAGTAATGGTGAAGCTGGAGATTTTGTCCAGGTAGTCGGGAATTATACGCAGGAAGGAATACATATAAATGACCTCATAGAGGACAGGAGCCATAGTAGGGAAACAAGTGTAGTCAAAGATAAGATAAAACCAATATTGCAAACCAGAAATACCGCAGGAAATAGCAAACAAGAGGACTCCAATAGCAATAGTGAGGATAAATTACCAAAAACAACTGGTGGGAGCTCCATTGTTGGTGCTAGGGAGGATAGGAATAAGACAGGGAAACATGCACCAACAGGGAATACAGTCACAGAAACCCAAGGCAAACGGAAACCAAGCCTGTGCACATACTATGCACTTGGTATCTGCTGGCATGGGAAATCTGGAAAAACAGATGGGACATGCAACTATGACCACCCTAGAAAATGTCATGCCCATATGACAACAGGAAAATGCAAACTCCCTTCCTGTAAGCTTTTTCACCCTGAAATGTGTACCTCTTCAGTACAGGAAAGACTGTGCTATAACTTAAATTGCCAGGCATACCATCTAAAGGGGACAAAAAGATACAAAACATCCAGGCCATGGGAAAACCTGGGTAGCCACAGCCACTCAAGAGGGAGAGGTTTTTTAGTGCCAGGAAGGAAAAAAAACTGGCAGGAAATGGCAGAAATCGTACACCAAATCCAGTCATTCCTGGAGTGGAACCACAGTCGATGGCCTCCACTCCAAACCAACAGATACAGATACTAATGCCGGAAAAAAAATCCCCCCCCAGTACCAACAATACCACCAGTCCGATAACATTCTTCTTTGCAAATATACAGGGTCTAAAGCCAGCAATAAACAACAAAATACCTTTCATCCGTGGACTGCTTGCAGAGGCAAAGGCAATGTTCGCGGCTTTCACTGAGACCCACATAAAGGATCACTTGGACAACGAAATATGGATCCCAGGTTACAACCTATACAGATGTGACAGAGTGAACAGGCAAAAGGGGGGGGTTGGCCTGTACATTGCAGAGTCACTTGTTTGCACAGAACTGCTTAATGCCTCAAATGACGTAGTGGAAGTTTTAGCAGTAAAGGTCGAGAACCAAAACCTAGTCATTGTGGTAGTCTACAAGCCTCCGGATGCAACATCCCAGCAATTCCAGGAACAGCTGTTAAAAATTGACCACTGTCTGGAAAATCTTCCAGCTCCTGCACCCAACATCTTGCTCCTGGGGGATTTCAACTTAAGGCACCTAAAATGGAGGAATATAGCAAATAATATTGTTGCAGTAATAACACCAGGAGGCAGCTCTGATGAAAACTCACACTCACACGAGCTTTTAAATCTCTGCACAAAATTCAATTTAAACCAGCAAATAATAGAGCCTACTAGACTGGAGAATACACTAGACCTCATCTTCACTAACAATGATGATCTGATAAGAAATGTCACCATATCAAAAACAATATACTCAGATCACAACATAATTGAGGTTCAGACATGTATGCGTGGAGCCTCAGACCGACAAAATGAGACTAGTCACGAGGGAGCATTCACCAAATTCAACTTCAATAACAAAAACATAAAGTGGGACCAAGTAAACCAAGTCCTAACCGATATAAGCTGGGAAGATATACTAAGCAACACAGACCCAAACTTATGCCTAGAACAGATTAACTCGGTGGCACTCGATGTATGCACAAGGCTTATTCCTCTAAGAAAAAGGAGGAGTAGATGTAAAATAGAAAGAGACAGGCGCTCCCTTTACAGGCGACGGAAAAGAATAACAGAGCGGCTAAAAGAGGTCAATATATCAGAAATGCGCAGGGAGACACTGGTCAGAGAAATAGCAAGCATCGAACTTAAGCTAAAAGAATCCTTTAGGAGTCAGGAATCGCGGGAAGAACTAAAAGCCATAAATGAAATCGAAAGAAACCCAAAGTATTTCTTCTCCTATGCCAAATCAAAATCGAGAACAACGTCCAGTATTGGGCCCCTACTTAAACAAGATGGGTCCTACACAGATGACAGCAAGGAAATGAGTGAGCTACTCAAGTCCCAATATGACTCAGTTTTTAGCAAGCCGCTAACCAGACTGAGAGTCGAAGATCAAAATGAATTTTTTATGAGAGAGCCACAAAATTTGATTAACACAAGCCTATCCGATGTTATCCTGACGCCAAATGACTTCGAACAGGCGATAAATGACATGCCCATGCACTCTGCCCCAGGGCCAGACTCATGGAACTCTGTGTTCATCAAGAACTGCAAGAAGCCCCTATCACGAGCCTTTTCCATCCTATGGAGAGGGAGCATGGACACGGGGGTCGTCCCTCAGTTACTAAAAACAACAGACATAGCCCCACTCCACAAAGGGGGCAGTAAAGCAACAGCAAAGAACTACAGACCAATAGCACTAACATCCCATATCATAAAAATCTTTGAAAGGGTCCTAAGAAGCAAGATCACCACCCATCTAGAAACCCATCAGTTACACAACCCAGGGCAACATGGGTTTAGAACAGGTCGCTCCTGTCTGTCTCAACTACTGGATCACTACGACAAGGTCCTAAATGCACTAGAAGACAAAAAGAATGCAGATGTAATATATACAGACTTTGCAAAAGCCTTCGACAAGTGTGACCATGGCGTAATAGCGCACAAAATGCGCGCTAAAGGAATAACAGGAAAAGTTGGTCGATGGATCTATAATTTCCTCACTAACAGAACACAGAGAGTAGTCGTCAACAGAGTAAAGTCCGAGGCAGCTACGGTGAAAAGCTCTGTTCCACAAGGCACAGTACTAGCTCCCATCTTGTTCCTCATCCTCATATCCGACATAGACAAGGATGTCAGCCACAGCACCGTGTCTTCCTTTGCAGATGACACCCGAATCTGCATGACAGTGTCTTCCATTGCAGACACTGCAAGGCTCCAGGCGGACATCAACCAAATCTTTCAGTGGGCTGCAGAAAACAATATGAAGTTCAACGATGAGAAATTTCAATTACTCAGATATGGTAAACATGAGGAAATTAAATCTTCATCAGAGTACAAAACAAATTCTGGCCACAAAATAGAGCGAAACACCAACGTCAAAGACCTGGGAGTGATTATGTCGGAGGATCTCACCTTCAAGGACCATAACATTGTATCAATCGCATCTGCTAGAAAAATGACAGGATGGATAATGAGAACCTTCAAAACTAGGGAGGCCAAGCCCATGATGACACTCTTCAGGTCACTTGTTCTATCTAGGCTGGAATATTGCTGCACTCTAACAGCACCTTTCAAGGCAGGTGAAATTGCCGACCTAGAAAATGTACAGAGAACTTTCACGGCGCGCATAACGGAGATAAAACACCTCAATTACTGGGAGCGCTTGAGGTTTCTAAACCTGTATTCCCTGGAACGCAGGAGGGAGAGATACATGATTATATACACCTGGAAAATCCTAGAGGGACTAGTACCGAACTTGCACACGAAAATCACTCACTACGAAAGCAAAAGACTTGGCAGACGATGCACCATCCCCCCAATGAAAAGCAGGGGTGTCACTAGCACGTTAAGAGACCATACAATAAGTGTCAGGGGACCGAGACTGTTCAACTGCCTCCCAGCACACATAAGGGGGATTACCAACAGACCCCTGGCAGTCTTCAAGCTGGCACTGGACAAGCACCTAAAGGCAGTTCCTGATCAGCCGGGCTGTGGCTCGTACGTTGGTTTGCGTGCAGCCAGCAGCAACAGCCTGGTTGATCAGGCGCTGATCCACCAGGAGGCCTGGTCACAGACCGGGCCGCGGGGGCGTTGACCCCCGAAACTCTCTCCAGGTAAACTCCAGGATATATATTAGGTTTCTATATTATTTATATTGTTTATTATGTCATATTAGATGAATTGAGATAGATAAATAAGCCATAGAGTTGATATTAGCGAAATTATTGAAGCACAGAATTCCCCTCGAACGGATTAATTGCATTTCAGTTAATTTAAATTAGGAAAATTGACTCTGCAAACAAGCAAATCCAGTTGCGAGGAAGGTCATGGAATGGATTAAACTCACAAGTAGAGGTTTCACTGTATGTAGAACAGGACAGTAATAAACTATTGCACGATTAGGGTAACTAGTGACAAATAGAGAAATTAAAGCCTAACAAATCCCAAGGCCCTGATGAACTGTTTGCAAGGGTTTTAAAGGAATGTAAAGAGGAACTTAGCATACCTTTGGCTAATCTTTTCAATATATCACTACAAACTGGCATAGTGCTAGACAAGTGGAAAATGGCAAGTGTATTGTCTGTTTACAAGGCAGGTGACAGGTCCTTAGCTTTGAACTATAGACCAATAAGCCTACCTCCATAGGGGAAAATTTATGGAATCAATAATTGCCAAGGCAAGTCATGGCCATCTTGAAGCGCATACATTGATTAATGAATCTCAGCACATTTTTACAAAGGGTTGTTCCTGTCTTACAAATTTACTAACTTTTTTTACCAAGGTACTTGAGGAGGTGGATCATGGTATTGAATGTGATATTGTGTATATGAACTTCAGTAATGCTTTCGGTAAAATTTCACATCAGAGGCTATTGAGGAAACGTAAGGCACATGGAATAGGAGGAGAAATTTTTTCCTGGGTAGAGGCATGGTTGACAAATAGGCAGCAGAGAGTTTGCATAAATGTGGAGAAATCAGAATGGGGGTACATCACAAGTGGTGTTCCACAGGGGTCAGTGTTGGGCCCCTTGTTTTTCACAATTTACATAAACTACATAGATGAGGGAATAAATAGCGACTTAAGCAAATTGCTGATGACACCAAAATAGGCCCTCCAATTCATTCTAATGAGGACATTAGAGCACTCCAGGAGGATTTGAATAGATTGATGCAGTTGTTGGAGAAGTGGCAGATGCAGTTTAATATAGACAAATGCAAAGTTCTAAATGTTGGACAGGAAAATAACCATGCCACATATAAACTAAATAATGTAGATCTTAATTTTACTGATTGCAAAAAGGAGTTAGGAGTTCTGGTTAGCAGTAATCTGCAACCAAGACAACAGTGCATAAGTGTTTGCAATAAAGCTAACAGAATCCTTGGTTTCATATCAAGAAGTATAAATAATAGAAGTCCTCAGGTTGTTCTTCAACTCTATATATCTTTGGTAAGGCCTCATTTAGATTATGCTGCACAGTTCTGGTCACCATATTACAGAATGGATATAAATGCACTGGAAAATGTACAAAGGAGGATGACAAAGTTGATCCCTTGTATCAGAAATCTTCCCTGTGTGGATAGACTGAGGGCCCTAAATCTGCACTTTGGGAAGGCATAGAATTAGGGAGGATATGATTGAGGTAGTAGGTTGGTAGACAGCAACTGCCCAGGGAGGTACTACCCTCCTGCCAAGTGAGTGTAAAATGAAAGCCTGTAATTGTTTTACATGATGGTAGGATTGCTGGTGTCTTTTGTCTGTCTCATAAATATGCAAGATTACAGGTGCATCTTGCTACTTCTACTTACACTTAGGTCACACTACACATACATGTACAAATATATGTATACATACCCCTCTGGGTTTTCTTCTATTTTCTTTCTAGTTTTTGTTCTTGTTTATTTCCTCTTATCTCCGTGGGGAAGTGGAACAGAATTCTTCCTCCGTAAGCCATGCGTTTCATAAGAGGCGACTAAAATGCCTGGAGCAAGGGGCTAGTAACCCCTTGGAAGGAGAAACTTACATTTTTCCTTTTGGGCCACGTTGAAAGAAAGATGATTGAGGTACAGTGATTATGTATGAGTGAGGTGAAAGTGTTGAATGGTGATGAAAGTACAGTGGACCCCCGAGTTTCGTGATTAGTCCGTTCCAGAGAGCCCGCCGAAGGTCGAAATTCACGAAACTCGAAACCATTTTCCCCATAAGAAATAATGGAAATAAAATTAATCCAGTCCAGACACCCAAAAATATTAAAATAAAATATTTTTTTTTCAAATTAAATAAAGATTTACATAATGAAAACAATCAGAAATCAAGTACATGCATTTAAAATAAATAATAATAACATTCCTAGGTAGTAGGTTGGTAGACAGCAACCGCCCAGGGAGGTACTACCGTCCTGCCAAGTGAGTGTAAAACGAAAGCCTGTAATCGTTTTACATGATGGTAGGATTGCTGGTGTCCTTTTTTCTGTCTCATAAACGTGCAGGATTTCAGGTACATCTTGCTACTTCTACTTACACTTAGGTCACACTACACATCCATGTACAAGCATATATATACACACCCCTTTGAGTTTTCTTCTATTTTCTTTCTAGTACTTGTTCTTGTTTATTTCCTCTTGCCTCCATGGGGAAGTGGAACAGAATTCTTCCTCCGTAAGCCATGCGTGTTGTAAGAGGCGACTAAAATGCTGGGAGCAAGGGGTTAGTAACCCCTTCTCCTGTATATATTACTAAATGTAAAAGGAGAAACTTTCGTTTTTCCTTTTGGGCCACCCCACCTCGGTGGGATATGGCCGGTGTGTTGAAAGAAAGAAAGAATAATAACATTACACTTACCTTTACTGAAGACTTCTGGGTGGATGGAAGATGGGAGGAGGTGATAGGAGGAAGGTGTACACTATTGTTTGGAAGGAGAATCTCTTTCCATTAGGACTTTAGGTAGCAAGTCCTTATCTGGGGTTACTTCCCTTCTTCTTTTAATGCCACTGGGAACAACTTGAGAGTCACTGGACCCCTGGCACACAAAATATCTATCCAGAGAGGTCTTTTTCTGGCGTTTCTTTAAGATTTCCCTGAAGTGGGACACAACACTGTCATTGTACGTGTTGCAGATACGGCTTGTTTCAGCTTGGTCAGGGTGATACTTTTCAACAAAACTTTGAAACTCATTCCACATTCCACACATGTCCTTAATCACTGAAGAAGGCACCTCATCCACTCCCTCTTCCTCCTCCTTTGAAGCAAGTTCCTCGGAGTGCATAGAGTGCGCGTCTCTGAGCTGGCCAGGTTGTACACAAAACCCCAATCACCCATCGCTACTATTGTGGCCAAGAAAATGGCAATCAAGGAAGCTGTTCTTGCCAAAGGATGCTGTTCCAGTTGAAGCTTTTGCAGTTCGTCAGTGGTTAGCTCTTCCCTGTGGTCCTCCACCATCTCTTCCACATCCCCGTCACTCACTTTATTTACCAAAGGGCTTGCACTAGCTTTCCTTGGGTCCATGATGACTTATTTAGCAGTTGCAAGCACAAAAAACAATGGATTATTATGAAATGTATTGTATGAACCCGCGGGGTGATGGTCACTTGTTGGTAAACGATGGCACACTGAGCGTGAATGGCGTGGGAGACTGGCTTTGTGTGTGCGGTGACGGGCGGACGGGTACTGGACGGTCGCTGAAACACGAGTTTTTTCATGAAACTCGAGGCCAAATTTTTCCAAAAAAACTCGCCGAAGGTTGAATTTCACGAAAGTCGAGGCTGCCGAAACTCGAGGGTCCACTGTATTTTCTTTTTGGGGATTTTCTTTTTGAGTCACCCTTCCTCGGTGGGAGACGGCCAACTTGTTAAAAAAAAAAAACATGATTGAGGTGTATAAATGGAAAACAGGAATGAATATAGGGGATGTAAATAGCGTGCTAAAAATATCTAGCATAGACAGGACTCACAGCAGTGACTTTAAGCTGGAAAAATTCAGATTCAGGAAGGATATAGGAAAGCACTGGTTTGGTAATAGAGTTGTGGATGAGTCAAACAAACTCCCAAGTACTGTCATAGAGGCTAATACGTGTAGTTTTAAAAATAGGTTTGATAAGTACATGAGTGGGTGTGGGTGGGTTTGAGTTTGACTTGACTAGCTTGTGCTACTAGGTCAGATGCTGTGCTCCTTTAGGTGAACGTGACCTGACCTGACTAGGTTAAGGCATTGGCTTAAGCCGGTGGGTGAACTATACCTGCCTCGCATGGGCCAGTAGGCCTGCTGCAGTGTTCCTCCTTTATTATGTTCTTATGTATTAGTAAATGAAAAGAAAAAAGATAAGGAATGGGAAAGTGAAGAAACTGTAGTGGGTTATCAAGTAATCTTAAGCATGTTTCCAAAGCAAGAAATCATCCCTGTTCTTACTTCATGATAATGTTTAAATTGTAATTAAGAGCAAGCTGTCTGCTGCATACTACATTGTATGGTAGTAATATGTAAAATGTTCATTGTTTGACTCAACAGCCTCGCCCTTCTGCCAAGACGGGTGACCCAAAGAAGAAAACACATTTACCAACATTTTTGCAGTCACTGTCTTTCCAGATGTGTGTTGAAATTAGTGAGATTACCATTGTGACTGCCACATCCTTGCCCCTCTTTCAGGTGTGCAGGCACTGCCCTTTCCACCTCCATGACTCAAGTCCAGCTAATGAGTTTTCCTGAATCCTTTCATAGCAATTACCCTGCTCACACTCCAACAGCATGTCCATTAAAAACCACATGTCTCCATTCATTCCTATGTAACATGCATGCACAAGCCTGCTAGATGCTCAAGCCCCTAAAATTGAAATCCTCCTGTATAAAGTACTAAACTGAAGAAGAAAATAAAATATGGATGTTAGAAATAAAAGTAGAATTTTAACTACTGAAAAGGTAGTTTGAAATTATATTTCATGCCATTAATCTTGTAAATGCTGTACTGAAAGCCTGAAAACCTCAGATTGTGTATCTAATTCTATAACGTGATTAATGAATGAGAAAACAAGGAGCACACCACATTTAATATGTAAAATCTCTAGAAGGGAGCAGAAAACTGTAATGAATTTTCTAATAAATTATTACATATTGAGAAATCAAACTGTAAAGTAAAATATTGATTTGTAGATGAATGGTTCAGAGAACCGACATGTTGATAAATTAGACATATGTGCAACTTTTGGGTATCTTTATTGAGGAAACGTTTCGCCACACAGTGGCTTCATCAGTCCATACAAAGGAGAATCTTGAAGAACAGGAGGAGAATGAGGTAATCAGTCCCTCAACCTTGAGTCGATGTGGTCAGTCTATCAATCTTGAATATTCTATTCAAGATGTGGTAATCAGTCCCTCAACCTTGAGTCGATGTGGTCAGTCCATCAATCTTGAATATTCTATTCAAAATTGATGGACTGACCACATCAACTTAAGGTTGAGGGACTGATTACCTCATTCTCCTCCTGTTCTTCAAGATTCTCCTTTGTATGGACTGATGAAGCCACTGTGTGGCAAAATGTTTCCTCAATAATGATTCCCAAGAGTTGTACATGTGTCTAATTTATTAAAATATTGATTTTTGAGATTATTCATATAGCTGTACATATTGTACATGGAAAATGAGGATGAGAATGCATTTACTGAAGAAGTTTGAATTGACTGGTAATAGTCATATAGAAAATTATAAGATAAATTAGAAACAAGAGTGAGGTAAAATAAAGACACTAGATTTGCATCAGGATGAAAGTTTGTATGTTGAGACTGTAGTATTACTAAAATTATTCATGATCACCCTGTCTATTAAAGCAAATAAGATAATAGATGATTACCAGTAGGTAGCTAACCTAATTTCCTTTGGTAAACACTGTATATTTTATAATATACAAACCACCAGGTGTCAGCACTCTGTCAGGCCATGGAGGACTCGAGTGTCATGGTGCAGCGTGCAGCACTTGATCTTACTCTGGCTGCTCTTCCCATGCACAACACCCAACTACTACGACCTGATTTAGTCAGAATTGTTACTTCTGCTATATTAGTGCTCTTAAGAAGAGATATGTCTTTAAACAGGTAAATGTAATTTAGTACCAAATCTTTTTATTATGTACTATATCATCTGCTGTTACAGAAAAGCACTCTCAGGAGAAAATAAGTAGCTGTAGCTAAGTTCTAGTTTTAATCTTCCCAAAATGCATTACATAAGCAAAGGCTTTTTCATAATGGATAAAATAAACATTGACTATTTCTGTAATAATTGTGTGCTTTTGGCTCAACATTTTATTTTTTTATTGTTATATAGGATGAATATTTGGACCCTCTTGAAACATGATTGAATTTGGTAACCATTTGGGTTTGTAGCAGTGTCTTACTATTAAAATTGTATAATGTGTGAACACATTATGCAATTTTAATAGTAAGACACTGTTAATGTATATTTTTTTCCTTGTATATTATAGACATGTTCTTTTTTTTCCAGACGTCTGTATGCATGGCTACTTGGTTCTGAAATCAACCTCTCCCTCTTGTCATCAGAGCATCCTGTTGTTAAGCGCCTTAACAGTGCTACAAGTGACACTAATACTGAAGATGGGGGAGAGATTAATGCCTATTTTGAAATTTTTTCAAGACCTTTACTGGTAGAGGGCATTATTGCATGCTTGAAGATAAGTCAAGGAACAAACCCTCCAGATCTGCGGCCTTACAGGCTTATTGTCTCACTTTTAGATAAACCAGAAATTGGTCCATATATTTTAGATGATATATTCTTGGATTTGTTAAGGTAAATTATGTCATTGTTATTTATTGTCACAGACACTATGTTAGGTATTTGTTTTGTTTCATTGAAAATGTACACTTCTGTTGCATTTAATAATATAAATCTGGGAAGTAATATACACACACTGTTTTATGCTGTATTTATTGTACTTTTATTTTTACACACCTGCTGTATTCCACCGAGGCAAGGTGACCTAAAAAAAAAAAAAATTTTTTTTAAATTTAGTCATTTATACAGAAGAAGGGGTTACTAGCCCCTTGCTCTTGGCATTGTAGTTGCCTGTTATGACATGCATGGCTTATGGAGGAAGCATTCTTTTCAGCTTTCCCATGGCCATAAAAGGAAATAAAGAAGGACAAGAACTAGTAAGAAAATAGAATAAAACCCAGATGGGTGTGTATATATGTGCATGTACATGCATATATAGTATGTCCAAAGTGTAAGTAGAAGTAGCAAGATACACCTGTTATCTCATGTGTTTTTTTTTTTTCAACAAACCAACAATGTCCCACCAAGGCAGGGTCGCCCAAAAAATAAAAACAAAAGTTTCTCTTTTTTAATTTAGTAATGTATACAGGAGAAGGGGCGACTAGCCTCTTGCTCCTGGCATTTTAGTTGCCTCTTATGACACGCATGGCTTACGGAGGAAGAATTCTGTTCCACTTCCCCATGGAGATAAGGGGAAATAAGCAAGAACAAGAACTAAGAAGAAAATAGAAGAAAACCCATAGAGGTATGTATATATATGGTTGTACATGCATATGTAGTGTGACCTAAGTGTAAGTAGAAGTAGCAAGACATACCTGAAATCTTGCATGTATATGAGAGAGAAAAAAAAAGACACCAGCAATCCTGCCATCATATAAAACAGTTATATACAGGTTTCCATTTCACACTCACTTGGCAGGATGGTAGTACCTCCCTAGGTGGTTCTTGTGTGCCAACCTACTCTCTAGGTTATTATACATAGTCTGGCAAATCAGTAATAAAAAAATTCATAACTGAAACAGAGGGAGTTAGATGTCAAGGATTGTTAAGTAAGACACATATGTGACAGTTAAGCATCTACAGTGGACCCCCGCTTTACGATCAGCTCCCAATGCGACCAATTATGTGAGTGTATTTATGTAAGTGCGTTTGTATGTGTATGTTTGGGGGTCTGAAATGGACTAATCTAATTCACAATATTCCTTATGGGAACAGATTCGTTCAGTAATGGCACCTGAACATACTTCTGGAATGAAATAATATCGTAAACCAGGGGTCCACTGTATTCCGAAACGTTTCACTTACACATTACTCTTTTGTACTCATCTGAAGAAGCCTACTGTGTAGGCAAAACATTTTGGAATAAAGATGCCTAACCGTCACATGTACGTATATGTCTTACCAACCTGTCAGTATTGTACACTATTTTGATATAGATAGATACACCTACCATCCGACTTGCAACCTGCTCGACTTACGACTACTCGACTTACGACCGTGTTTTTTATGCCAAATTTCTGGGAAATAAACAACTATTTGTGTTGTACACAGTGTTTATCCTAAACCTAACAGTATAAAATACAGTACTAACAGCATAAAAAGTAAAGTAAAACATGAAATACCAAAATAAAACAATAAAATAAAGTCATTACGAAAATGTTTTGTTGATATTCAGTAGTAAAGTTCGACTTACGACCATTTCGACTTACGACCGGTTTCTCGGAACCGAACTCGGTCATAATTCGGATGGTAGGTGTATTTCCATTCCTATTTTAAGTGCTGGAGGAGGTGTAACAAGCTTCTTAAGCAAAAGAAGAGCCGTAAAGCAGGATGGCAGGAATTTTAACAAACCTTTATATACAATAATGAAAGTAAATAATTAAAGTTAGTACCTGTAAATGTCCTTGCTAAAATATCTTATCATTCATGTATACATGTATATCAATTTCATAATCATCTATTATTTAATACAAAATGTACCAATTATATTTAACCCTTAAACTGTCCAAACGTAGATCTACGTTTTTTCAACATTTGAAAGTATGTAAAAAAACGTAGACCTTCTTTTTTTTTTTACATTTGAAAATGTGTAAAAAAACTTTGATCTACATTTTTTTGTTGTTATGTTTGAAAATATGTAAAAAAACGTAGATCTACTTTTGGAGCACTACGCATGTGAACGTAGATCTGTTTGGACAGTTTAACCCATAAACGGTTCAAACGTATACATACGTTCACTACCGTACTGCCCCAACTTTTTTGAGAAAAAAAAACATTGTTGTTTTTTAATAGGAAAAAAGAGCATATGGTACCCAGGCATCCCCAATTATTTTAATATGGTGCACAGTGAGTGCTCACACCCATTCTCACATGTCTAGGCGACTCAGGCTTATCGTGGCACTGTTAAATGTAGGAGACATAAAACGTACATATACGTTTGGGGCACTAGCAGTAAAAACGTATATATACATTTGGACCGTTTACGGGTTAAGGGTTAAAATAATTAATCACTTATTGTATTATATATATTTCAGATGCTTATACCATACATGTCAAGTGTTACAAGCTGTGAATGAGACTCCAACAGAACCCAGTAGTAGGCGCCATAGTACCGGGGATAAGCAAAATTCAACACTACCACCACAGTCTTCGGATGGCACTAAACTTCCATTAGAGGGTAACCGAGGGTTTCATGAAATTACAAAAACAGCTACCTTACTCTTCAGTGCTCTACAACCTTCATATCCATGGATGCATCTCACAGGTCTTCTGAGTCAGGCCTGTCTACTTAAAGCAACACACGGAAATGCAATGGAAGAAGAAAAGAGCCATAAGGATTGCTCATCTTTAGTGAAAGCTGTAGGGAGTCTACAGATGAATGTTTGCGAAGTGTGTACGCTGCTGCAGCATTTGTTAGCTTCACTTCCATTAGATACACAACAGCAGACTCAATCATCAAGATTACCTGAGGTGCTCTCCTCAATAACATCTCTTCTCACTGAACATCTCACAGTTCTGAATGCCCATGAACTTTCAGTTGGGCTATCCCTTTGTCAGTCTGTTTTGCACAAACTTATTCCTTCAGTCACTCTCCCACCAGCAGCTAATCTTTCTCGGCCAGAATCACGAGCCAGTATTGGCACTTTTGTCTCCTTGCAACTCCAGGCTCTCTCACATGTGTCAACAGTCACAAGACCCATAATTGTCCCAGAAGCATCTGCTCGAGAGAGTCCCCCTACTGAATGTGGTATTGTTCAGATTGGTATAGAGGCAAATGAGGAAGATGTGAGCCAAAGTGAGGAGAGCAAACATATGGACCATAGCTCAAGTACATCTGTAACTGGTGAAAGTAGTAGTAGTAGTAATATCAATGAGAACATAACTGACATGGAGGCAGAAACTTCATTTATATCAGATTGTTCTAAGGTGTTACCAGATGACTTCAAAAAAGCTGAGATGGAAATTGAAAGTGTTACTGGAAAGAGTGAAGACCCTAACATTGATGAAAATGACTTTGTGAAGGATGATATATTTATTAAGTATAATGATTCTGTTGATTTGTTTGAAGTAAATGTTTTACAAGATATGGATAAAATAGAGAATAAATTGGTCAGGGAATATGAAGTGCTCCCTGACAAAGGAGTTGCTTTGGAAGATGTAACTGTACATCATGATCTTCCTCAGTTACAGTTATCCCAAGAGGCAAGTGAAGATGAATATGAGAGTGCTCCACAGAGTCCCAACCATCTTACTTATTCCCCTATACATGGTTATGTAAAAGATTTTGAAAAATTCTTTCTTGAACTTATTCAGAAGAAAATAATATGTAATAATTCATCTGTATTAGACTTTCAAAATGTATTGTATAGATCTGACATATTGGGTGTTGACAGTTTATCTGAACTCAAGTATTTACTGAGAGAATGTTTGGAGTGTTGTGAAGCTGAAGGTGACTCCAGGGAGTCTCCAGTGACGTTTAAACATCAGTCACTACCATCACCTTCCCGGAAAATTTGTTCAAGATTGTCACATCCAACCTCACCTGTTCATTCAAACAAGAACGAAAATGTAGATTTTACATCATTTCTACAATTAGATCCAAAGTCAGACAAGCAGCTTAGTGTATTTAAGGTATCCTGTAGCATCCTTGTTGACTTATCATCACTTCCCACGACCCCAGGACTGTCACTTACTCGACCAAGCACCAATATTCCACACTGGCTTGTTGGGTTATTAGCATGTGTTGTTTATGGAAGACAGGTCTCTCCAGAATTTACCCTTACCTCCATCTCTACTCTGTTGGAGCTTGTGATGTTGGCCCAGTCAGAATTGTCAGTGTGGCAGAGTGAATCAGTACTTGAAGGAGATGGTGATGCTGGAGTGGTGACAGTCAACATTACGCCTTTGCTCCTTCCAACACACACACACATTCTGCTGTACCATACATTGGTGTATCAGGTATGTTCTTTTTCAAATATATAACTGTTTTATGTGATGTTCATAACATTGTAGTTAGTACTGTATAGTAGACCAGTTATCCTTGGAAAGTATGTAAATGGGTGCACCTCTTTTTTTCTCTTCTTCCTCCCTCCTCCTCCATTTATCCTCCTCCTCATCCTCCTCCATTCATCCTCCTCCTCCTCCTCCTCCCCCTCCCTCTCCCCCCTCCCTCCCCCTCCCCCTCCTCCTCTCCTCCTCCCCCTCCCTCCCCTCTCCTTCATCCTCCTCCTCCTCCTCCTTCCTTCCTCCTCCTCTTCTTCCTCCTCCTCCTCCTCCTCTTCCTCCTCCTCCTCCTCCTCTCTCCTCCTCCTCTTCCTCCTCCTCCTCCTCCTCCTCCTCCTCTTCCTTCCTCCTCCTCCTTCTTCCTTCCTCCTCCTCTTCCTCCTCCTCCTCCTCCTCCTCCTCCTCCTCCCTCCTCCTCCTCCTCCTCCTCTCTTCCTCATCCTACCTCCTTCCTCTCTCCTCTCCTACCTCCTCCTCCTCCCTCCTCCTCCTCCTCCTCCCTTCCTCCTCCTCCTCCTCCTCCCTCTCCTCTCCTCCTCCTCCCATCCCTCCTCCATCCTCCTCCTCCATCCCCTCCTCCTCCTCCCTCCTCCTCCTCCTCCTCCTCTCCTCCTCCTCCTCCTCCTCCATCCTCCTCCTCCTCCTCCTCCTCCTCCTCCTCCTCCACCTCCTCCTCTTCCTCCTCCCTGCTCCCCTCCCTCTTCCTCTCCCCTCCCTCCTCCATCCTCCTCCTCTTCCCTCCCTCCCTCCTCCTCCTCCCTCCTCCCCTCCCTCCCCTCCCCTCTCCTCCTCCCTCATCTCTCTCTCTCTCTCTCTCTCTCCTCTCTCTCTCTCTCTCTCTCTCTCCCTCTCTCTCTCTCTCTCTCTCCCCTCCCTCTTCCCCTCTCTCCCTCCCTCCTCCCTCCCACCTCCTCCCCTCCCTCCCTCTCCTCCCCACTCCTCCCCTCCCCTCCCTCTTCTTCCCCTCCTCCCCTCCCCCTCCCTCCCTCTCCCACCTCTTCCTCCTCCTCCTCCCCTCCTCCCTCCCTCCCTCCTTCCTCCTTCCCTCCCTCCTCCCTCCTCCTCCTCCTCTCCTCCTCCTCCTCCTCCTCCTCCTCCTCTTCCTCCTCCCTTCCTCCTCCTCCTTCCCTTTTCCTCCTCCTCCTCCTCTTCCTCCTCCTCCTCCTCCCTCCTTCCTCCTCCTCCTCCTCCTCCTTCCTCCTCCTCCTCCTCCTCCTCTTCCTCCTCCTCTTCCTCCTCCTCTTCCTCCTCCTCCTCCTCCTCCTCCTCCTTCCTCCTCCTTCCTCCTCCTCCTCCTCCTCTCCTCCTCCTCCTCCTTCCTCCTCCTCCTCCTCCTCCTCCTCCTCCTCCTTCTCCTCTTATCCTCCTCCTCCTCCTCCTCTTCCTCCTCCTCCTCCTCCTCCTCCCTCCTCTTCCCTCCTCCCTCATCCTTCCTCTTCCTCCTCCCTTCTCCCTCCTCCTCTTCCTCCCTCTTCCCTCCTCCTCCTCTTCCTCCCTCTTCCCTCCTCCTTCCTCCTCTTTCCTCCTCCTCCTCCTCCTTTCCTCCTCCTCCTCCTCCTGCTTCCTCCTCCTCCTCTTCCTCCTCCCTCCTTCTCCTCCCTCCTTCTCCTCCCTCCTCCTCCTCCTCCTCCTCCTCCTCCTCCTCCTCCCTCTTCTCTCATCCTCCTTCTCTCCCTCCTTCCTCCTCCACCTTCCTCCCTCCTTCTCCTTCATTCTCCTCCTCCTCCCCTCCCTTCATCCTCCTCCTCCTCCTCTTCCTCCTCCCTCCTCTCTTCCTCATCCTACCTCCTCCCTCCTCCTCTTCCTCCTCCTACCTCCTCCCTCCTCTCTTCCTCCTCCTACCTCCTCTCTTCCTCCTCCTACCTCCTCTCTTCCTCCTCTTCCTCCTCTCTTCCTCTCTTCCCTCCTCCTCTTTCCCCTCCTCTCTCCCTCCTCTTCCTCCTCTCCTCCTCCTCCCTCCTTCCTCCCTCCCTCCTCCTCCCTCCTCCCTCCCTCCCTCCTCCTCCTCCTCCTCCTCCTCCTCCTCCTCCTCTCCCTCCTTCCTTCCTCCTCCTTCCTCCTCCTCCTCCTCCTCCATCCACCTCCTCCTCCACCTCCCTCCTCCTCCTCCCTCCTCGTCCTCCCTCCTCCTTGTCCTCCCTCCATTCCTCCTCCCTCCTCCTCCTCTCCCCTCCCTCCCTCCCTCCTTCCCCCTCCCCTCCTCCTCCCTCCTTCCTCCCCTCCTTCCCCCTCCCCTCCCTCCCCTCCCCTCCTCCCCTCCTCCTCCTCCTCCCCTCCTCCTCCTCCCCTCCTCCCCTCTTCCCTCCTCCTCCCTCCCCCCTCATCCCTCCCCCTCTTCCTTCCCTTCCTCCCTCCCTCCCTCCTCTCCCCCTCTCTCCCCCTCCCCTCTCTCCCCCTCTCTCCCCCTCCCCCTCTCTCCCCTCTCTCCCCCCTCTCTCCCCTCTCCCCTCCCCCTCTCTCCCCCCTCTCCCCCACCCTCTCTCCCCCTCTCCCCCTCCCTCCCTCCTCCTTCCCTCCTCCTTCCCTCCCTCCTTCCCTCCTCCTCCATCCTCCCTCCATCCCTCTTTACCTCCTCCCTCCTTCCTCCTCCCTCTTCCTCCTCCCTCTTCTCCTCCCCTCTTCCTCCTCCTCTTCCTCTCTCCTCCTCTCCTCTTCCTCCCTTCCTCTTCTCCTCTCCCTCCTTCTCCTCCTCCTCCTCCCTCCCTTCCTCCTCCTCTCTCATCTTCCTCCTCTCTTCCTCCCCTCTCTCTTCCTCCCTCCCTCCCCTACCTCCTCCTCTTCCTCCCTCATCTTCCCCCACTCCTCCTCCCTCATCTTCCTCCACTCCTCCTCCCTCATCTTCTACCTTGTCCTCTCTCCTCCTCCTTCCTTCCTCCTCCCTCCTCCTCCTCCCTTCCTCCTTCATTCTCCTCCTCCTCCCTTCATCCTCCTCCTCCTTCCTTCCTCCTCCTCCCTTCCTCCCTCCTCCTTCCTCCTCCTCCTTCCTCCTACCTCTCCTCCTCTCTTCTACCTCCTCCCTCCTCTCTTCCTCCTCCTGCCTCCTCCTCCTCTCCTTCCTCCTACCTCCTCTCCTTCCTCCTCCTCCTCCTCCTCCTCCTCCTCTCCTCCTCTCTCCCTCTCTCTCTTCCTCTTCTCACCTCTTCCTCTTCCTCCTCCCTCCTCCTCCTCCATCCTCCTCCATCCTCCTCCATCCTCCTCCACCTCCCTCCTCACCTCCCTCCTCCCATCCCCTCCTCCTCCACCTCCCCTCCTCCTCCTTCCTTCCTCCTCCACCTTCCTCCTTCCTCCTCCCTCCTCCCCTCTCCCCTCTCTCTGTCCTCCTGCCTCCTCCTCCTCCTCCTCCTCCCCCTTCCTCCCTCCCTCCCCTCCCTCCCCTCCCCTCCCTCCCTTCCCCCTCCTCCCTCCCCTTCCCCCTCCCCTCCTCCCCCCTCTCCTCTCCTCCCCTCTCCTCCTCCCCCTCCCCTCCCTCCCTCCCCCCTCCCCTCCCCCTCCTCCCTCCCTCCCCCTTCCCCTCCTCCTCCTCCTCCTCCTCCCTTCCCCCTTCCTTCCCCCTCCCTCCCCTTCCCTCCTCCTCCATTCCTCCCCTCCTCCTCCCTTCCCCTCCTCCCTCCTCCTCCCTCCCTCCTCCCTCCTCCCCTCCTCCTCCTCCTCCCCCTCCTCCTCCTCCCCCTCCCTCCTCCCTCCCCTCCTCCTCCCTCCCCCTCCTCCTCCCTCCCCCTCCTCACCCTCCTCTCCTCCTCCCCCTCCTCCTCCCCTCCTCCTCCCTCCCCTCCTCCTGCTCCTCCTCCTCCTCCCTCTCCTCCTGCTCCTCCTCCTCCTCCTCCTCCTCCTCCTCCTCCTCCTCCCTTCCTCCTCCCTCCTCCTCCTCCTCCTCCTCCTCCCTCCTCCTTCCTCCTTCATCCTCCCTCCTCCTCCTTCTTCTTCCCTTCCTCCTCCCTCCTCCTTTCCCTTCTCTTTCCTCCTCCTCCTCCTTTTTTCCTCCTCTCCATCTCCTCCTCCTCCTCCTCCTCTTCCTCCTCCTCCTCTTCCTCCTCCCTCCTCTTCCTCCTCCCTCCTCCTCTCCCTCCTCCTCTCCCTCCTCCTCTCCCTCCTCCTCTCACTCCTCCTCTCCCTCCTCCTCTCCCTCCTCCTCTCCCTTCTCTCATTACTGTTATCATTATTAGTCATAGTGATATCATTACTATTAGTTATTTATTTTTTAATTCACAACCATTCCCCACCAAAGCAGGGTGACTCAAAGAAGAAAATGCATTCACCAACATTCACTCAATCTCTTTCTTTCCAGAAGTGTGTTGACATGGCACTCAGATTACATTACTATGGGTATTTCCATAAAGGATTAATAAGATAATAAACTGTCAGTTTATCCTTGTTACACTTATGTAGCTTCTTGTAATTGATATATCTGTAAATGCAAGTAAGTGTCAGCTGGTTCACATTTTCATTAGATAAAACCTGATATGTTGAATTCATTTCTGGGTATTTCAGGTGCTTCATTCTTTGCCTTCAGAAAACTTGGAGCTGTCTGAAATATCTGGACAGGATTTTAAGTATGCCCACCAATTTTCCCCTAAAAATAGGAAGTTTCCTGAGAAAGTCAAGATTTTTTACTGAAGAATAATTGGATGCTGCTAACTGCTTCAGTGTCAGAAATCCTGAAATTAAGTGCTCAAAGCATTGGCATTTAAAAAAAAATTCTTCTGAAATGGTAGAGAACCTTTTTCTGAAGGTAATGACACCAAAAGCATGAAATTTGATGGAAAACTAACAGAAGTAGGCAGGTGCAAAGTTAGCAGTCTTGGGGACAATTGACACAGTGTGATTTTGCCCACTTTGGTTCCTATTTTATGCATTTCCATTGCTTAGTTCTACTAAATTCTTAGCTTTTTCATTAGTATGCTTTCAATTATGTCAATTTAGCTGAAGAAACTGCCCATTTAACTACCACAATTACCCTATAAAGTACACAGTAGTCAGTTATTTGGCCTATTTTACACAAAATATAAAAATTTCATTTTAAAAACAGAGTTCAAAATAAACACTGTAGACATTCCAGGCACTAAAACAATATTTCCTTTGTTCATTGATCATTTCCCTCCATTTTGAATTCATCATCACACAAAAAATCAAAGATTTACCTTGTTTCTCAGATAAAATTTATCAAGGAATGATTGGTCATGGTTTACAGCCTCTCAATAACTGAATCAGACCCAGTAAAAACCCATAAAACAGACTAGGGGGTGTAGAGAGATTGCTTACCTGTGCTCAGGAAAATCAACAAAATCAAATATTTCTGTAACTTAAGCCCGGTTTCAAACTACTACCAGTCTGGAAACCAACCAAAATCATCTTTGTTTCTGTCAAATGATATCAAGAAACAGCCAATAAAACCATTAAAACTCCTAGAAAACACCTCAGTATTGTTATTTTAAATCAAACACAGGGTCAAAGTTCTGCTTTTCCCATCATGCACTGCATGGGGTTGGAATTTTTTTATGCTGTGCACACTTACCACTCACAGCTTATCTGAGGGAGCTGAGCTGAAAGAAGTAGATCTTCTTAACTGACCCTGGCATCAGTGACCTAGATCTATGAATGAGTTAGTGAAGGGGTTAATCATCTATTGTTTTCTGTATTTGAAATTGTTCTTTAAAGGATTTTAAATATCAATTTCTAGCACATGGCACGTCAACTGTGGAGTTACTTGGAACCTAGTACTAGTCAGTTCCATGTAATGAGTACAGAGCTGCTGCTCCAGTTGCACAACTTGACACTGCCTCATGGACCCAGTTCTACTCTAACATCTGCTCCACCACAATCATCCATTTCCATCGTTGAGAGACAAATTCTTCTTGCTCTGACTTGTCCACTTCCAATTGCTGCTGCCAGGGAAAAGGTGCGTTAAAATCTATTTTAATTTAGACTTCAGAAATGACATGAAAATTAAATTTAGTGTAAAAAATTCACCCATTTAATTTTAAATAAACATTTCAGTTTGTGAGACTTTGCTGTTTATTCATTGTTATTGTAACAGTATTAAAAATAGATATTAAGAGTCATTCAAAATTTGGGGTCTCTTGTTACTTTTTTGTTTCATTTACAGTGCCCACAAAAACAACCCAGACCTCCCCTTTGTTGTTACGAAAATTTAAAAAAACAATACTGTATAAACATTATAGAAAAAAATCTATATAGGTGGTAGGTTGGCAGACAGCAACCACCCAGGGATGTACTACCGTCCTGCCAAGTGAGTGTAAAATGAAAGCCTGTAATTGTTTTATATGATGGTAGGATTGCTGGTGTCTTTTGCATGTCTCATAAACATGCAAGATTTCAGGTACGTCTTGCTGTGCCACACATACATGTACAAGCATATACTGTATATACACACTCCTCTGGGTTTTCTTCTATTTTCTTACTAGTTCATGTTCTTGTTTATTTTCTCCTATCTCCATGGGGAAGTAGAACAGGCTTCTTCCTCCGTAAGCCATGTGTGTTGTATTAGGCGACTAAAATGCTGGGAGCAAGGGGCTAGTAACCCCTTCTGTATACATTACTAAAGTTTAAAAGAGAAACTTTTTTTTTTTTTTTTTTTTTTTTTTTTTTTGCCATCCTGCTTTGGGATGGCAAAAAGACAAAGAAAAAAATTTTAATTGTTGGTACTTAAATTAATATATAACAGCCATTTGGGCATGCTTTATGCTTTCACTCAGATTCCTGAAGTAATCAGTGAATTAACTGGTTGACCCAAATGTCCTTGATCTCCTGCTGCAGGTACGACCTGGATAAAATGTTCAGAATTCCATCTTTATTTTTTCATGATCTTCCATTCATTCTTAATAGGATTGAGGTCTGGACTATTCCCTAGCCACTGTAAAACCTCAGTATTTTTCTCAGCAAGCCACTTGGTTACTTGTTTTTGGGCTTGTGACATACCGGATGTGCCTCCATTATAAACAGTATAAAGAGGTTTGGATTCATATTGCATTTTGATAATGTACTTCTTCTCAATGTTTTCTGGAGGTATTTGTTAATTCTCTTGAGTTAATGCAAGAGACCGAGGTATGTATCACCTCTGTATGTGCCTACATATGGCAGTGAGGTAAGGTATGCTGAGCATTGCTCTACCCCCGAAGTGCCCAGGATTTGTAGCTGCATTTAGTATCATGTATTTTTGTACCAGGTGGATAAATATGAGTTATTCAAAGATGAATGATGAGGAAAAAGCCCACATCTTGGCTTGTTGACAAGAAAAAGTCACCATAAAGGAAATTTGTCACTCTACTGGATCAACGAAGTCCAGTGTAATGGTGTTACTTGCTGCTGTCCTTGGTCTCTCATCAGACATCGCTTCCACCATGAAACCTCATATTGGATGACCAATAAGGATGTCTAATCACACAGATAACATTCTGCACAGAGAACCAGGTAGAAATCCATATATAATTGTATCACAGCTCAAAGAAATGCATCCTGAACTCCTGGGTGACTTCTTGATTCAGTGTATCCAACACTGCCTGCAAAAGGACCTTCACCTACCAAGTTGTGCCGCAGAGAAATTCAGTTTGTCAGGAAATATGTGCACTGGAGTGTTGATGACTGGAAAGAAGCTATGTGGTCTGATGAATCCACATTTCAGTGCATTCATGGTCGTCAAAGCATATGCAGGTATGATCCTACATTCAAAGTGAGTACCATAAAACACCCACAATCCATTATGGTTCAGGCTTGCTTTAGTGATTAACTTGGTTGTGAGGGTTCGCTCTTCCTTCTCAAAAATGTTACAATTAATGCCAATTGCTACATCACTGTTTTTGAGGATCATTTTATTTTTTTTATTAGCACACTGGCCGATTCCCACCAAGGCAGGGTGGCCCGAAAAAGAAAAACTTTCACCATCATTCACTCCATCGCTGTCTTGCCAGAAGGGTGCTTTACGCTACAGTTTTTAAACTGCAACATTAACACCCCTCCTTCAGAGTGCAGGCACTGTACTTCCCATCTCCAGGACTCAAGTCCGGCCTGCCGGTTTCCCTGAATCCCTTCATAAATGTTACTTTGCTCACACTCCAACAGCACGTCAAGTACTAAAAACCATTTGTCTCCATTCACTCCTATCAAACACGCTTATGCATGCCTGCTGGAAGTCCAAGCCCCTCGCACACAAAACCTCCTTTACCCCCTTCCTCCAACCTTTCCTAGGCCGACCCCTACCCCGCCTTCCTTCCACTACTTTATGGTTCAGGCTTGCTTTAGTGATTAACTTGGTTGTGAGGGTTCACTCTTCCTTCTCAAAAATGTTACAATTAATGCCAATTGCTACATCACTGTTCTTGAGGATCATCTGCTGAATATTTTCAAAATTCACAACTGCATCAACTTTATACATGATAGTACCTCTTGTCACAAGGCCAAAAAAGTAACCAAGTGGCTGGCTGAGGAAAAATATTGAGGTTTTACAGTGGCCAAGAAATAGTTTAGGCCTCAATCATATTAAGAATGCCTGGATTATCATGAAAAAAAGATGGAATCCTGACACATTTCATCCATGTCATGACTGCAGCATTTTGCATTTGGGTCAGCCAGTTATCCATTGATTACTTCAGGACTCTAAGAGAAAAGCATGACCAAATGACTTCAAATGGTCATCAAAAGCAAGGGGAAGATGACAAAATATTAATGCAAGTAACACATACATATTATGTATTGTTGCTTTTTAACGATTTTTGTAATGAAGGGGAGGGGTTTGGATTATTTTCGTGGGCACTGTAGCTGTAGGTATATTTTTTTTATTTCTATATTACAGTACAGAACAAAACAAAGGCAACAGTTTGCAGTTGTGTCTCTTTTATTATGGTAGAATATTCAGAGAGATTAATCAATAGTCTTGGTTATTTAGATTCACTTGAAATATTGAATAAGTAAAAGCAACCTTTTTTTTTTTTTGCGAGTAATTTACTGTTAAATAAAATAATGATCATTATTTAGTTGTAGCTACAGTTAGAGTAAGAGGTAGATGGGAAAAGAGGAAGGTGGCAACAACAAGTAAGAGGGAAGTGAAAGTGTATAAACTAAGGGAGGAGGAAGTTCGGGTGAGATATAAGCGACTATTGGCAGAAAGGTGGGCTAGTGCAAAGATGAGTAGTGGGGGGGTTGAAGAGGGTTGGAATAGTTTTAAAAATGCAGTATTAGAATGTGGGGCAGAAGTTTGTGGTTATAGGAGGGTGGGGGCAGGAGGAAAGAGGAGTGATTGGTGGAATGATGAAGTAAAGGGTGTGATAAAAGAGAAAAAGGTAGCTTATGAGAGGTTTTTACAAAGCAGAAGTGTTATAAGAAGAGCAGAGTATATGGAGAGTAAAAGAAAGGTAAAGAGAGTGGTGAGAGAGTGCAAAAGGAGAGCAGATGATAGAGTGGGAGAGGCACTGTCAAGAAATTTTAATGAAAATAAGAAAAAATTTTGGAGTGAGTTAAACAAGTTAAGAAAGCCTAGGGAAAATATGGATTTGTCAGTTAAAAACAGAGTAGGGGAGTTAGTAGATGGGGAGATGGAGGTATTGGGTAGATGGCGAGAATATTTTGAGGAACTTTTAAATGTTAAGGAAGAAACAGAGGCAGTAATTTCATGCACTGGTCAGGGAGGTATACCATCTTTTAGGAGTGAAGAAGAGCAGAATGTAAGTGTGGGGGAGGTACGTGAGGCATTACGTAAAATGAAAGGGGGTAAAGCAGCTGGAACTGATGGGATCATGACAGAAATGTTAAAAGCAGGGGGGGATATAGTGTTGGAGTGGTTGGTACTTTTGTTTAATAAATGTATGAAAGAGGGGAAGGTACCTAGGGATTGGCAGAGAGCATGTATAGTCCCTTTATATAAAGGGAAAGGGGACAAAAGAGACTGTAAAAATTATAGAGGAATAAGCTTACTGAGTATACCAGGAAAAGTGTACGGTAGGGTTATAATTGAAAGAATTAGAGATAAGACAGAATGTAGGATTGCGGATGAGCAAGGAGGTTTTAGAGTGGGTAGGGGATGTGTAGATCAGGTGTTTACATTGAAGCATATATGTGAACAGTATTTAGATAAAGATAGGGAAGTTTTTATTGCATTTATGGATTTAGAAAAGGCATATGATAGAGTGGATAGAGGAGCAATGTGGCAGATGTTGCAAGTATATGGAATAGGTGGTAAGTTATTAAATGCTGTAAAGAGTTTTTATGAGGATAGTGAGGCTCAGGTTAGGGTGTGTAGAAGAGAGGGAGACTACTTCCCGGTAAAAGTAGGTCTTAGACAGGGATGTGTAATGTCACCATGGTTGTTTAATATATTTATAGATGGGGTTGTAAAGGAAGTAAATGCTAGGGTGTTTGGGAGAGGGGTGGGATTAAATTATGGGGAATCAAATTCAAAATGGGAATTGACACAGTTACTTTTTGCTGATGATACTGTGCTTATGGGAGATTCTAAAGAAAAATTGCAAAGGTTAGTGGATGAGTTTGGGAATGTGTGTAAAGGTAGAAAGTTGAAAGTGAACATAGAAAAGAGTAAGGTGATGAGGGTGTCAAATGATTTAGATAAAGAAAAATTGGATATCAAATTGGGGAGGAGGAGTATGGAAGAAGTGAATGTTTTCAGATACTTGGGAGTTGACGTGTCGGCGGATGGATTTATGAAGGATGAGGTTAATCATAGAATTGATGAGGGAAAAAAGGTGAGTGGTGCGTTGAGGTATATGTGGAGTCAAAAAACGTTATCTATGGAGGCAAAGAAGGGAATGTATGAAAGTATAGTAGTACCAACACTCTTATATGGGTGTGAAGCTTGGGTGGTAAATGCAGCAGCGAGGAGACGGTTGGAGGCAGCGGAGATGTCCTGTTTAAGGGCAATGTGTGGTGTAAATATTATGCAGAAAATTCGGAGTGTGGAAATTAGGAGAAGGTGTGGAGTTAATAAAAGTATTAGTCAGAGGGCAGAAGAGGGGTTGTTGAGGTGGTTTGGTCATTTAGAGAGAATGGATCACAGTAGAATGACATGGAAAGCATATAAATCTATAGGGGAAGGAAGGCGGGGTAGGGGTCGTCCTCGAAAGGGTTGGAGAGAGGGGGTAAAGGAGGTTTTGTGGGTAAGGGGCTTGGACTTCCAGCAAGCGTGCGTGAGCGTGTTAGATAGGAGTGAATGGAGACGAATGGTACTTGGGACCTGACGATCTGTTGGAGTGTGAGCAGGGTAATATTTAGTGAAGGGATTCAGGGAAACCGGTTATTTTCATATAGTCGGACTTGAGTCCTGGAAATGGGAAGTACAATGCCTGCACTTTAAAGGAGGGGTTTGGGATATTGGCAGTTTGGAGGGATATGTTGTGTATCTTTATATGTTTATGCTTCTAGACTGTTGTATTCTGAGCACCTCTGCAAAAACAGTGATAATGTGCGAGTGTGGTGAAAGTGTTGAATGATGATGAAAGTATTTTCTTTTTGGGGATTTTCTTTCTTTTTTGGGTCACCCTGCCTCGGTGGGAGACGGCCGACTTGTTGAAAAAAAAAAAAAAAAAAAAATTTACTGTTATAAAAGTATTCTAAAATTCTAAAAATCTTGCTATTCAAAACTTGTATTTCATACTACTTTTCAGATTGGGGTTCTCTGGAGTCATGAAGGCATAAGGGCAGAGTACGACAGCATAGCCATGCAACAGTGGATGACTTTGTGGCAAGTTTCACGCACTTTGTCATCTGGTCTCTCAGGAAGACGTCCAGGATTTGATAGGTGACTATTTTTCTGCTATTCTTGAAAAAGAACAAACTTTGGCATAATTCATAGATACTGTATGCTGTACAAAGTAAAACAGTAAGAACATTCTAGACACAACATGATACACTAGACTTGTGCTGGAGACAGGAAATCAGTGGCTTATCAAGGTTATTTGTATTTCACCTGATCATCCAGTAGCTTACAAGTGGGAATTACATCATGAGGTCTTTTAGTCTCTTGTGGAGCACTGGTCATGCTTTGATGTTGTCTTACCAGCCATTTTTGAAAAGTAAACACCCAATTTTCATCTCCTTTTTCCATGGTCCATGGATGTGGGCTTTTGATATAATATTTAGACTGGAGAATATTTCAGTTCTTGTATATAAAGTATTTCCTCTGACTCCACTTAGCCTACCTTTTCAAACTGCATCTCCTGCACTCTCACAGACAAATGCAGGCTATTTGAACCATGGTTCTTGGCTTTGTTGTTGATGAACAAGAGCAAGTTATATCTCCATTATGTTTAACTAACTGAACCCACACACCAGGGTCTCACACCAAGTTAGGCATGTTTGGTTTTGGGCTTTTTAGGTACACACTTGGATGTTACACATTGAAGATGCTTGGTTGGTTCCCAACCATTATTGTGCCGCCATTAACTCTTTCAAGGTTTTGGCCGTACTAGCACGGCTTACGGCCCAGGGTTTTTGACGTACTAGTATGCCTAAATTCTAGCGCCCTCAAATCTATTGAGAGAAAGCTGGTAGGCCTACATATGAAAGAATGGGTCTATGTGGTCAGTGTGTGCAGTATAAAAAAAATCCTGCAGCACACAGTGCGTAAGGAGAAAAAAAAAAACTTTGTGTTTTTGGATTAAAACAGTGACTTTGCACTATATTTTCGTATGGTATTTATTGTTGTATTCTAGTTTTCCTGGTCTCATTTTATAGAATGGAAGACATATTACAGAAATTGAGATGATTTTGACTGGTTTTACTATGAAAAGTACCTTGAAATTGAGCTCAAAGTAGCAGAAATGTTTGATTTTTACCCAAGTTCAAAAGTAAACAAATCATGCCAAGCGTCCAATACACGTCAACTGGTGAGTCTAATATTCTTTCACAAGTGTGCTGATATTATTTATACCATTTTTACACTAATGCAGTAGTCTGCATAACAGTAAATTTTCTATTTTTTGTAAAATAAAAATTCAAAGTGGAAAGCCAAAGAAATATAAGAGAGGCCTGGGGATGTGACTAACGAACAGAGAACTTGTTATTTTAGTGCCAGGAATGTCTTTCTTGTTTATTCTGGACCCTATTTGGAAATTGGCATCTTTTGAAATTGGCAAAATTGCTAAATTCTGACCACTGTATTGGATAGTTGTAATTGGTAAATGGGTGGTTTCTTGTACTCATTCGATAGAAAAAATGGAGTTCTAGCAAAATAGTTATGATTTTTGTCGACTAGTACACTGGAATTGGCCGAAAATAGGGTTCAAAGTGGGCAAAATCACCGATGCGTAAACATCGTCGAGACCGCTAACTTCGTAAGAGCATAATTCCGTAAGTTTTCCATCAAATTTCATACTTTTGGTGAGATTATGATTGGGAAAAGATCTTTTCATAAGAAAAAATTTTTTTTTTTTTTTTTTTTTTTGAAATTTGGGGGACCCTGAGAACAAGTCCCTGAGAGGGCCTGTGGACCCTGAAAGGGTTAAGCATCACTTTGCATCAGTTCAGATAGTTACAGTGGACCCCCGCATACCGATGGCACCACATAGCGATTAATCCGCATACCGCTTGCTTTAATCGCAAAAATTTTGCCTCGCATACCGCTTAAAAACCCGCTCACCGATTTTCGTCCGAGACGCGTCCAATGTGCGCCCTCAGCCAGCCTCACATGTGCCGCCCGTGCCATTGTTTACCAGCCAGCCTCCGCGGTAACATTCAAGCATACAATCGGAATATTTCGTATTATTACAGTGTTTTCGGTGCTGTTTCTGGAAAATAAGTGACCATGGGCCCCAAGAAAGCTTCTAGTGCCAACCCTACACCAATAAGGGTGAGAATTCCAATAGAAATGAAGAAAGAGATCATTGATAAGTATGAAAGTGGAGTGCGTATCGCCGACCTGGTCAGGTTGTACAAGAAACCCCAATCAACCATCGCTACTATTGTGGGCACCAGAAAGGCAATCAAGGAAGCTGTTCTTGCCAAAGGTTTAACTGTGTTTTCGAAACAAAGATCGCAAGTGATGGAAGATGTTGAGAGACTCTTATTGGTGTGGATAAATGAAAAACAGCTAGCAGGAGATAGCATCTCTCAAGCGATCATAAGCGAAAAGGCTAGGAAGTTGCATCAGGATTTAATTAAAAAAATGCCTGCAACTAGTGCTGATGTGAGTGAATTTAAGGCCAGCAAAGGTTGGTTTGAGAGATTTAAGAAGCGTAGTGGCATACATAGTGTGATAAGGCATGGTGAGGCTGCCAGTTCGGACCACAAAGCGGCTGAAAAATATGTGCATGAATTCAAGGAGTACATAGAGACTGAAGGACTGAAACCTGAACAAGTGTTTAATTGTGATGAAACAGGCCTGTTTTGGAAGAAAATCCCAAGCAGGACCTACATTACTCAGGAGGAAAAGGCACTCCCAGGACATAAGCCTATGAAAGACAGGCTTACTTTGTTGATGTGTTCCAATGCTAGTGGTGATTGCAAAGTTAAGCCTTTATTAGTGTATCACTCTGAAACTCCCAGAGCGTTCAGGCAAAAGAATGTCCTCAAGGAGAATTTGTGTGTGCTGTGGAGGGCAAACAGTAAAGCATGGGTCACTAGGGACTTTTTCTATAACTGGTTACACCATGCATTTGCCCCCAATGTGAAAGATTACCTAACTGAAAAGAAATTAGAACTTAGTGCCTCCTGGTGTTAGACAATGCCCCTGGTCATCCTACAGACGTGGCAGAGCGACTTTATGGGGACATGAGCTTCATTAAGGTGAAGTTTTTGCCTCCTAATACCACTCCTCTCCTGCAGCCCATGGACCAGCAGGTTATTGCAAACTTCAAAAAACTGTACACAAAAGCTCTGTTTGAAAGGTGCTTTGTAGTGACCTCAGAAACTCAACTGACTCTAAGAGAGTTTTGGAGAGAGCACTTTAATATCCTCAATTGTGTAAACCTTATAGGTAAGGCTTGGGAGGGAGTGACTAAGAAGACCTTGAACTCTGCTTGGAAGAAACTGTGGCCAGAATGTGTAGACAAAAGGGATTTTGAAGGGTTTGAGGCTAACCCTGAGAGGATTATGCCAGTTGTGGAATCCATTGTGGCATTGGGAAAGTCCTTGGGGTTGGAGGTTAGTGGGGAGGATGTGGAAGAGTTGGTGGAGGAGGACAATGAAGAACTAACCACTGATGAGCTGATAGATCAACTTCAAGAGCAAGAGGCCAGACCTGAGAAAACTGGTTCAGAGGAGGGGAGAGAGAAATTGAAGAAGTTGCCTACTACAAAGATTAAGGAAATGTGTGCAAAGTGGCTTGAAGTGCAAACCTTTTTTGATGAAAATCGCCCTCACACAGCTATTGCAATTCGTGCTGGTGATTATTACACTGACAATGTTGTGAAACACTTTAGGGAAGTCATAAAGGAACGAGAGGTACAGGCAACTATGGACAGATATGTTGTGCGAAAGAAGTCCAGTGACTCTGAAGCTGGTCCTAGTGGCATTAAAAGAAGAAGGGAAGTAACCCCAGAAAAGGACTCGACACCTCAAGTCTTAATGGAAGGGGATTCCCCTTCTAAACACTAACACTCTCTCTCCCCTCCTCCCATCCCATCAATCATCACCAGATCTTCAATAAAAGTAAGTGTCATGTAATTGTGCATGCCTGTTTCAGTTTGTGTGTACTAAAATTAACATTTCATGTGGTAAAAAAAATTTTTTTTCATACTTTTGGGTGTCTTGCACGGATTAATTTTATTTCCATTATTTCTTATGGGGAAAATTCATTCACATACCGATTATTTCGCATAACAATTACCCCTCTTGCACGGATTAAAATCGGTATGCGGGGGTCCACTGTATTACCCTTTTCTTCGTTATGAACTATGTTGGGTTCCCATGGGGTTGATTATCATGTTTTATGCTGATGATATACAAGTCTTCATCTGGGTTCTATATGTGGAAAAAGCAAAACTCTCTTAGTTCTCTTTTTGCTGGATATTTGGACTTTGATGACATAGAGAAAATTGAAACTAAATGAGGTAAAGGCAGATTTTGATTGTTGGGGGTGAGGGGAACCTCAAGGAAGATTTTTGTGCTTTGTGGTACTGTCAGTTTGCAGCCTGTGGGATCAGTGAGAGATCTGGGTGAAAGCCAGGATTCTTCATTGTCATTTGTTTAACACATTAACCAGATTGTTAAATTTTGCAATTTTTCATATTTGTTATTACTCTACAGTCAAAATATATTGATAGAAAATCTTTTTCCAAAGGTAATGAAACCAGAAACTTATGGAATTATGCTCTCGCAAAGTTAGCGGTCTCAGCGATATTTATGCATGGGCAGTTTCACCCACTTTACGCTCTATTTTTGGCCAGTCAACTAGACTCGTAGCTATTTTACTAGTATTCCTTCTATTCTATCAAATGAGTATAAGAAACTGCCCATTTACCTGTTTGAACTACCCAATAAGGTGATCAGAATTCAGTAAGTTGGCCAATTTCACACAAAATTCAACTATTGACAGTTTGAAAATAGGGTCCAGAATAATCATTGTAGACATACCTGGCATGTTGAGGTGGTTTGGGCATGTAGAGAGGATGGAACAAAATAGAATGACTTTGAAAGTGTATAAATCTGTAGTGGAGGGAAGGAGGGGTAGGGATCGGCCTAAGAAAGGTTGGAGGGAGGGGGTAAAGGAGGGTTTGTGTGCGAGGGGCTTGGACTTCCAGCAAGTATGCGTGAGTGTGTTAGAAAGGAGTGAATGGAGACAAATGTTTTTAGGACTTGACATACTGTTAGAGTGTGAGCAGGGTAACATTTATGAAGGGATTCAGGGAAACCGGCAGGCTGGACTCCAGTCCTGAAGATGGGAAGTACAGTGCCTGCACTCTGAAGGAGAGGTGTTAATGCTGTAGTTTTATAACTGTAGTGTAAGCACACATCTGGCAAGACAGTGATGTAGTGAATGATGATGAAAGTTTTTCTTTTTCGGGCCACCCTACCTTGGTGGGAAATGGCTGATGTGTTAATAATAAAAAATTATAATAATTCCTCTACTTCTTAGTCACGTCTCCAGGCCGCTCTTGTATTACACTTGCTTTTCATTTTGAATTTTTATTCACACAAAAAATAGAAAATTCACTTTTATGCAGACTACTGCATTATTATAATAATTATATATATAATGTCAGTGCATTCCTAAATGTGTATTAGACTGGTGAGTTGGACGCGAATTGGACAAGTGATGTCATTTATGTACTCTCGAATACCAACAAAAATTGAATATTTCCACTACTTTGAGCTCAATTTTGTGCTGCTTTCAATCCTGAAACTAAACCAAATCATCTCTCTTTCTGTAATATAACTTCCATTCTATCAAATGAGACCAAGAAACTGAGAATACAACAATAAGAACCATACAAAAATACACCACAAAGTTGCTGTTTTAAACCATAAACACAGTCAGTTTTTTTCTCATGCACTGCATGCTGCATGATTTTTTTATATGGTGCATGCTTCCCACAGCTTATCTGAGCGAGCTGAGCTCATGGTGTCATACTACAGGACTGAAACTGACTTCGGAGCCATGGTACAATGGGACCGACACTGAAAGGGTTAACTACTTATTAAAAAAGAAGTCATTCTGTACCAAATCTTGCAGCTAGATTAGTATTTTGCTCCCAACAGGGGGTTTCCTCTAGTCCCTACTTGTATGAGTTACATTGGCTCTGTTTCAAGACAGGAACTGAATTAAAACTGTTTAGTAACATTTAAAGCTATTAAGTTTAAGGAATCCAAGTATCTTACTGATAGGCTTGTACCTTTTACGTCACATTTGAGAATATTTCTGGGAATTGCTGATGACCCTTTTAGACTGATTGAGAGAGCCTTGTGCTGTTGGAGTGAAATCATTCACAGGAAGAGCTTTTTCTTATATATTGTTCAGCAGATTGCCAATGTCTGTTAAGAGTCAGGAATCTGTTCATGCTTTCCAGTTTCAGTTGAAATCACATATCTTTTCTAGAGCTTATGAGCCTGTTCCCTGTTCATATCATCAGTCTTGAATATAAACTTTAGTATTTGTTCATCACAGCTGTTGTTGCATGAATGCAACAGGCAATCAGGAATAACAAAATCCCAAATCATCATCATAGTCATCATCATTGTTGCTGTCATCATCATTGGCATTGTCATCATCATCATCTAAATACATAGTTCCTCAGATCTTTATCTATGTGTTTTACATGGGTAACTCTCTTTGGACTATTAACTGTACAGGTATAAATGAATTAAAGAGGAGCATTTATGCCATTTAGGCACAGTATTAACACACAAACTGATAAGTTGCAGATGCCACAAAGTTTGGTTTTTATTAAGTGTTCCCATTCTATTATGCTTGCTCCAGTAGTGGTAACTGGATGGGGTTCTGGCATTCATCAAGACTGAGCCCACATTTGCCTCATCCAAAAATGAAAATATGTACCTAACTTAGAAAGTCGTCTTTCTGTTGTCTTCAGCAATAGAACCTGAAAAGGATTTTATAGGCATTTTTTGCAGCCTTGGAATCCTTCAGTACAATATATGTAGCCTTTCAGCTGCTGGATACAAGCATTACATTTATTCTTAGGCTGGATTTCTTCCTCGAAAGGTATTAATGATCAAATTACCAGTGAAAAAGACTTAAGATTATGGGATTATTAGAAGTTAGTCTAGTATCGTTATTATGCACCCATGCCCATCCTGTGGGTGGTCATTATTAGAAGGTAGAGGTGTTCTTTAAAGCTTCCTATCTCTGTATTTTGAAAGTGTCTATAAGATAAATCAAATGTTTCCTGGAGAAATTTAAAATTTATAATTCTATTAAAGAATTTGAGTACTGATAACATTTTTTTTTATTTTTCCAGGTGTCTGTTTTTAATGGTTGAACGTTTGCGTGGGGATAGTGGCACTGAACGAAGCCTCGCCCATGCCTGGCTTGCTACTGCTTTGCAACGTAATGACACTGCTAGATTAATGGATCCAATTCTAGTTGTACTGTTACATCCTCACACTCGTAGAGTCAGTGTACAACATGTTAATATTGAAAAGTTAACCCCTGCTCAACAGTGCCAAGGAAACAAATGTGGAATAGAAGAATCTCAGATATATGCCATTAGTTCTGAAGGTGGAGAGGTCATGTATCATGTGAGCAAAGAAGGAAGACAGCCTCAGGCTAAAGGAAAGCAAATACATGTACCTACACCAGCCAAACACATATTAGCCTTCACCTCTATATCCAAAGATAACAAGAAAGTAGTAACTCATCATGCAGATTTTACAGAATTTGAGTTGCCATCTAGTCATGAGCAGCCACAGTTGCACTCATCCATTTCTCTTATGGTAAACCCTTTCATGCAGCATCCATGGATAGACATGGAAGATCTTGCAAAAATGAACAAGCCACTAAATCTTTCCAATGCAGTTCGAATACAAAATGGAAGCTATCAAAAATCACCAACAGTTATTTTACAAGATGACATTAAAAATATTAAATCAGCTAAGTTTGATGAAGAAGAGGAAGAGGAGTGGACACCAACCAAGGTGGTTAAAAGCATTTTGGATGATATTATAGATGCAGTAGTAACTTCTCATTACAAATATTCTGAGAGTGATGAGTCTAGTGACCAGGACACTACATCTCAGTCAGTGACAAGTGATGGAGTTATTCCAGAGTTAACTAGACATCCATACCATTCTCATATGCTTCTGTATATGCAAGTTGTTGACAGTGGACAGTGTCTAAATGGATTGCTAATGATTCGTAATATTATTGAAGCACAGCCAAAGAATTCTCTTTTGGCTCTTGCATCAACAAGCATAAATACCTTACAGTCAACATCACCATTGATAATATTACTGGCAAGACATCGTCGCTCTGTTTTTGGTGATGGTTTTGATGGCGGCAGTGTTACTGATATGGTGAGCCAATTTCGGTCCACCATGTATCTGCAAGTAGTGATCACTGTGTGCCTTTATTACCTACGCTCGTATTATCCTTGCCTTCCACACTTACGATTAAGAGATGAGCACCTACATGATAACCAGGAAGTCCAGGTAGCATCAGCAGAGGTTCTCATTCTTATTTTTACTCATTTGTGTCCTATGGTGACTGATTCACCTCGGGGTTTTACCCCTTATATTACTGACTTGCTCAGTAAGTGCAAAGTACAGAAATGTGTACTGCACTGCATGCTATCCACTGTACATGCTATGACCTCAGCTGGAACAACAGTAACTTCAGAGCAAAAATTCTCAGCTGGCCAGGAGATGCGTACTTTTACAGAGGAAGTTCTTGAATATAACTGCGGCTCTCCTGGCCTGTCAGGTACTATCCCACGTCAAGAGACCTATCTAGCAAGGATCATTGATCTTACTCTTGCTTTAATTCGGTTAGAAGATACCCTGGCAACTGACCGGGCAGATAGTGTTGTGGTCAGAGACCCACCTAGTGTGAGTATGAAATATTCTGGATTTAGTGCTACTAAATACCAGCCAGGACAGCCTATTCCAGCACAACCTATGTTTATGGAAGTACTGACAGTTGCACTTAAACAACATCATTTACGCCACCTTCATGGATCCTGGTTGCATTTGTTTACAGCAGCATTGCCTCATATGGGCCCTTCACTACCAAACAACAGTCTCCGTGTAATATATTTAGTATGCGAATTGCTTGAGTGCATGGCTCGTTATTACTTTCCCGGTACTCTTTCTCCACAGGCCCCTCCAGACTACACACTGACTTTGCTGCACTCACTCACTACCACAGTTCACTATTGTCTCCTAGACCCAACACAATCACCAGCATTTGGATCCTCTTCATCTACGTCAACCTCGGCTATCTCGCCATCGAATCAGAGCACTGGTCAGATTTTGTATAACCTCCTTCATGTTTTCTCTCCAGTAGGAGAAATAATGGATGCACCTGTTGATAACAGTGGCTTGGATCCACCAGTTTGTGCACGCCACACAATTTTGTGCCACTTACCTCGAATCATTTCTGCATTGCTTTCTCTCTGGGCTGCAACAGGAGACAACCAAGAGTCTGCCTTTGTGCTGGGTAACAGACGGGGAGTTAGACAGCAAATAGTGGAGCTTCTCTCACCCATTTGCCATCACCAGACCCCACATCTCTTGGCAGCTGTCAGTGTTGTGTGGCAGGTGAGAATTCAAGGTTCTCTCCATATAAGTATTTTCTCTGAAAATTAATTCGCTACATCTATATGATGTTTGATGTTTCAAGTTTTTTGACATGTTGAAAATGTAGAATTTTCAGTATATTTATACAAACTATTTATTTACCATGCCTTCAGTTTTACTGTTATTACCATCTTATTTCAGCCTTTATAAATTTGGCAAAGCAAAAACTCCAACTCTCACAGTAAACTAAGAAGTTGTTCACATTCTTGAGTATGCAGCATGCACATTTTTTGGTTCCAGGTTTTGGAATTATCTTGGACAACTATCTCATTGCATTCTTATGCCTTCTTTTTTAGAATTCTTCATAATATATATGGGTGAGTCTTTATTAGCAGATTTTGCTGAGAATAAGAAACCGTTTTGAACAGAAATCAGTAAAGCAAGAAAGTTTAGAGAGCGAAGGGATTTGGCAGTTAAAAATGAGAGAATGAGATAGTAAATAGGGAGGTGGAGGCACTGAGAAGGTGGAGAGAATATTTTGACATGTTGTATGTTAATAATAAAAGGGAGATGGTGATTTCATGCATTAGGCAGAAAAGAATAACATCATATAGGAATGAGAAGAGCCTGAGGTGGTTGCTGAGAAAGTTCACTTGGTAGTGGGTAAAATGAAAGGAGCAGCTGTGACAGATGGGATTAAAGGCAGGTGGGATATAATGATGGAATAGTTGATGTATTTGTTCAATAGATACAAGAGAGAAGGGAAGGGAAGGTACCTAAAGATTGGAAGAAAGTATAAATAGAGACCAAGTATGAGGGGAAAAAGGGGACAAGAGAAAATGCAAGAGTTATAGAGGGATAAGCCTCTTAAATATACCAGATACAATTATTATCGAAAGAGGTAGGAGTACGACAGAAAGTAGGACTGCAGAGGAGCAAGGAGGATTGAGAAAGAGTAAGGGATGTGAAGAAAAGTGTTTGCATTGAAATATAAATGAACAATACTTGGGTGTTATGAATGAGAAGAAGCTGGATGTCCTAGCTTTAAGTGAAACAAAGCTGAAGGGGGTGGGAGAGTTTCAATGGAGAGGAATAAATGGAATTAGGTCAGGGGTTTCAAATAGAGTTAGAGCTAAAGAAAGAGTACCAATAATGTTGAAGGATAAGCTATGGCAGGAAAAGAGGGACCATAAATGTATTAATTCAAAGATTATGTGGAGTAAAATAAAGATTGGATGTGAAAAGTGGGTTATAGTAAGCGTGTATGCACCTGGAGAAGAGAGAAGTGTAGAGGAGAGAGAGAGATTCTGGGAATTGTTGAGTGAATGCATGGGGAGTTTTGAATAAAATGTGAGAGTAATGGTGGTTGGGGATTTCAATGCTAAAGTGGGTAAAAATGTTATGGAGGGAGTAGTAGGTAAATTTGGGGTGCCAGGGGTAAATGTAAATGGGGAGCCTTTAATTGAGCTATGTGTAGAAAGAGATTTGGTAATAAGTAATACATATTTTATGAAAAAGAGGATAAATAAATATGCAAGGTATGATGTAGCACGTAATGAAAGTAGTTTGTTAGATTATGTATTGGTGGATAAAAGGTTGATGGGTAGGCCCCAGGATGTACATGTTTATAGAGGGGCAACTGATATATCGGATCATTATTTAGTTGTAGCTACAGTTAGAGTAAGAGGTAGATGGGAAAATTGGAAGGTGGCAACAACAAGTAAGCGGGAGGTGAAAGTGTATAAATTAAGGGAGGAGGAAGTTCGGGTGAGATATAAGCGACTATTGGCAGAAAGGTGGGCTAGTGCAAAGATGAATAGTGGGGGGGTTGAAGAGGGTTGGAATAGTTTTAAAAATGCAGTATTAGAATGTGGGGCAGAAGTTTGTGGTTATAGGAGGGTGGGGGCAGGAGGAAAGAGGAGTGATTGGTGGAATGATGAAGTAAAGGGTGTGATAAAAGAGAAAAAGGTAGCTTATGAGAGGTTTTGCAAAGCAGAAGTGTTATAAGAAGAGCAGAGTATATGGAGAGTAAAAGAAAGGTGAGGAGAGCAGTGAGAGAGTGCAAAAGGAGAGCAGATGATAGAGTGGGAGAGGCACTGTCAAGAAATTTTAATGAAAATAAGAAAAAATTTTGGAGTGAGTTTAACAAGTTAAGAAAGCCTAGGGAAAGTATGGATTTGTCAATTAAAAACAGAGTAGGGGAGTTAGTAGATGGGGAGAGGGAGGTATTAGGTAGATGGCGAGAATATTTTGAGGAACTTTTAAATGTTGAGGAAGAAAGGGAGGCAGTAATTTCATGCACTAGTCAGGGAGGTATACCATCTTTTAGGAGTGAAGAAGAGCAGAATGTAAGTGTGGGGGAGGTACGTGAGGCATTACATAGAATGAAAGGGGATAAAGCAGCTGGAACTGATGGGATCATGACAGAAATGTTAAAAACAGGGGGGGATATAGTATTGGAGTGGTTGGTACTTTTGTTTAATAAATGTATGAAAGAGGGGAAGGTACCTAGGGATTGGCGGAGAGCATGTATAGTCCCTTTATATAAAGGGAAATGGGACAAAAGAGATTGTAAAAATTATAGAGGAATAAGTTTACTAAGTATACCAGGAAAAGTGTACAGTAGGGTTATAATTGAAAGAATTAGAGGTAAGACAGAATGTAGGATTGCGGATGAGCAAGGAGGTTTCAGAGTGGGTAGGGGATGTGTAGATCAAGTGTTTACATTGAAGCATATATGTGAACAGTTTTTAGATAAAGGTAGGGAAGTTTTTATTGCATTTATGGATTTAGAAAAGGCATATGATAGAGTGGATAGAGGAGCAATGTGGCAGATGTTGCAAGTATATGGAATAGGTGGTAAGTTACTAAATGCTGTAAAGAGTTTTTATGAGGATAGTGAGGCTCAGGTTAGGGTGTGTAGAAGAGAGGGAGACTACTTCCCGGTAAAAGTAGGTCTTAGACAGGGATGTGTAATGTCACCATGGTTGTTTAATATATTTATAGATGGGGTTGTAAAAGAAGTAAATGCTAGGGTGTTCGGGAGAGGGGTGGGATTAAATTATGGGGAATCAAATTCAAAATGGGAATTGACACAGTTACTTTTTGCTGATGATACTGTGCTTATGGGAGATTCTAAAGAAAAATTGCAAAGGTTAGTAGATGAGTTTGGGAATTTGTGTAAAGGTAGAAAGTTGAAAGTGAACATAGAAAAGAGTAAGGTGATGAGGGTGTCAAATGATTTAGATAAAGAAAAATTGGATATCAAATTGGGGAGGAGGAGTATGGAAGAAGTGAATGTTTTCAGATACTTGGGAGTTGACGTTTCGGCGGATGGATTTATGAAGGATGAGGTTAATCATAGAATTGATGAGGGAAAAAAGGTGAGTGGTGCGTTGAGGTATATGTGGAGTCAAAAAAACGTGATCTATGGAGGCAAAGAAGGGAATGTATGAAGGTATAGTAGTACCAACACTCTTATATGGATGTGAAGCTTGGGTGGTAAATGCAGCAGCGAGGAGACGGTTGGAGGCAGTGGAGATGTCCTGTCTAAGGGCAATGTGTGGTGTAAATATTATGCAGAAAATTCGGAGTGTGAAAATTAGGAAAAGGTGTGGAGTTAATAAAAGTATTAGTCAGAGGGCAGAAGAGGGTTTGTTGAGGTGGTTTGGTCATTTAGAGAGAATGGATCAAAGTAGAATGACATGGAAAGCATATAAATCTATAGGGAAAGGAAGGCGGGGTAGGGGTCGTCCTCGAAAGGGTTGGAGAGAGGGGGTAAAGGAGGTTTTGTGGGCGAGGGGCTTGGACTTCCAGCAAGCGTGTGTGAGCATGTTAGATAGGAGTGAATGGAGACGAATGGTACTTGGGACCTGACAATCTGTTGGAGTGTGAGCAGGGTAATATTTAGTGAAGGGATTCAGGGAAACCGGTTATTTTCATATAGTCGGACTTGAGTCCTGGAAATGGGAAGTACAATGCCTGCATTTTAAAGGAGAGGTTTGGGATATTGGCAGTTTGGAGGGATATGTTGTGTATCTTTATACGTATATGCTTCTAAACTGTTGTATTCTGAGCACCTCTGCAAAAACAGTGATAATGTGTGAGTGTGGTGAAAGTGTTGAATGATGATGAAAGTATTTTCTTTTTGGGGATTTTCTTTCTTTTTTGGGTCATCCTGCCTCGGTGGGAGATGGCCGACTTGTTGAAGAAAAAAAAATACTTAGATGAGGGTAAGGAGCTCTTTGTTGTGTTTATGGATTTAAAAGAAAGTATATTATGAGGTGCATAGTGCAGCAATGTGCCAGATGTTGCAAATGTGTAGAATAGATGGTAGGTTGCCAGAAAACAGTAAAGAGTTTTCATATGGATAGTGGGGCTCAGGAGGGGAGGAGCTATTGCTTAATGAAAGTAGGACTTAGAGATGCGTGATGTCACTATGGTTGTTTATCATATTTATGGATAGGGTTGTAAAAAGAAGTGAATGCTAGCCTGTTGGTGAGAGGTACAGGAAGGATGATGGATCTGATCAAAGTGGGAATTATCACTGTTGCTCTTTGCTGGTGGCACTTTTGGGAGATTCTAGTGATAAGTTGCAAAGATTGTTGGACAGTTGAGGAGGGAATGTAAAATAAATGAATTAAATATGAACATAGAAAAAGAGCAAGGTGATATTGGTAACAAAAAGTCTAGGCAATGAAAGCTTGAATATTAGATTGGCAGGAGGGAGTACGAAGAAGTGGATGTATTTAGATGTCTGGGAGTGGACATGTCAATGGGTAAATCTATGAAAGATGAAGTGAACCATAGAGTAAATGAAGGGGATAAAAGGTAGGGAATGTGTTAAGGCATCTGAGAAAGGAAAATGCTTATCTCTGGAGGCAAAAGGGAATGTACCAGGGAATATATGAGGCATAGGTTTTGAACATTACTGTGAGAAGGAGGCTTCTAGAGGCTTTGGAGATGTCATATTTGAGAGCATTGTGTGGTGACAATATTATACAGAGAATTCTGAGCAAAGAAATTAGAAGACTGTGTGGGTCACTAAGTGTATAATTCAGAGAGCTGAGGAGGGGATGTTTAGGTGATTTTATCATTTAGAAAGGATGGAGCAGATAGGATGATAAGGGTGCACTGCATAAATATGGAGTAGAAGGTAGGAGGAATAAGGGTCTTCCCAGGAACTATTTAAGAGAGTGGAGGGGGAAGGGGGGTAAGAGAGGCTTTCAAGTGTTAGGGGCTTGAGCCCCTAACACTTGAAATGTGATGTCAGCACACTTATGGTAAGATAGTGAATGATTGAATGAATGATGGTAAACATATTTCCTTTTTTTGGGGGGAGGGGGTCACTACCTTGATGGCAAATGGTCGATAAGGTAAAGGGAAAAAGATATGTACCGTAGCCTACATGTGACAGCTCGTCATTGTTTAATCTATGTTACTATAAACACTATAATTAATTTTTAAAATTGTAATGTTCTCATTGGTGGCATATTTGTATTTTAGCAGTTCATATAATAGTACTGAAGGGCTGGTAAAAATTCCTTTTCACCAGAGTTCTTGAACATTTCAGTCATTAGGTTTTCCTTGCTCTGCAGTGTATACAAGACACTTTATCTGCAGTACAGTGATTGCCTTTAAACCAAGTTGCTAGCAACATCTTATACACTAACATTTTGGGAGGTGATACTTATATTACTAAAGAAAATTTTGATATACATAATCTACTCCTTTTAAAAGAGTAATCATCATATTGTGTAAGAAATGCAAAATAAGAGTAAAATAATTGCACCTTGTATTGTATACAATGTGATATATGTAATTTTCACCTTATTTATGAAATTTTATCATTTTTCTTTTAATTATAGAAATGATTAGATTTTCTTGGTTTTGCTCTCAGATTGTTGTATGTATGGTATAAATTAAGAAGAACTTTACAAGAAAATCTGTTAGAATTATTTTACTGTTAGAAGTATTTGGGTTCACAAAAGATTCTGCCATTGATGCTAACAAATTTTAATAAATACAAATTTAAAGTTGTTTCCTTTGCTAATGTATAAAATTTATAATTTACAGGGTATTGGAGTAGCTGCAGCAGAAACTCTAAATGCAAATGGTAATAATGGCAGCAACAGCACTCGCAATAAACAAAGTGGAGTGGGTGGTCTTCTGTGGAGTGGCTGCACTCAACAATTGGCTTTGGTAGAGATGATGTCATTACTGCGAGTGCTGCCATTACACACATTGGTAGCAACAGTGAAACAAGTGGTAAAACAACCACCTATTGTAGATGGTGCAAAGCAGGCAAGTTCTTTTCCTATTTACATTTTTCTTGGGATGCAAAGTTTCATGATAGACAGGAACTATTGCTTTTCTGTCTCTCCCATGCAGTACTGCACTAACTGTAGTATCATGTGCTTATATAGCACAGTTTTTTTTATGCATGGCATCATTGTAAACAAAAACTTGCACATATCCTCTTCATTCCAGAAAATTTTGTGCTGTACCCTTTTTGTTACTTAAATATGATTTTTATTTCATATTCATCACTACTGTACAGTGGAACCTCAAATTTCAATCTTAATCCGTTCCAGGAGCTAGTTCTAAATTCGAAAAGTCTGAAATTCGAAGCAATATTTCCCATAAGAAATAATGGAAATACAATTAATCTGTTACAGAAACCCAAAAATATTCACAAAAAAAATACATTTTATAGAGATTAATTACAGTTTTACATGCACACAACAAATGCTATAGTCTTTAATTATGTATAGTAATATAAAATAACATTTTTACTTACCTTTATTGAAGATTGGTGATGGCATCTGGAAGATAGGGAGGAGGAGAGAGGGAGTTGGGGTTATTGTTTGGAAGGAGAATCCCCCTCCATGAGGACTTCCGGTATCAAAGCCCTCTCTGGGGTTGCTTCCCTTCTCTGTATTTTAATGCCACTAGGACCAGCTTGAGTCATTGGACCCCAGTCTCACAAAATAACTGTCTACAGTCCTCTGTTTCTGTCTCACAAAATAACTATCCACAGTCGTCTGTTTCTGTCTCACAAAATAACTGTCCACAATCGTCTGTTTGTCTCACAAAATAACTCCACAGTCATCTGTTTCTGTCTCACAAAATAACTGTCCACAGTTGTCTGTTTCTGTCTCACAAAATAACTGTCCACAATCGTCTGTTTCTGTCTCACAAAATAACTGTCCACAGTCGTCTTTCTGTCTCACAAAATAACTGTCCACAGTCCTCTGTACATCCTGGCAAGCTCAACAAGTCTCACTCCAATCTCATACTTCTGTATTATTTCCTTCTTCACATCTATGGTGTTTCTCACTTTCTTTACCACAGGGGTACTATTAGCAAGTTTCTTTGGGCCCATGGCAGCTTATTTCACAGCCCCACAAGCACTAAACACAATTAAATAGTCGTAAAATGTATGAATGAGATCGCAGGTTAGTGTTCACTAAAGCATAAACAAAGCTAGACTGCTCACGGCGTCTGCACGGGGACACGGACAGAGCGGGCCAGTGGACAGGTCCGGTACCCGGTGGTCCGAAAATAGGGGCACGTTCGATAATAGGGACACAGTTTGTCCGAAAAAATGGTCTTATTTTCGAAACGTTCGATATGTGATACGTTTGATTTTTGAGGTTCCACTATATTTGTATTTTTATTGTAACATAAGAAATAATGGAAATACAATTAATCTGTTCCAGAAACCCAAAAATATTCACAAAAAAAATACATTTTATAGAGATTAATTACAGTTTTACATGCACACAACAAATGCTATAGTCTTAAATTATGTATAGTAATATAAAATAACATTTTTACTTGCCTTTATTGAAGATTGGTGATGGCATCTGGAAGATAGGGAGGAGGAGAGAGGGAATTGGGGTTATTGTTTGGAAGGAGAATCCCCCTCCATGAGGACTTCCGGTATCAAAGCCCTCTCTGGGGTTGCTTCCCTTCTCTGTATTTTAATGCCACTAGGACCAGCTTGAGAGTCATTGGACCCCAGTCTCACAAAATAACTGTCTACAGTCCTCTGTACATCCTAGCAAGCTCAACAAGTCTCACTCCAATCTCATACTTCTGTATTATTTCTTTCTTCACATCTATGGTGTTTCTCATTTTCTTTACCACAGGGGTACTGCTAGCAAGTTTCTTTGGGCCCATGGCAGCTTATTTCACAGCCCCACAAGCATTAAACACAATTAAATAATCGTAAAATGTGTGAATGAGATTTCAGGTTAGTGTTCACTCAAGCATAAACAAAGCTAGACTGCTCACGGCGCCTGCGTGGGGACGCAGACAGAGCAGGCCAGCGGACAGGTCCGGTACCTGGCGGTCCGAAAATAGGGGCATGTTCGATAATAGGGACACAGTTTGTCCGAAAAAATGGTCTTATTTTCGAAACGTTCAATATGTGATACGTTCGATTTTTGAGGTTCCACTGTACTTGTATTTTTATTGTAACTGTTCATCAGTGGTATATGACTCATAAGGGTTAAGCATTTCTTTTTTACATAATGATAATTGGATATAGGATAGGCCTAACAAGCATATTTTGCTCAAAAAATTACTGAAGATGGAAAGTGCTGAGCTTTATTTTCTATTATTTTCAGACTTTGCCCCTGGAAGTAAGTGTCCTACAGGTATTCTACGTGTATGTTCAGCAGTGTCCAGGCTCCCAGCTTGGTGAATGTTGGGGACCACTGCTTACTATGGTTAAGGAAGGAACATTGTCTCTCACTCCTCCAGCACAGCTTGTCCTCCTTGCTACTCTCAATGAATTTGTTCAGAGAGCCCCAGCATTGCAAGAGAAGAAGGATATAAAAGATCTTCAGGTTTGTGGATGTGGATTGAAATTCATTATTAAATGGAGTATTTTAAGATTTGTTAAACAGTTGAATTACTAGCATGTTGTGTAAGTTAGTGTGGAAGTTATTATGTAAGGATTTACCTTTTTTTTTAATAGTTGCTTTCTTTCTTTCATCTTTACATGTTTTATTATGGGTATATATTAGTCCCTGGAGTTATGATATAACTTTATTAAGGAATTTAGTTTAGCAATGAAAAATTTGAGATACAGTATGCATACAAGTCAGCGTACATGAATGAGCCTCAGTCAGCCAGTGATGTGGTAGCTTGCCTCTTGGGTAGCATATAAGCCATCAGTGGGGGTGCGTGGCAATGGCTTAGCAGCCAATCAGCAGTGATATTGAGTGTCTATGGTAGCATCTTAGCTAATAGATATTCCAGAAGTTCAGACATCTTCCAGCATGAAATAATAATAATACAGAAGAAATCATAAGCAGAAACTGCTACAGTAATAACAGACACTTAGAAATAATACAGGATATGGCAGTAAGAGTTTGGATTAAGACAACAAGTGGTATTAGAGGGACAACACTATGAAGGTTTAGCAGTGCCTGGCTCTAGTCTACCTCTCACTTCAATAAATGTTCTTAATTATTTTTAATATGCCTGTTCTTAATTTCTGTACACTCAGAAAATAAACACACACACGCACACATGCGAGAGAGCATGAGAGAGTGTGAGAGAGAGCAAGCGAGCAAGCAGACATTCATTGATACTGTATACTTTCCTGACAGTTGTAAAAATTAAGCTGTCATTATTTAATTACTGTAGTATGCAAGACTAACACACAAATGAGAAAACAGAAAGGAAGTAAAAATGAAGGACACAAAGGAGAAAATATTCACTAAAATGGTAAAGTAGCAGAGGAAAATAGAGCAGTCCATCATGAGGTAGTGCTATGTGAATATTGATAAAGGAAGAAACCATCACTGGGAGATCAGCTTCTCTTGTTCGTTTTCCCACAGTAAGGATTCCTTGGGTGACCAAGGCCACCTTGTGTTTTTTTCTGCAGCTTCTTGGCATTTCATCCTTTATTTCTTTTCATTACATTTAAGAAATGAGCAATACTGTGTGTCATGTAGATTTTTGTCATATATAAATTTTTACCTGTTAAATTTTATGCTGCTCTCATTGACTTCACATTCTCTTCCTTTTTTATACCTTAGGATGTATCCAGTAAACTGTTGGAGTCTTGTAGTAACATTGCTGGGTCTGGTCTTGAGCCCACCACCTGGTTAAGGAGAAACCTCACTGTCAAAACAGAAAACTTAGAGAAAAAGGATGGAGTGAATGGTAAAGCATTATTTATTTCATAATATATATATATATATATATATATATTTTTTTTTTTTTTCAACAAGTCGGCCATCTCCCACCGAGGCAGGGTGACCCAAAAAAGAAAGAAAATCCCCAAAAAGAAAATACTTTCATCATCATTCAACACTTTCACCACACTCACACATTATCACTGTTTTTGCAGAGGTGCTCAGAATACAACAGTTTAGAAGCATATACGTATAAAGATAAACAACATATCCCTCCAAACTGCTAATATCCCGAACCCCTCCTTTAGAGTGCAGGCATTGTACTTCCCATTTCCAGGACTCAAGTCCGACTATATGAAAATAACCGGTTTCCCTGAATCCCTTCACTAAATATTACCCTGCTCACACTCCAACAGATCGTCAGGTCCCAAGTACCATTCGTCTCAATTCACTCCTATCTAACACGCTCACGCACGCTTGCTGGAAGTGCAAGCCCCTCGCCCACAAAACCTCTTTTACTCCCTCTCTCCAACCCTTTCGAGGACGACCCCTACCCTGCTCCTGGTCATCCTTAATACAGACTTGGTTTCAGAGCCTCAGACTCGATTCTAGGGTTTTGGACATTTAGAGTTGTGTAAACTTCATTAAGGTCAAGTTTTTGCCTCCTAATACCACTCCTCTCCTGCAGCCCATGGACCAGCAGGTTATTTCAACTTTCAAAAAACTCTACACAAAAGCTATGTTTCAAAAGTGCTTTGAAGTGACCTCAGACACTCGATTGACTCTTAAGAGAGTTTTGGAAAGATCACTTTAGCATCCTCAGTTGTGTAAACCTTATAGGTAAGGCTTGGGAGGGAATGACTAAGAGGACCTTGAATTCTGCTTGGAAGAAACTGTGGCCACAATGTGTAGAAGAATGGGATTTTGAAGGGTTTGGGGCTAACCCTCAGGAGCCTGTGCCAGTTGTGGAATCTATTGTGGCATTGGGAAAGTCCATGGGGGTTGGAGGTTAGTGGGGAGGATGTGGAAGAGTTGGTGGAGGAGGACAGTGAAGAACTAACCACTGAAGAGCTGCAAGATCATCTTTAACAGCAAGAGGCCAGACCTGAGGAAACTGCTTGAGAGGAGGGGAGAGAGAAATTGAAGTAGATGCCTACTTCAAAGATTAAGGAAATGTGTGCAAAGTGGGTTGAACTGCAAACCTTTGCGGATGAAAATCACCCTGACACACCTACTGCAAGCTGTGCTGGTGACTATTACAATGACACTGTTATGGCCCATTTTAGGAAAGTCTTAAAGGAACGGGAGGTAAAGGCCTCTATGGACAGATTTGTTGTGCAACAGAGGTCCAGTGACTCTCAAGCTGGTCCTAGTGGCATTAAAAGAAGAAGGGAAGTAACTCCGGAAAAAGACTTGATACCTCAAGTCTTAATGGAAGGGGATTCCCTTTCTAAACAATAACAACTTCCACACTCTCCCCTCCTCCCATCCCATCAATCATCACCAGATCTTCAATACAGGTAAGTGTCATGTATTCTATTCTTAGTAGAGTAGTAATTGTGCATGTCTTCTTTAGTTTGTGTGTATTAAAATTAATATTTCATGTGGTAAAAAATTCTTTTTTCATACTTTGGGGTGTCTTGCACGGATTAATTTGATATCCATTATTTGTAAAGGGGAAAATTAATTCGCCTTATGATAATTTTTGCTTACAATGAGCTCTCAGGAACGGATTAATATCGTAAGGCAGGGGTCCACCGTATATATATATATATAAAGATACACAACATATCCCTCCAAAACTGCCAATATCCCAAAACCCCTCCTTTAAAATGCAGGCATTGTACTTCCCATTTCCAGGACTCAAGTCCAGCTATATAAAATAACCGGTTTCCCTGAATCCCTTCACTAAATATTACCCTGCTCACACTCCAACAGCTCGTCAGGTCCCAAATGCCATTTGTCTCCATTCACTCCTATCTAACACTCTCAGGCATGCTTGCTGGAAATCCAAGCCCCTCACCCATACAACCTCCTTTACCCCCTCCCTCCAACCCTTTTGAGGACAACCCCTACCCCGCCTTCTTTCCCCTACAGATTTATACGCCCTCCATGTCATTCTACTTTGATCCATTCTCTCTAAATGACCAAACCACCTCAACAACCCCTCTTCATGTCTCTGACTAATACTTTTATTAACTCCACATCTTTTCCTAATTTCCACACTCCGAATTTTCTGCATAATATTTACACCACACATTGCCCTTAGACAGGATTTCTCCACTGCTTCCAACCGCCTCCTCGCTGCAGCATTTACAACCCAAGCTTCACACCCATATAAGAGTGTTGGTACCACTATACTTTCATACATTCCCTTCTTTGCCTCCATAGATAACATTCTTTGTCTCCACATACACCTCAACACACCACAAACCTTTTTTACCTCATCAATCTATGATTAACCTCATCCTTCATAAATCTATCTGCTGACACATCAGCTCCCAAATATCTGAAAACATTCACTTCTTCCATACTCCTCTCCAATGTGATATCCTATTTTTCTTTATCTAAATCATTTGATCCCCTCATCACCTTACTCTTATCTATGTTCCCTTTCAACTTTCTACCTATACACACCCTCCCAAACTTGTCCACTAACCTTTGCAACTTTTCTTTAGAATCACCCATAGGCACAGTATCATAATCAAAAAGTAACTGTGTCAAATCCCATTTTGTATTTGATTCCCCATAATTTAATCCCACCCCTCTCCCCAACACCCTAGCATTTACTTCTTTTACAACCCCATCTGTAAATATATTAAACAACCATGGTGACATTACACATCCGTGTCTAAGACTTGCTTTAACCGGGAAGTAATCTCCCTCTCTTCTACACACCTAACCTAAGCCTCACTATCCTCATAAAAACTCTTTACAGTATTTAGTGACTTACCACCTATTCCATATACTTGCAACATCTGCCACATTGCTCCCCTATCCACTCTATCATATGCCTTTTCTTAATCCATAAATGCAGTGAAAATTTCCCTACCTGTATCTAAATACTAAATATTGTATCATATAAATAGGAACCCATCACACTTACACCAGAGTCCCTCAGCACTCTCAAATAAGCTGAAAGGGGTAAATTTTGGCCCAGATATGAAAGAATGGGTCTGTGCAGTGAGTGTGCACAGTATAAAAAAAAAAGTCCTGCCCCACACAGTTCATGATGAGAAAAGCAAAATTCTGACCCTGTGTTTGGTTTAAAATAGCTACTTTGAAGTATTTTGTAGGATGGTTTTTTATTGGCTGTTTCTTGGTTCCATTTGATAGAATGGAAGACATACTACTGAAATAGAAATGATTTTGGTTGGTTTCTGGACCGGAAGTTGCCTGAAGACATCAGCCTCGATGGCCCCAGTCTGTTTAATGGGGTTTTACTAAGTCTGATACAGTTATTGGGCTGCTGTAAACCATGACTAATCATTCTTGGTTATATTTTATTACCTGAGAAATTCGGTAGATCTTCAATTTTTTGTGATGATGAATTCAAAATGGAAGGCAAGTGTTATATAGAAGATGCCTGGGATGTCTACAGTGCCTGGAATGTATACAGTGTTTAAATTTGAATTTTTTAATTTTGTGTAAAATTACAAATACAAATTATTTATTTATTTTCTGCAGTATATAGGTAATGTAGTTTACATGTAATAAAATATTGTTAGGCATAAAAGAAAGCCACTAGTATGCAGTGCATTTCGAGCAGACTAATCCTAATACTTAAAGACTGCTTAAGACACTACACATGGGTTATTAAGTAGGAATTTTTAAATGTAGAAAAAGAGAGATAGCTAAGTGAGCAATAGTACAATTTTAAGTTTACATTAATATTTCAAACTTACTATGTCTTCAGTTTATGGGACGATTGAAAGAGATGGCGAATATATAGAAGTTAGTTTCAGTATGAGTATAATGGAACAACATGAGTAATTCATTTTCTATGGGAGTTTGAGGAAGACTGGAAGAACAGAGATAGAGTTGGATGAGCTAGTTATGTTTGGTATAGCATAGTGTTGGTTTGGTTATGTTAGGGAGATGAGATGCATTTTAATAATGACTCTAAATTGATTAGCAGACAGGGGACATTTCAGTAATTCAGGCAATGAATTCCAGATTTTAGGGCAAAATTATTGGCCAAATTACCAAATTCTCTGCATTTTATAAGATAGTTTTGATAGTTAAAAAGGCAGTGTCTTGTGCTCAGTCAGTAGAATGAAAGGCAAACAAACAAAATACCTAAGAATTTTGTCAACTTGAACAATGGAATTGACTTAAAATAGAACTCAAAGTGGTTGAAATTGCTGATGCATGAATTGCTCTGAAACTGCTTAATTTGTGCCTGTGTAATTCCATTAGATTTTCATCAAATTTCGTTTTTGAGTCATTACCATCAGAAAAAGATTCTCAACTATTTCAGATTTTTTTATTTTTTAAATGTAGACGCTTAATTTTGGGACTTTAAACAGTGAAGGGGTTAAAAACATCAATTTCAGATAAGTACATGGAGCCTCACTCAAATACATGACTGAAAATATCCACCTGAAATAATCACATGATACAAAACAAATAGGAACTAACCACCCCTACACCACAGATATGCTGTATGAGTAAGAAATTAGGTGGTGAGGTCAGTGACAAATCCCTAAACAATAACTAAAAGTGTTGGCCCCCCTCAATTAAAACAGTGTACATACTGTATTTTGTATATTGTTTGCATACAAATAGTATACAAAATTCTGGAAGTAGGAAGTGCAATTCCTGCACTCTGAAGAATGGGTGGGAGTGTTCCAGTTCAGAGGATAATTTTAATTGTGATGTCCTTGCAACTCTAGCAAGGCAGCTGTTGAATGAATGACGGTGAATGCATTTCCCTCTTTTGGTCACTCTACCTTGGTGGTAAATGGTTGATGTGATAAAAATAGTTGTATATGTTAGTGTAAATTTTTATAGAATTTACCAACTACAATACTTCAGGTAAAATAGTATTATTCATAATTTTTCACATTTCTTTCTGTGGTTTCAGTAAACTGTGAACAGTTAGTCTCCCAAATCATGTTAGCAGAATTCATTCCTGCCTAAATCTGTCTCCTCAAAATACACATTTCATTTGATATAAAAAAAATTCCATTATATAAAGTTAATCATTCTCTTTTAATTTCTAGATCCATCAATATATAGTGTGGCAGCATTAAGTGTCCTTGCAGAGCTGCTAGCACCACTTCTAGATGTGTTGTATGTTAGTGAAGAAAAGGATAAAGTTGTACCTCTTCTCACCAATATCATGGCTCATGTTATTCCATACTTAAGGAACCATACGTAAGTTTTGTAGACCACATCCAGCAATATTGATACTGTGCTAGATTTATTATTCTTTTCAATAGGGAGGTTCCTTGATGCTCTAAGGAGATATTGATCCAAGCAATTGGACTTATCCTCCTCTTCCCTAGATCAAATCTGATTGCCTCCCATTTCCCAGGCACTGTATGATGACTGTTGATATAGCACTTTTCCTTAACCCTTAAACTGTCAAACAGATCTACGTTCACATGCATAGTGCTCTAAAAGTAGATCTATGTTTTTTTACATATTTTCAAATATAACAAAAAAAACAGAGATCAAAGTTTTTTTACACATTTTCAAATGTAAAAAAAAAAAAAGTCTACGTTTTTTTACATACTTTCAAATGTTGAAAAAATGTAGATGTATGTTTGGACAGTTTAAGGGTTAAATATATATAATAATAAGATGAAGAACCCTAGGTAGTAGGTTGGTAGACAGCAACCGCCCAGGGAGGTACTACCGTCCTGCCAAGCGAGTGTAAAATGAAAGCCTGTAATTGTTTTACATGATGGTAGGATTGCTGGTGTCCTTTTTTTCTGTCTCGTGAACATGCAAGATTTCAGGTACATCTTGCTACTTCTACTTACACTTAGGTCATACTACACATACATGTACAAGCATATATATATATATATATACCCCTCTGGGTTTTCTTCTATTTTTTTTCTAGTTCTTGTTCTTGTTTATTTTCTCTTATCTCCATTGGGAAGTGGAACAGAATTCCTCCTCCATAAGCCATGCGTGTTGTAAGAGGCAACTAAAATACCGGGAGCAAGGGGCTAGTAGCCCCTTCTTCTGTATAAATTACTAAATTTAAAAAGAAAAACTTTTGTTTTTCTTTTTGGGCCACCCTGCCTTGGTGGGATACAGCTGGTGTGTTGAAAGAAAGAAAGAAAACATGCAAGGTTTCAGGTATACTTCCTAGACCCCCCTAATCATTACTTGTACTCTCTAACCCACCTTTTTCCCAATAGTTACCTAGATCTTTAACCATTTCCTTTAATTTATAAACTTTCATTTTTCTCTTACCCACCAATGTTCTCCTTGTATACCATCTACCTCTTACTATCACTGTAGCTACCACTAAATAATAATCTGATATATCAGTCACCCCTGTAAAAGCATGCACATCCAAAAGTCTACTCATCAACCTTGTATCTACCATCATCATGACCTACATCGTATCTCGTATACTACTCATCCTGTTTTTCTTAAAATACATATTACCTATTACCAAACCTCTTTCCATGCATAGTTCAATTAGAGGCCTCTATTATCATTTACCCCCCTGGCATTCCAAATTTACCTACTACACCCTCTACAATGATTTCTCCCACAGCAATGATTTTTCTCCCTAAACACTTACTTAACACCTCCCCAAATCTCTCTTTCCTTTGTATATTATTAAGAGTAATTAATCACTAAATGTGGTTTTTCAGGCGTAATAATATGCCGGCCTTTGCAGCATGCTCTCAGCTAATATCATCACTTTCTGGGTACCAATATACTGTTCGAGCTTGGCGCAGGGATGTTATAGACCTTCTGTTGGATTCACAAGCCTTCATGATGCTTCCACCCATTCTTACATACTGGCGAACTATTGTTGATTATCTTTGCACACATGATAAAAGCGTATTTAAAGAACTATTAGGTAAGTTGATACTGTACTTAGATGTTTATGTATTGATATTACAAAGGTTTGTAATGTTAGAATTTGTAAAAGAAACAGTTGAGTAATTAAGGATATTATCACTTTTTTTTTTTTTTTTTAATATATAGGTCGAGTGTCCATGTCTCAAGGAGGATCACTAAGTCTTTTCTCAAGTAAAGAATCTGAATATGAAATACGTGCTGGTCTGCTGAAGAGATTAGCCTTTACAATTTTCTGCTCAGAAACAGATCAGTATATGCGTCACATCCCTGATATTCAAGGTGAGCCAACGTATGCACTAGTAAGAAATTTTTCATACATTATAAACACTAATTCACAAGTTTGCTGTGAACCCCCTTGGTGTGCTTGGCCATACATAAAAAAATTCTAAATTAATACAGCTTGTTCCTAGGTAAGTACACTAAAGACACCTTTATTTATTTGAACATTTCCTAATGAATTCTTCACTGTCTTAAATGGAAAAGATAGAACAATCTGAGCATTTTCTCAAGGAAGTATGCATCAAGATAATGGTAAAAGGATAGAGGAAAGAAAAAAAATAGTGGTACCTCAATTTGTTTTTAACACTTAGGCCGTTTCCCACCAAGGCAAGGTGACCCAAAAAGACAGAAAAACACAAAAAGAAAGAAAAAACTTTCATCATCATTCAACACATTCACCATCACTCATACATAATCACTGTCTTTACAGAGGCGCTCAGATACGACAGTTTAGATGTCCCTCCAAACTGCCAATATCCCAAACCCCACCTTTAAAGTGCAGGCATTGTACTTCCCATTTCCAGGACTTGAGTCTGGCTAACCAGTTTCCGCTGAATCCCTTCATAAAACATTACCTTGCTTACACTCCAGCAGCTCGTCAGGTCCCAAAAACCATCCGTCTCCATTCACTGTCTAACACACTCATGCATGCTTGCTGGTACCTCAATGTTCGAACTTAATCCATTCCCTGTGGCTTTTTGAATAGTGTGTTGTATGAATACTGATTCAGTTTTTCACATAAGAAATAATGTAAATTGGATTATTCTGTTCGTGACCCCCAAAAATTACCAATTATAAAACATTTTAAGTGAAAATACAGTGGACTCTCGGGTATCGGCCGGTGTGGATATTGGCCAAATTGGATTTTGGCCGCTTTTTTGGCCAAAATTCTATCCTGAATTTCAGCCAGCAACTCGGAAATTGGCTGCATTGGACGTGTCTGCCTGACACTCTGCTGCATGTGTGAGTCAGTCTGGCTGTGTCTCTCAGTGAGTGAATGACACTCCTCACATTCATCCAAACATTTCGTTATAATCCATGGTTTTTTATGGTTGTTTATTGAGTGCGACTGCTAAATAAGCCACCATGGGCCCAAAGAAAGTTCCTAGTGTCAGTCCTTTGATAAAGAAGGCAAGAAACACGACAGAATTCAATGGTGGTAGTGACTGTGGTAGAGGGTGGTTGTGGTGGTAGTAGAGGGTAATAGTGATGGTGGCTGAAAGTGGTAATGATGGTGGTAGTGATGGTGGTAGGGGATGGTAGTGATGGTGGTAGAGATAACCTCTCCTTCCTCTCTCCTCCTCACCCTCTTCTATATGCCAACAAGAGTCTTCAATAAAGGTAAAAGTGATTTAAATGTTCATTTATTCATTTCATTAGTCCTTTATATTTATTTCTCACTGTTTTCTGTATGTAAAACTATAGTTAATCTTTAAAAAATGTATTTTTTGTTAATATTTTTGGGTGTCTGGAATGGATTAATTGTATTTACATTAATTCTTATGGGAAGTATTACTTCAGTTTTCAGCCTTTTTGGATTTTGGGTGACCTTCTGGAACGGATTATGGTGTCGAAATCCGGGGTTCCACTGTATTGCTTATTTAAATGTTTATAATAATTGCATGCATAAAATCATACATGAAAACTATAAAAACAATACATGAAGTAAATGAAAATTTAACTGCACTTTTACTGAGGAGTGCTGATGGCTTAAGAGGAAGGTGGAGAGATGTTATTGGTAACTGCCTGTCTGTTGTTTTTTCACTTCTCTGTCTCTGTGCAGTAGCAGTTGAAGATGAGGCGGGATTCACTAGCATTTGATTTTTTCTTTGCTAAAGAAGCTGTCCAATGTTGTCTGCTTTTGACAATTTTTCAAAAATTTTCTGAAATGGTCAACAACATTGTCACTGAACAGGTTAATGCTCTTATTCACAATGGTAAGGTTAGGATCCCATTTTTCCAGCAGGCTCTGTGTTTGAGCCCAATGGTAACACAGTTCATTAAATTTTGCAGTTAAACGTTGCCCTTACTACCTTTCTCTAAAGAAATTTCCTCAACCACTTCTTGCTGCTCTTTGTGCAAGTCTTGAAATTCTTCTGTGGTAAGCTCATTCTTGTAATCCTCCAGCAACTCTACATCCTCATCATTGATTTCCAAAGCCATGGACTGGCCCAGAGAAACAATATCCTTCAGTACAGGCTCTGCCTCAAACCCTTCAAAATCTCTAACTGATACACAATCTGGCCACAATTTCTTCCAGGCGGAGTTCATTGTCTTGAAACTTTTCCCCAGAGTGGTAGACTAGCAATGGTTTAATTTTGCAGTCCCCACTAGCATTACCACAAAACAAGAGTGTTAGCCTGTCTTTTGTGGGCTTGTGTCTCTGTAAGGATTTTTCTTCTTGTGTGTTGTAAGTTCTCTTAGGCATTCTTTTCCAAAAGGAGACAGTTTCATTACAGTTAAAAACTTGTTGAGGAATAAATCCCACAATGTCTACATAGGTTTTAAATTCCTTAACAAACATTTTAGCCTCATCTCTGTTAGCACTGGTAGCCTCCCCATCCCTTACTACACTATGAATCCCACTCGTCTTTTTAAACTTATCAAACCAGCCCCTACTTGCCTTAAATTCATCACTTTCAGCACTGTTTCCTGGGGTGTCTTGCCTAAGATCATAATATAACTACTTTGGTTTTTCACAAATTATTGTTTCAGAAACACTGTCACTAGCAAATTTTTTTTGTCAGTCCACACTAAGAAAATTTTTTCCATTTCTTTGATTATCTGTGACCTTTTCACAGCAGGAATTTTCACTCCTTTCACCACATCAGCCCCTTTTATTGCACCTTTATTTTTCAATATGGATGATATAGTGGATTTTGCTATACCATATTCACTGGCCAGGTCAGACACGTGTTCCACTTTCCCACTTCACATGAGCTTTATATGACTCTGTTGTTCTCACTGCTTTCCTTTTACACTTGTTTGGATCACTACATTTTTGGGAGGAGGCTAGGATTTCTTATTTTCAATGAAAATACTGTATTTAAAAAACACCACAAAATAACAATGAAATACCAAAAATTTAATGGAGCTTTTATGAATAATGCTTAACGAACTGAGCAGGTGAAGTTTCATTTTTGTTGGACTTCATGCAGATGGACCATTTTGTTTAGGTCGAATATCAGGGCGATGTCCATATACCGAGTAAAATTTTTCTCAAAAAAATTGGGCGAATATCAAGTTGTACGAATATTGAGGTTCAACTGTAGAAAGATAAATGGAAAGAATTTTTTTCTTAACACGTCATCTGTCTCCCACTGAAGCAAGGTGACCCAACAGGAAAGAAAAAACTTTCATAATTCAACACTTTCGACATCACTCATACATAATCACTGTCTTTGCAGAGGCGCTCAGATATGACAGTTTAGACATCCCTCCAAACTGCCAATATCCTAAACCCCTCCTTCAAAGTGCAGGCATTGTACTTCCCATTTCTAGGACTTGAGTCCGGCTAACGGGTTTCCCTGAATCCCTTCACAAAATACTACCCTGCTCACACTCCAACAGCTTGTCAGGTCCCAAAAACCATTCGTTTCCATTCACTCCTATCTAAGACGCTCACACACATTGCTGGAAGTCCAAGCCCCTTGCCCACAAAACCTCCTTTACCCCCTCCCTCCAACCTTTTCAGGGATGGCCCATACCCCTACTTCCTTCCTCAACAGATTTATACATTCTCCAAGTCATTCTTTGTTTCATTCTCTCTAAATGGCCAAACTACCTCAACAGCCCCTCTTCAGCCCTCTGATTAATACTTTTAGTAACTCCACACCTCCTAATTTCCACACTACAAATTCTCTACAAAATATTTACACCACAAATTGCCCCGACACAACATCTCCACTGCCTCCAGCCGCCACCTCCTTGCTGCAGAATTTACAACCCACCTGTATAAGAGTGTTTGTACCACTATACTCTCATACATTCCCTTCTTTGCCTCCATGGATAATGTTCTTTGGCTCCACAGATACCTCAACACACCACTCACTTTTTTTTCCTCATCCTTCATAAAACCATCTGCTTATAAGTCATCTGAAAAAATTCACTTCTTCCATACTCCCTCCCCCCAATGTAATATCCAATTTTTCTTTATCTAAATTGTTTGATACCCTCATCACCTTACTCTTATCTATATTCACTTTCAACTTTCTACCTTTACACACCCTCCCAAACTCATCCACTAACCTTTGCAACTTTTCTTTAGAATCCCCCAAAAGCACAGTAACATCAGCAAAAAGTAACTGTATCAAATCCCATTTTATATTTGATTCCCCATAATTTAATCCCACCCCTCTCCCCAACACCCTAGCATTTACCTCTTTTACAACCCCATCTATAAATATATTAAACAACCATGGTGACATTACACATCCCTGTCTAAGACCTACTTTTACTGGGAAGTAATCTCCTCTCTCCTATACACCCTAACCTGAGCCTCACTATCCTCATAAAAACTCTTTACAACATTTAGTAACTTACTACCTATTCCATATACTTGCAACATCTGCCACATTGCTCCCTATCTACTCTATCATATGCCTTTTCTATATCCATAAATGCAATGAAAACTTCCCTACCTTTATCTAAATACTGATCACATATATGTTTCAATGTAAACACCTGATCTAGACATCCCCTACCCATTCTAAAGCCTTGTTCATCTGCAATCCTGCTCTCTTAACTGTAATTCTTTCAATAAGAACCTTACCATACACTTTACCTGGTATACTCAGTAAGCTTATTCCCCTGTAATTTTTACAGTCTCTTTTGTCCCCCTTCCCTTTCTGTAAAAGAACTCTACATTCTCTCTGGCAATCCCTAGGTACCTTCCCCTCATTCATACATTTATTAAACAAAAATACCAACCACTCCAACACCATGTATCCCCCTGCTTTTAACATTTCTGTCATGATCCCATCATTTCCAGCTGCTTTACCCCCTCTTATTCTACGTAATGCCTCATGCACTTCCCCCACACTCGCATCCTGCTCTTTTTCACTCCTAAAAGATGTTATATTTCCCTGGCCAGTGTATGAAATTACTTCCTCCCTTTCTTCATCAATATTTAAAAGAAAATATTTGACAGCAAAATAAATTTGTAAAACATGTAAAGGAATATTATGCACAGCAGTTTTAAGGATAAAATTGACCAAAGAAAGGAGGGATTAGTTAATAAAAATTGACTGTAATGTTACTATTCCCACTGAAATACACCTTTGGTATCCCCAAAATACATGATAAACTGTTACTTATTGTTTTTACCAAATAAACATTGGATTACAATTTTTTTTTTCAACACTCTGGCCATCTCCCACCAAAGCAGGGTGACCCAAAGAAGAAAGAAACACTTTCATGATCATTCAGCACTTTCATCATCATTCACACATAATCACTGTCTTTGCAGAGGTGCCCAGATATGACACTTTATATGTCACTCCAAACAGCCAGTACCTCAAACCCCTCCTTTAAAGTGCAGGCATTTTACAAATGTGGTACATACTATATTCACCAAAAAACTCAAACCTAAGAGAAGAACCTCATACCTTTGATATACCTTTGAAGAGTTTCAAGAGTTTCTCTACTCTCTGAGCCCAGCCATGGGCCAGGCTCGTCTGGTGCTTGCCTGGTCAACCAAGTGTTGCTGCTGGAGGCCCACTGCCCCACATATCCATCACAGCCTGGTTGATCTGGTACCTGGTGAAGATACCTGTCCAGTTTCCTCTTGAAGGTTTCTACACTTGTTCCAGCCGTGTTTCTGATATCTTCTGGTAAGATGTTGAATACTCTGGGACCCCAAATGTTAATACAGTGTTCCCTTATTGTCCCCATCGCACTCCTACTCCTCACTGGGTTTATTTTACACTTGCCCATATCTCTCACTCCGGTATGTTGTTATGGCAGTGTGCAGATTTGGGACCAGGCCTTCCCAGGTATATATTATCATGCATCTCTCTCTCCTCTGCTTCAGTGAGTACATGTTCAAGACTTGAAGGCATTCCCAGTAGTTTAGGTACTTTACTGGCTAAGTGTGAGCCATAAACGATCTTTGTATTTGTTCCAGCTCCGATATTTCTCCTGCTTTGAACGGGGCCGTCAGCACTGAGCAATATTTTAAGTGAGGGAGCATTAGTGATCTGAAGAGTGTCACCATCTACATTATTTCCCTTGTTTTGAAAGTTCTCAATATCCACCCCGTCATCTTCCTGGCTGTCGTGATCTTTGTCTTGTTATGGTCTTTAAAAGAAAGGTCTGCTGACATAATTATTCCCAGGTCTTTTACATATTTCTTACATTTTATTTGGTGACCCTCTTGAGTTTTGTTTACAGTGTTCCTTTTGAGTTCTTCATTCATTGCATACCTAAACAGCTGGAAATTATCACCATTGAACATCATGTTGTTCTCCACTGCCCACTGGAAAACCCTGCTTATGTCTTCTTGTAATTTTTCAATGTCCTGTACTGTAGTGACTTTCATGCTTATTTTGGTGTCATCTGCAAATGATGATACAAAAGTGTGCCAGGTGTTTTTATCTATATCTGCTATGAGAATGAGAAACAGCAGAGGTGCCAGGACAGTGCCTTGGGGCACTGAGCTTTTGACCTCGCTGATGCTGGATCTTGCCCTGTTCACTACTACTATTTGTGTTGTGTGTGTTAGGAACCCGAAAATCCACCTTCCTACCTTCCTGGTAATGCCCATGGCCCTAATTTTGTGAGCTATCACTTCATGATTTCATTTGTCAAACGCCTTTGCAAAATCTGTGTAAATCACATCTGCGTTTTGGTCGTCTTCCAATGCCTCCATAATTCTGTCATAATGGTTCAGCAGCTGTGACAAGCATGCTTATCCTGCTCTAAAACCATGCTGGTTTGGGTTATGCTGGTTGTGCTGGTTCATGAAATTTGTACTTCTGTCTCATCACTCTTTTGAATATTTTTATGATGTGAGAAGTTAGGGTTACTGGTCTGTAATTTTTAGCTAGTGCTCTACTACCTCCCTTATGCAATGAGCTATGTCTGCACACTTTAAGGCCTCCAGTATTTCACCTAGATCTAAGCTCTTTCTCTGAAGAATGATGAGTGCTCATGCTAATGGTACTTTACACTTCTTTATAAATAGAGCATTCCATGATTCTGGTCCAGGTGCTGAGTGAGTGGGCATGTTGTCCATTTCTTTTTCGAAATCCATGGGATTTGTACTAATGTCAGTTAGTTGGTCTGCGCGGCCTTCTTCTGGAGTGAAAAATATTTCTGCGTTTTCTACCTTGCTGTCATTTATTGGATTGCTGAACACCGACTCATATTGTTCTTTTAGGATTTCACTCATTTCCTGTTCATCGTCAGTATACGAGTCTCCTCTCAATATTGGTCCAATTCTACAGGTAGTTCTTAGCTTGGATTTTACAAAGGAATAGAAATATTTTGGATTTCTTGCAATATCTTGTATGGCCCTTTGTTCCCTTTGTACTACTTTTCTTTGGTATGACATGATGTTTATGTCAGGTCATGCTGTGACTTGACTATGGTCTAGAGCAAACTGAAATGTCGTCATAACGTTCCTCTCCTAAATGTGGATTTTAGCATTGTGGCTTTTTATTCTTTATAGTGGTATATATTTCCAAAATTTTCAATCACCTTGCATCCTAAGCAGTTTCTGTAGCAAAAAAAAAAATTTGTGCACATGATTTACTAGGTATATTTCAGAGTATGTGTATTTTTGAATGCATGATTAAAACATTATGAAAACATTATTAATAAACAGTGAACTCATGAAAAGAATAGCCTCTGTTTCTTTTTCTTTGGACATTACACTCACTCACTCACTCACTCACTCACTCACTCACTCACTCACTCACTCACTCACTCACTCACTCACTCACTCACTCACTCACTCACTCACTCACACACACACACACACACACACACACACACACACACACACACACACACACACACACACACACACACACACACACACACACACACACACACACAGAAGGCGTTTGACACAGTTCCACACAAGAGATTGGTGCAAAAACTGGAGGACCAAGCAGGGATAACAGGGAAGGCACTACAGTGGATCAGGGAATACTTGTCAGGAAGACAGCAGCGAGTCATGGTACGTGGCAAGGTGTCAGAGTGGGCACCTGTGACCAGCGGGGTCCCACAGGGGTCAGTCCTAGGACCAGTGCTGTTTCTGGTATTTGTGAACGACATGACGGAAGAATAGACTCTGAGGTGTCCCTGTTTGCAGATGACGTGAAGTTGATGAGAAGAATTCACTCGATCGAAGACCAGGCAGAACTACAAAGGGATCTGGACAGGCTGCAGACCTGGTCCAGCAATTGGCTCCTGGAGTTCAATCCCACCAAGTGCAAAGTCATGAAGATTGGGGAAGGGCAAAGAAGACCGTAGACAGAGTACAGTCTAGGGGGCCAGAGACTACAAACATCACTCAAGGAAAAAGATCTTGGGGTGAGTATAACACCAGGCACATCTCCTGAAGCACACATCAACCAAATAACTGCTGCAGCATATGGGCGCCTAGCAAACCTCAGAACAGCATTCCGACATCTTAATAAGGAATCGTTCATGACCCTGTACACCATGTACGTTAGGCCCATATTGGAGTATGCGGCACCAGTTTGGAACCCACACCTAGCCAAGCACGTAAAGAAACTAGAGAAAGTGCAAAGGTTTGCAACAAGACTAGTCCCAGAGCTAAGAGGTATGTCCTACGAGGAGAGGTTAAGGGAAATCAACCTGACGACACTAGAGGACAGGAGAGATGGGGGGACATGATAACAACATACAAAATACTGAGAGGAATTGACAAGGTGGACAAAGACAGGATGTTCCAGAGATTGGACACAGTAACAAGGGGACACAGTTGGAAGTTGAAGACACAGATGAATCACAGGGATGTTAGGAAGTATTTCTTCAGCCACAGAGTAGTCAGTAAGTGGAATAGTTTGGGAAGCGATGTAGTGGAGGCAGGATCCATACATAGCTTTAAACAGAGGTATGATAAAGCTCACGGTTCAGGGAGAGTGACTTAGTAGTGATCAGTGAAGAGGCGGGGCCAGGAGCTCGGACTCGAACCCCGCAACCTTAACTAGGTGAGTACACACACACACACACACACACACACACACACACACACACACACACACACACACACACACACACACACACACACACACACACACACACACACACACACACACACACACACACACACACACACACACACACACACACACACACACACACACACACACACACACACTCACACTCACACACACTCTCACACTCTCTCTCTCTCACACTCTCTCTCTCTCTCTCTCTCTCTCTCTCTCTCTCTCTCTTTATTTTTTTTTTTAACAAGTCTGCCATCTCCCACCAAGGCAAGGTGACCCAAAAAGAAAGAAAATCACCAAAAAGAAAAATGCTTTCATCATCATTCAACACTTTCACCTCACTCACACATAATCACTGTTTTTGCAGAGGTGCTCAGAATACAACAGTTTAGAAGCATATACTTATAAAGATACACAACATATCCCTCCAAACTGCCAATATCCCAAACCCCTCCTTTAACCCTTTGAGGGTCGACAGGCCCTCTCCAAAACTCGTTCTCAGGGTCGGCCAAATTTAAAAAAAAAAAATTATTTTCTCTTATGAAAAGATAGAGAATCTTTTCCCGATCATAAAGACACCAAAAGTTTGAAATTTGATAGAAAACTTACGGAATTATGGTCTCGCAAAGTTAGCGGTCTCGGCGATGTTTACGCATCGGCGATTTTGCCCACTTTGAGCCCCATTTTCGGCCAATTTCACTGTACTAGTCGACAAAAAACATGAATATTTCGCTAGAACTCCATTTTTTCTATCGAATGGGTGCAAGAAACCACCCATTTATTAATTCAACTATCCAGTACAGTGGTCAGAATTTAGCAATTTTGCCAATTTCACACAAATTTCAAAAGATGCCAATTTCCGAATAGGGTCCAGAATAAACAAGAAAGACATTCCTGGCACTAAAATGACATTTCCTCTAGTCATTAGTCACGTCTCAAGGCCCCTCTTATATTCTTTTGCTTTCCACTTTGAATTTTTATTCTCACAAAAAATATAAGATTTACTGTTATGCAGACTACTGCATTAGTGTAAAAAATGGTATAAATATTATTGGTGCACTTGTGAAAGAATATTAGACTCACCAGTTGACGTGTATTGCACGCTTGGCACGATTTGTTTACTTTTGAAGTTTGGTAAAAATCGAACATTTCTGCTACTTTGAGCTCAATTTCAAGGCACCTTTCATTGTAAAACCAGTCAAAATCATCTCAATTTCTGTAATATGTCTTCCATTCTATAAAATGAGACCAAGAAAACTAGAATACAACAATAAATACCATACGAAAATACACTGCAAAGTCGCTGATTTATTAAAAAAAAAATGGTCAAAGTTTTTTTTTTCTCATTATGCATTGTGTGCTGCAGGATTTTTTTTAGACTGTGCACACTGACCACATAGACCCATTCTTTCATATGAAGGCCTACCAGCTTTCTCCCACTAGATTTGAGGCCGCTAGAATTTATGAGTACCTGGAGTTTACCTGAAGAGAGTTCCGGGGGTCAACGCCCCCGCGGCCCGGTCAAAAACCCCTACGCGTAAAACGTACTAGTACGACCAAAACCCTCAAAGGGTTAAAGTGCAGGCACTGTACTTCCCATTTCCAGGACTCAAGTCCGGCTGTATAAAAATAACCGGTTTCCCTGAATCCCTTCACTAAGTATTACCCTGCTCAATAAAGTTTCTTATAACATTTATCTTTGCTTTAAGTGTCATTTCACATGTATAATTCTTCACTGGCAGATAGGTCATCTTAATTACAACTGCACATAAAAATTAAAGAGTTCCAGGTCACAACTTTTATCTGTTATAATTTTAGTGTTTGACATTGTGTCAACAGCCATTTGACCAATGGATAATTATGTTAGGTTTGTTATTTAGTGGCCTTTTTAATTTTCTTTGTTATTTTTATTTCTTCATAATGTTTGGAAAACATGCTGTAATAAATGCTGGTTCAGCCAAATGTCCGTTTGGCGAAATGTCCATTCGGGCGAATGTCCTTCGGTGAAATGTCCGTTGGCAAAGTGTCTGTTGGCCAAATGTCTGGGAGCCTGTAATAGAGGGATAGTACATTATTCATCAGCCTTTCCTATTTGCTTTTAAGAACGTCTAGCAGAGGTGACTCGCTTAGGACAGGTTGTCCCATCACTGGTGGCTCAAGTGCTCCTGTGCTTCCGTGTGTTGCTGCTGAGGCTCTCACCCCGTGGAGTAACTTCTCTCTGGCCTGTCATTATAACAGAACTTGTACAGGTTTTCCTCATGATGGAGCAGGAGCTAGCCACAGATACAGAACAATTCAGGTATGTGACTGTATCATTAGCTTTTAGAGAGTACAAATCTGTTCCTATGGTGATAATTAATTAATAAATACAAAAGTACTTAGAATTATCATTTGTTGCACAAATAAGTACTGTACATTAGTAAACTAACTTATATTCATGCAGTTTTAGTATAAATTTGTTTTGAAAGTAACTCTTACCACTGATTTATTTTCGGATGCATTATATAAATTTATACTTTATATTCAGTTAATTATATCCTATACTGCAAGCAATTCAAAACATGCAGCAGTGTCTCGAAGACATTAGTTGGCTTAATTGCTGTTTCTGAGTATTTTTGCATATTGTGTTCTAAAATTAACATAAAATGGATAACATTCTTTTCCACGCTCCAGAAAAGTGAACATTCATTCGTGCTTGCAAAATTCTGTTTTATTTGTGTCAAATTGTTTGGTTATCATTATCAATTTAATTTTGTTCATTATTTTACCTGCCTCTGCAAGATGCCTTGGTAATATCTGCATGTTGTTTCTACACTATAAAATTGGATATACCTGTACCTAGTTCACTAGTAAAAATTTCTAACCTTTAAATATAAAATTTTATGTAACACTTTTCAAACAATCTGTAGTCAAATTTTTCTTGCTAGTTCTTTATATTCATACCTCTTTAGTTGGTCATATTATTATTATTACAGTGGTACCTTGAGTTACGAACTTAATTCATTCCAGAAGGCTGATCGAGTTCCGATACCAAACGAATTTGTTCCCATAAGGAATACTGTAAATTAGATTAGTTCGTTTCAGCCCCCAAAAATATTTGGTATTTGGGACCTGACGAGCTGTTGGAGTGTGAGCAGGGTAATATTTAGTGAAAGGATTCAGGGAAATCGGTTATTTTTATATAGCTGGGCTTGAGTACTGGAAATGGGAAGTACAATGCCTGCACTTTAAAGGAGGGATTTGGGATATTGGCAGTTTGGAGGGATATGTTGTGTATCTTTATACGTATATGCTTCTAAACTGTTGTGTTCTGGGCACCTCTGCAAAAACAGTGATTATGTGTGAGTGAGGTGAAAGTGTTGAATGATGATGAAAGTATTTTCTTTTTGGGGATTTTCTTTCTTTTCGGGTCACCCTGCCTCGGTGGGAGACGGCCAACTTGTTAAAAAAAAAAAAAAAAAACACTTACATAATTGTTCGAGTTGGGAGCTGTTCGAAACTCGATGTACCACTGTATAATCAAAACTAAGCACTAAACCCACAAGGGTCATACAGCTTAGTTGGTCATAACTTCATTAACATAATGCTTCATACAGATGGATGGCTGTATATCTTGTATTATTTTTAATTCTGTAGCAAAGGTATCACAAGTGGTAAGAACATAAGGGATGATATACAGTTAAGTAAGGATAGTTTCATAACCATTTTCTTGGTGAATGCAATAAAAATAATAATTCCAGACTGTTGTGGACTACTAAGATCATAATTATAGCATAGCTAACATTGTTGAAATTGATAAGACTTAGTGTTATAAGTACATATATACAGTAATAATTTGTTTTCATAATACTGTTTAGCTTAGGTTTTCTCTATGTAGGTGAAATAAAAGTGTTTCATACCAGTTACGAATTTTTATCACGATATATGAGCAGCTATGTAGGTAGTAGGTTGGTAGACAGCAACCGCCCAGGGAGGTACTACCGTCCTGCCAAGTGAGTGTAAAACGAAAGCCTGTAATCGTTTTACATGATGGTAGGGTTGCTGGTGTCTTTTGTCTGTCTCATAAATATGCAAGATTACAGGTAAGTCTTGCTACTTCTACTTACACTTAGGTCACACTACACATACATGTACAAGCATATATATACACACCCCTCTGGGTTTTCTTCTATTTTCTTTCTAATTCTTGTTCTTGTTTATTTCCTCTTATCTCCATGGGGAAGTGGAACAGAATTCTTCCTCTGTAAGCCATGCTTGTCGTAAGAGGCGACTAAAATGCCGGGAGCAAGGGGCTAGTAACCCCTTCTCCTGTATATATTACTAAATTTAAAAGGAGAAACTTCAGTTTTTTCTTTTGGGCCACCCCACCTCAGTGGGATACGGCTGGTACGTTGAAAGATGAGCAGCTATCTACAGATAAGGTTTCACTTAAACCCCCCCCCCCCCCCAAAAAAAAAAAAAAAATAAGTGGAAAGAGTTGAATAAGGAGCATAATGTTTGTTTACACATTTAGTTTCTACTAGTCTAACATGATTAAGGAATCTACATAGAGTAGTCCTCCCGTATCCGCAGGGGATATGTTCCAAGACCTACCGTGGATGGTTTTAAAGGACTGCCAGTATCACTACTTTTGCACTTTGCGGCTATTATCAAGCAAAATTAAGGGTTATTTTTGAGCCACGGTAAACCATGGATAACTGAAACTGCAGTTAACGAATCCGTGGATACGGGGGTTCTACTGTATTTTATTTATGAATACATAATACAATATGTGTTCACAGGGATCTTTAAGTAATTGAATACAGTATTGTACATATAAATCAGGTTTTATATTTTATATCCCAAGTATTTCCAGAGGTATGGAAGACTATCTTATATAATAGCTTATATTTCTTCCCTGACCTGCCTATGTTGATGGTGATGGTGCGTTGATGACGAACAGCAAGAAGGGGGGCAGGTAATGATTGGTAGCTGCAGGAATGTCTCTTCTGATTAGCTGTTTTTTTCATTTATGGTCATATTCTGAACATTAATTATCTCTCAGGAAAAAGCTTTTTACTTGATAAGCAAAGTCTAAGGTTTATAATCTTATTACGTATTTAATACTTCAGTCTTTATTGTTCAAGTCTTAAGCTATATACCTGATAAATAATTTGTTTTTGGAATGTGCCATTTGCATCTGCCAATTAAGTTAAAGTTAGTTGCTTCCATGCTTAGGTGCAGCATAGTAAAATTAGTGTTTATTTTTGTAGTTTGATTGTTGTCGATTGCTTTGCCGTTTTTTACATTTTATCTTGAAATATTTTGTCTATATATGCAGGCATCCCACACTTTTAATGACTGATGCTTTCAACCAAGTCTTCAGTTAAACCATATTTATTGGAACATTTTTCCCTAGTTTCGTATTAAAAGAATTACATTACTGTTTATAATAAATGACATTTTTATGAAAGTATCAAGTATGAACCACTGGTGTGTATACAAGGAATGAACAGCATAACTTAACCTTAATCTCTCTTCTAGTCATCCTTCTTATGATTAGAGGAGAAGTGTGGTGTTAAGCTGCTTGGAGGAAGAGGATGTGTAGGATCATCTGCTTCCTTTTCTGCAATTAGCTTAGGGAGGAGGGCTGTTGTCATAAGTTACACTGCTTGTACAGGACCTTATTCTAGGAGGGCCCCACATATACAGCAGTGAATATTACTGTGAAGTGAAACAAAACCTTTTTTTCACTTTTGAATGCATATAAAAATCCTGATAACATATTTACACCATCATATATCAAGTGAGCAATATAGGCCTAAAAAATGCATATACAGTACACAAACTACTTACCATAAAATATTTTCATCCTTAGCATATAGTGAGTGGTAAATGTATTTATTGTAGGTAGCCTGAATAAATGAAGAATGAGTGTAATTGACAATCACTGTATTAACAAAACACTGTAAAGCAAGTGCTGTGAAGTGGGGTCCTCCTGTATTGATTTGGCTGTAAAGGTACTTATAAAATATTCATCCGTTGAAGACTACAGCACCATAAAGCACCTGAAGCTCATTGTTGACATATTCACTTAAGTCTAAAGCTGTGAACTTCATGTGGATAATTGTTTTAGGAGCTGCAAGCCTGCTTCAGAATGCAATAAAAATCTCCTCTAATAATTATATTGTTACCGGTTAGCTGGACTTGAATCCTGGAGGTGGGATGTACGTACAGTGCCTACATTGTGAAAGAGGGGTAGGGATGTTGCAGTTTGGGAGGTTGTGTGACCTGTGATGTCAGCACACCTCTGGCAGGTCGGTGAGTGTGTTTCTTCATTTTTGGGTCATCCTACCTTGGTAGGAGATGGCCAATGTGCTAAAAATTAAAAGTTAAATAGTTTATCTTACTAATTTTGCATTGTTGGAGTGTGAGCAGGGTAATATTTAGTGAAGGGATTCAGGGAACCAGTTATTTTCATATAGTCGGACTTGAGTCCTGGAAATGGGAAGTACAGTGCCTGCACTTTAAAAGAGGGGTTTGGGATATTGGCAGTTTGGAGGGATATGTTGTGTATCTTTATACATATATGCTTCTAAACTGTTGTATTCTGAGCACCTCTGCAAAAGCAGTGATAATGTGTGAGTATGGTGAAAGTGTTGAATGATGATGAAAGTATTCTCTTTTTGGGGATTTTCTTTCTTTTTTGGGTCACCCTGCCTCGGTGGGAGATGACCGACTTGTTGAAAAACAAAAAATATATTTATTTATATGTATATATAAATATATACATATATGTATATATAAATATATACATATATGTATACAGGAGGGCCCCGCTTTACGGCGTTTCACTTTACGGCGTTCCGCTAATACGGACATTTCAAATTATGACCAAAACTCGCTATACGGCTCCCCCCACCTGTCTTTCTAATACGGTCACAGCGGCCCACCGAGTTTGTTTACATTCTCCCTGAGCACATCTCCTTATTATGTCTGGAAACTTTCCAAAATTTCAAGTGTTTTAAAGTTATTGTATATTTTATATGTATTGTACTTGATAATTAAACTTGTGTACACCTGTACCTAAATGAACTTACACACTGTGCTGGCATGTAGGACACATTAAAATCACTAAGAGTCTCTCTACTCTTGATGCAATAATAATAATAATAATAATAATAATAATAATAATAATATAATAATAGTAATAATAATAATCTCTTGGGCGCATTAATGTCGCATATTACGTTAATATAGACATTTCCCTTAATCTATCTATGATATTTTTTTCAAAATTATATAAGAAACACATTATGTAACACACAAACATGATACATGCACCCACAGTATAAAAATTTATACAAATATATATGAGATGTTTACCAAACGGTTTGTAGAAGTGTCGGAAGAATTACGTTTTCTCTAGCCCGTCACCTGTTACTAAGGATAGCTGTAGAAAAATATTCCTTTCGTATGCCTTCACTTTATAGCTATAATTCTGTACTAACTTGTACACAGTGTAAGAGTATTTGTTTCATGATTTAATTATTATAATAATAATAAAAATATTGTAAGGTAAAAGTTTCACAAACTCTTACAAATGTACATGAATGAACTAAAACTGGACACGTATTAATACTGTCTATTTCGCCTGACCGAGTGATCGTCCACAACCTGTTCAGTTTGTTTGTTTACGCTGTCTGAGCTCGGTGTATCATTAAATGTTGTATATTAGGTTAATATACACATTTTCATTAATCCATCCGTGATATTGTTTTCAAAATTATATAATAAACACGATACATAACATAAATACATAACATATGTGTAGAGAACCTAGGATAACCCAAAAAATCAGAGTGACTTACTTCCATTGCCTTCACTCAGAGCATCATTTCTTCTCAAAATGATGTTACATGAGAATGGGAGTGTTCTTCTTTATTTATTCTACCGTATCAATGTAGAGACAACCTGTACACAATGTAACTTGTACACAAACCAGACGTGTACACTGTTTACAAAACTTACCTTCGCCTGGTTTGTTTACATAACTCTGCGCCTGTCCTCTCTCATGCACTCATTCTTTCTCTCTGGTATGGTAGCCTGGCTGACTACCATACATACCACACTTGATTTTTTACAATAAATACTACTCATCTCACCCTATATTTTAAGGTAAGTAATGAGTGAACTGTATATACATTTTATCGCTCTGGGATGCTTAAATATCATAGAATAGTATGTGTGGGTGGGTTGGCCTGGTATGGTAGCCTGGCTGACTACCATACATACCACACTTGATATTTTACAATAAATACTACTCATCTCACCCTATATTTTAAGGTAAGTAATGAGTGAACTGTATATACATTTTATCGCTCTGGGATGCTTAAATATCATAGAATAGTATGTGTGGGTGGGGTGGCCTGGTATGGTAGCCTGGCTGACTACCATACATACCACACTTGATTTCTTACAATAAATACTACTTGTCTCACCCTAGATTAAGACTATAAATATTTTAAGGTAAGTAATGAGTGCACTATGTGTGTATTGTACTTTTTTATTGTTTTTTGATGCCTGGTTCTATTGCTAACATAATATATGTTAGTGTAAACTTGTTATCTAGTGTTTGTATGCATTTGTAAGTGGAAAAAAAGGGTGTTCCACTTTACGGCGGTTTCCGCTTTACGGCGGTAGCCTGGAACCTAACCCGCCGTATAAGTGGGGCCCTCCTGTATATATATATATATATATATATATATATATATATGTATATATATGTGTATATATATATATATATTTATAATATATATATATTTATATATATATACATATATATATATATATATATATATATATATATATATATATATATATATACATACATACATACATACATATATATGTTTACTGTGATCGTATTGCATATACGTATATATGTATATGTATATATAATATATATTTTTTTTAACAAGTTGGCCGTCTCCCACCGAGGCAGGGTGACCCAAAAAGAAAACAATTTTCATCATCATTCAACACTTTCACCTCACTCACACATAATCACTGTTTTTGCAGAGGTGTCTTACTAACAGTTCACTAAATGCTGAGTCATATCGGGACTTGTGTATTCATTCTTTGCTGTCATCTGTGTAAGTCCCATCTCATTTAAGCAGGGGTCCAGTACTGGATGTGGTTTTTGCCATAGATTTGGCATAAGAAAAGAAGCATTTTTTTTTTTTTAAATTTCATTTATGGCTTTAAGATCTTCCTGTGTTTCTTGTCTCCTGTATTATTCCTTAAGTGTAAGTTCAATATTTGCTATTTCTCTGACCAATGCCTCCTTTTGTATATCAGATATACTGGACCCTTTCAACAGCTTTGTGATTTTTCGCTTGTATAGGGAGCATTTCTCTATTTCTAGTTTACATCTTCTCTTCTTTTTTTCTTAAAGAAATGTGCCTTGAGCATACCTTAAGTGCCACAGAGTTGATTCTTTCTAGGCATAGGTTCATATCTGTTTTGTTTAGGTTATCTTCCCAGCTTGTTTCATCAAGGATATGGTTGATTTGATCCCACTGTATGTTTTTTGTTATTGAACTTGAATTTGGTGAAGGCACCCTCATACCTGATCTCTGTATGCTGGTCATGAGCCCTGCACGTACAGTAGGGTCCCACTTATACAGCAGGTTAGGTTCCAGGCTACTGCCAGAAAGCAGAATGCCATTGTTTTCCACTTATAAATGCATATAAATGCCAGATAACAAGTTTACACTAACATATATTATGTTAGTAATAGAACTAGGCATTAAAAAACAAGAAAAAGTAAAATACACACACAGTACACTCATTATTTACCTCAGAATATTTGTAGTCTTAATGTAGGGCAAAAGGTGAGTAGTATTTACTGTAAGAAGTTAGGTGTGGTAGCCCTCCTGGCCACTCCACCCACACATAATATATTATGACGATGCCTAAAGCTCCATAGAGTGATCAAATTCATATACAGTACACTCATTACTTACCTTAAAATATATGTAGTCTTAATGTAGGGTGAAAGGTGAAAAGTATTTATTTGTAGAAAGTGGTGTGGTAGGTAGGGTAGTGTAGGGAAGCCAGCCTGGCCACCTCACCCACTATGTAAAGAAACAGACAATGCATCTGGTTATGATTCATAAACATTCATACAAACACCTTACATTGTGTACAAGTTGCCTCCACAGTGGTACAGTAGAATAAATAAAGACCAACACTTCCATTCTTATGTAATTTTTAGAAGAATGATGCTCTGACGAATTATTATTATTATTATTATTACAAATTATTATTATTACAAATTATTATTATTACAAGTTATTATTATTATTGCTATATATATAGAGTGAAGGCATACGAAAGGAATATTTATCTACAGTTATCCCCCAGTGTTTGACTAGAGAAAGCATAATTCTTCTGACACTCCTACAAAGCCGCTTTGTAAATAGATCTCATATTTATGTCAGTTTTTATTCTGTGGGTGTATCTATAATGTTTATATGCTATGTAACGTGTTTCTTATATAATTTTGAAGAAAATATCATAGATGGATTAATGAATATGTCTATATTAACATAAAATATGACATTTAATGTGCCCAAGAGAGATTATTATTACATAGTATTACTATGGCATCATGAGTAGAGAGAGACTTATTGATTTTAATGTGTACCTGCATGCCAGCACAGTGTGTAAGTATATTTAGGTAAAGGTACACATAAGCTTAATAAATACGCAATACCTTTAAAACACTTGAAATTTTGGAAAGTTTCCAGATATCATAGATGTGCTAATGGAGAATGTAAGCAAACCGGGTGGGGCGCGCCATATTTGAACGACCGCTTGCTGTATAGCAAATTTTGGCCATAATTTAAAATCGCCATATTAGCAGAACGCCGTAAGGTGAAATGCCATACAGCTGGGCCCTACTGTACATGGCTGTTCTTCTATTATGTTCTGGGCTGAGTGTATTGTCTTTGATACTGTTATATTTTGTACCAGGTTATCATTATAAGTGCAGATGAGGTCAATTGTATTTTCCAGTCTTGTTGACTCCACTTGTTTTCTGGCTTAAGGTGAATTTGTTGCAGAGATGTAATGGGGTTATCCTTGCTAAAACATTATTTGAACATTATTTGAAACACTAGTTTCTCCCAGAATGTAGTATTGGTGTTCACAATTGCACCCATTATGATATAGTTTTCAGGAACGCCCTAATTTTTGGCTTACACTTAGCATCAATATTTTTGATAAGTTGAGAAAGGTTCTACTTAACCCTTAAACTGTCCAAACGTAGATCTACGTTTTTTCAACATTTGAAAGTACACCTACTATCCGACTTACGACCGAGTTCGGTTCCAAGAAACCGGTCATAAGTCGAAATGGTCGTAAGTCGAACTTTACTACTGAATATCAACATAACATTTTTGTAATGACTTTATTTTATTGTTTTATTTTGGTATTTCATGTTTTACTTTACTTTTCATGCTGTTAGTACTGTATTTTATACTGTAAGGTTTAGGATAAACACTGTGTACAACACAAATAGTTGTTTATTTCCCAGAAATTTGGCATAAAAAAACACGGTCGTAAGTCGAGTGGTCGTAAGTTGAGCGGGTCGTAAGTCGGATGGTAGGTGTATGTAAAAAAAGTAAATCTCCTTTTTTTTTTTTTTTTACATTTGAAAACATGTAAAAAAACTTTGATCTCCTTGTTTTTGTTTGTTATATTTGAAAATATGTAAAAAAATGTAGATCTACTTTTGGAGCACTATGCATGTGAACTTAGATCTGCTTGGACAGTTTAAGGGTTAAATAATAATCCTTGACAGTATTTACAACCTTAACTCAATGACTGAGTTAATTATGCCATTTTTGGAGGGAAGAAACACAAGCTTAACTTCTGTGGAAAAGTCATTTAACCCTTTCAGGGTCGGCAGGCCCTCTCCTAAACTTGTTCTCAGGGTCGGAAATTTTTAAAAAAAAAAATTATTTTTCTTATGAAATGATAGAGAATCTTTTCCCAATCATAATGACACCAAAAGTATGAAATTTGATGGAAAACTTATGGAATTATGCTTTCGCAAAGTTAGCGGTCTCGACGATGTTTACGTATCGGCGATTTCGCCCACTTTGGGCCCTATTTTCGGCCAATTCCAATGTACCAGTCGACAGAAATCATTACTATTTTGTTAGAACTCCAATTTTTCTATCGAATGAGTACAAGAAACCACCCATTTACCGATTTCAACTCTCCAATAAAGTGGTCCAAAACTGGCAATTTTGCTAATTTCACATAATTTTCAAATAGAGTCTAGAATAAACAAGACAGACATTCCTGGCACTAAAATAACATTTCCTCTGTTCATTAGTCATGTCCCTAGGCCTCTATTACATTTCTTTTGCTTTCCACTTTGAATTCTTATTCTCACAAAAAAATAGAAGATTTACTGTTATGCAGACTACTGCATTAGTGTAGACATGGTGTAGAAATGTTATAAATAATATCAGTGCACTTGTGAAAGAATATTAGACTCACCAGTTGACGTGTATTGGATGCATGGCTTGATTTATTTACTTTTGAACTTTGGCAAAAATCAAACATTTCTGCTACTTTGAGTTCAATTTCAAGGTACTTTTCATTGTGAAACCAATAAAAATCATCTCAATTTCCATAATATGTCTTCCGTTCTATAAAACAAGACCAGGAAAACTAGAATACAACCATAAATAGCATACGAAAATACACTGCAAAGTCGCTGTTTTAAACCAAAAACATGGAGTTTTTTTTTTCTCATTATGCACTGTGTGCTGCAGGATTCTTTTTTATACTGCGCACACTGACCACATAGACCCATTCTTCCGTATGTAAGCCTACCAACTTTCTCTCACTAGATTTGAAGGCGCTAGAATTTATGCGTACTAGTACGGCACCAACCCTGGCGTGCAAGCCGTACTAGTGCAGCACCAACCCTGAAAGGGTTAAAATAAGTGGATAGCATTGAGTATTTATGCCCTGTGAGTAGTGTTTGTTGATGTAGTGTTTTTGAATAGCTGGGCAAATAAAAGGAAATATCAATACAATACAATACAGCAATATGAACCCATGGTTTCTTGTTCTAGCACCACAGTACAAAGATTCCTTTCTATGTACTAAATACAAGTGCAGCATAGACAAGTGGTAAATGGACACTTAATGCATTGAAGTCTTTATTGGCACAACATTTTGCCCAGTGAGAAAAATTAAAACTTGTGTAGTGCATAACCAAAATCATCTGAGACATTGAGTCAGTTCCTGATCAGCCGGGCTGTGGCTCGTACGTTGGTTTGCGTGCAGCCAGCAGCAACAGCCTGGTTGATCAGGCTCTGATCCACCAGGAGGCCTGGTCACAGACCGGGCCGCGGAGGCGTTGACCCCCGGAACTCTCTCCAGGTAAACTCCAGGAACCTTCACACCCTACTCAGGATACAAGGATACAAAAGTCTACAGTATCTCCTGTAGTGGATGTCATCAAGTTGATACTGGAAAAATTGCTAGTAGTTTTCCCACATTAACACAAATAGACCTGTAAAATTTCCATGGGGAAATGGAATAGAATTCTTCCTCCATAAGCCATGCGTGTCGTAAGAGGAGACTAAAATGCTGGGAGCAAGGGGCTAGTAACCCCTTCTCCTGTATAAATTATTAAATTTAAAAAGAAAAACTTTTGTTTTACCTTTTGAGCCACGCTTCCTCAGTGGGATACAGCCGGTTTGTTGAAAGAGAAAGAAGACCTGTAAAATGGACATCATTGTATGTGTACAACATTGTAACACCTTTCACATCAAGGGACGGTGCCAGGCTACAATTTCAAGAAAACAGTATGTTTAAAAGTAGGTGCCTGGAGTCTTCTACAATCAAATTAACATAGTAAAACAAAGTTGTAGTATATTGACATTGACAATTCCCATAGCTCACATCATCTTCAAATAAAGGAAACCTAGCATGGGCCAGTAGGCCTCTTGCATTGCTTCAGAATTACTCAGCTTATTTACACCTGACCAGCCCTGGATGCCCTCAAGCTGTGCTATATACTCATAAAGCTCACTCATGAGGGATTTATTGTACCAATAAAAACTTTGTGTAAGTGCCTTTTCACCAAAAGATTGCTTTTGTAGAAGTTTCTCCATAGCCCTTGGCATTTTAGTGGTATACTAATATGGGCCTCAGCCTAAAATCCTTTGTTGCACTGCCTCCCAGAAATATTAAAGTGTCTTACATATTGAAACTAATGGGCCTTCTCTTATCCTTTGTGCCCTTGTAATTATCATATAATGCCATTTTGGGACTTGTGTTCCCTGCAGTAAAATGTAACAAGAGTTTCAATGAAACAGGACCAAAAAAACTCCAGTTCTTCTTCTTCTTCTTCTTCTTCTACTTTCAACAAACCAGCTGAATCCCACTGAAGCAAGGTGACCCAAAAAGAAAAACAAAAGTTTTACACCACAAGTTATCATGCAAAATAATAATAATAAAGACTGGTTATCAAGTCTACTCTACCATCTACATTTAATGCTTGAGCCTGGCTGTTTCATGTGTTCATTTGTTTGAATAGTGTGTGCTCATGGACACTTCCCAGCTAGAGTGAGCCACTTGGATTATTCAAAGAGTAAAAATTAGAAATCATTGTGTTCCCTAATATATCCATAGCCTTTAAGTAAAATTATTTATACGTAGTTTTTAAGTGAAATTATTTATGCATTATATTGTTCATTAAAAAGTTGTTAAAACAGGGATGCCTGTATTTTTTTTAATTGTCTTGAAGTATAAAGTGTAATTACTGCTTATTTTGTTATTTAAATACATGCATAATATGTATAGCACATTAACAGTAAAGTATTATTGTTAAAGTAAACAATAAAAGTGGAGAAGTGTACAAGTATTCATGTACATTCACATCAGTTTAGTGTATAGTATTTTACAATATCAGTAAACACTCGGCGACAATTACCACTCTTGCTATTACTAAGCAGCTTACATTACATTTTCCTTTGTATATTGCATGAAGCACTAATAAAGTAATTAGTACAAGTGAGAATTATCACAATTGCTGTTTTCAGATTGGGAAGATTTGGAAGCCAAGTTGCAGAAGTTGGTATAGGAGTTTGAAATTTATACACAGTATTTTAGAAGGAAGTTTAAAGTGATTGCACAAAAGAACCAAGTGATGAAAATAATTGAAGGTATAGAGAAAAAGATAAGATGTCACAGTTGAAGGAAGGAGTATGAAGAAAGTAAATATACTTAGATAATGTACATGAAAGTGAATATATCAATACAAGTTTATGAATAGATGTAGGAATGGAAATTGAAAGACCATTGAAGAAGTACAGCCTCTCCTCACTTAATGACAGAGGTCCGTTCCTAAGATCACGTCAGTAAACGAATTCGTCGCTAAGCAAGGACCATACTACAATAGTAGTGGGTTTGTGTCAACCGTCTTTGATATTGTTTTAATGTCACCTTTGCATCATTTATAACATTTTTAGTATATTTTTAAATGTTTATACAATAGTGTACTGTATGGTGTAATAAACAGAATAGAGGAAATCAGCTCTAATATACATTATTTAGGTATGCATACTGACCAGAGAGCCCGTCATAAGTCTGAGTTGTTGGTAAACGAGTACGTTGCTAAGTGAGGAGAGGCTGTACTGTATTTTATGGCGTCGAAGATACTATTTTTTTTTTCCAAAGTCTCAAAAATTTAATCAGCGTCTTGAAGGCCAAGTACCATTTATCTTTATTTTTTTTTTAAATTTAGCCACTCAGAAATGGGGGGTACCCTCGGCACTGGAGCATCTTATTCGCCATAAAATACGGTAATCTGTGGGATAAAGAAGCTTGTCAATAGTTACAAAAATGAGAATGCATCACAAGTTTAGTAGTGGCAATGCTTTTGTACAAATGTGAAACTTAGTACTGTATGTAATTGTTTCAGCAAGGAGAAGTCTGGAGACATTCGAAGATTGATGATATGAAAATTATATTTTAAAGAATGGAAAATATGTTGAGATTGTTTGATCATGTAGAAAGAATGGAACAAAATAGATCGGTAAAGAGGATCTATAAATCTAGTGTGGATGGAAAGAAGAGTAGGAAACATTCAAGGAAGGGGTGGGTGAAGGATGTGAGGAAGGGGATGTAAGATAGAGGTTTGGACATTTAATAGGCATTACACAAATAACCCACACATGGGAGAATGAAATTTATTCCCAGTGGACGGTCTGACTTGGACCAGTGGTCCAAGTTGGAGCGTAACATCATAAGTTTCATTTTCCTACATGCGGCTTATTTGTGTATTGTTCAAGTCATGGTATTGTGCCTTTTCATTCATTCAGTAGGCATGTGTAAGCATAGTGGACCAGGATAAGAAGAGGCTAGAGTGATTCCAGGGATTTAAGGGTGGGGAGGTTGCTGGCATCTCTGTTTTTGGTTATAAAACTTCTCAACACATGTTTTATACAGGTAAGGCAATACACAGATATTTCAAGGAATTTAACAAAATATATGAATATGTCTAATGGTGATTTTTATGCTATACAATGCTTCATTAGTGCTTCAAGATCCAGAAAAAAAAAGATTAACACTCCTTGTGAAGTTTTCTAGTTGCTATACAAATGTACAAAATACTGGCAAAACATTAGTGATTCACAAACTGTAAATGCTACATTCATATGCATGGACTTATATTGTAGTTACTAATATCATGGAGATGATTACCTCTTCAGTGGATGCATGAATATTTAAATGATGTAGATAAATGTCAGTATTTTAGTGATTGGTGTTCCGAGAGCCATAACATATGTATGTGTTTATTGAGTTGACAGATTTTTATAGACATGCTATACATTATAATTTTAGAAGTAGAAAATTCCTGTTTTTAAATAAATTTGGTTAGTTGTATTTGCTACTGGGTTTCCACAGTAGGATGGTGATCTTAGCTCATCAAATAAAGGAATTACTATAATACAAAGGAAAAATATAATTCACATGCTGTTATTAATGCTTCAAACATAACTTTAATTTCCATATGAAATTGTTATATAAATATAAAAAAATTATTTAACAGCCAAGAGTAGGCCTTCGTATTAACTTAAGACTAAACTATGAATGCAAGTACTTATGTTGTTTATAGAGTTTTTGTATTATCATTATTAATATTGGTATTATTATACCACCATAAATATATGTGATTATGTATCAGTGATTATGTATGAGTGAAGTGAAAGTGTTGAATGATAATGAAAGTATTTTCTTTTTGGGGATTTTATTTCCTTTTGGGTCACCCTGCCTCGATGGGAGATGGCCGACTTGTTGAAAAAAAAAAAAATACAGGTCTCCCTCAACATTCACGTTTTCAGCTTTCGCGGGCTTCACACATTCGTGAATTCCCAACCGCCAAATTCCCAGCCACCAAATTCCCAGCCACCAAATTCCCAGCCGCCAAATCATATTCAAGTTTCCCGCCACCTGCGAATCCCTACTACCCTCCCTCCGACCCCCGCAACTGGCAGCCAGCCCTCCCACCACTCAGTGTGGTGAGTGTTTTGTTTGTTCATTATTTGCTATTAAACTACAGTATAAATAATGTAAACACATTCATGACTGCATATTGGAATGGCTATTTGGACAGGTATTGGATGGTGACATCATGTGTTTACTCTTGAACACAGCAAAGAATCAAACATTTCTGCTACTGCTAATAATAACAATAGTAATAATAATAATAATAATAATAATAATAATAATAATAATAATAATACGATATAATTGAAGAAGGAAATTGTACAAAAATACGAGGGAGTGGTTGACACATCGTCAGTGTGGCTTTGTTTATGCTGGAGTGAACATTAGTCTCCCTGCTCTTCCAAACATTTCACAATAATTCATTGTTTGGTGCTTGTAGATTGAGTGTGACTGGAGTGGTTGAGGCAGTAGTAGAGGCAGTGGTAGAGGCAGTGGTAGAGGCAGTGGTAGAGGCAGTGGTAGAGGCAGTGGTAGAGGCAGTGATAGAGGCAGTGGTAGAGGCAGTGGTAGAGGCAGTGATAGAGGCAGTGGTAGAGGCAGTGATAGAGGCAGTGGTAGAGGCAGCGATAGAGGCAGTGATATTTACTAACATATATGTTATAAATAATAGTACATTATGAATAACATTTATTATTATTATAAATGTTATTAATATTAACATGTACTATTATTATTTATAACATACATATATGTTAGTAAATACCACTGCCTCACCCACTGCCTCTATCACTGCCTCTATCACTGTCTCTATCACTGCCTCTACCACTGCCTCAACCGCTGAATTATTGTGAAATGTTTGGAAGAGCAGGGAGACTAATGTTCACTCCAGCATAAACAAAGCCACACTGACTATGTGTCAACCACTCCCTCGTATTTTTGTACAATTTCCTTCTTCAATTATATCATATTATTATTATTATTATTATTATTATTACTATTGTTATTATTAGCAGTAGCAGAAATGTTTGATTCTTTGCTGTGTTCAAGAGTACACACATGATGTCACCATCCAATACCTGTTCAAATAGCCATTCCAATATGCAGTCATGAATGTGTTTACATTATTTATACTGTAGTTTAATAGCAAATAATGAACAAACAAAACACTCACCACACTGAGTGGTGGGAGGGCTGGCTGCCAGTTGCGGGGGTCGGAGGGAGGGTAGTAGGGACTGGCATTGGTTGAGGAAGTGGTGGAGGCAGTGGTGGAGTCTGTGGTATTTAATAACATACATGTTATTAAAGCATAACATGTATATATTTAGTACAACTTACGAAGTTTTCATGTATTTTATGATTGTTCATGGTTCAACAAGTTAAGCAGTATTGTATTATATTTCCCTACAATATATTGGGGCACCAAACATTCACGGTTTTTCAACATTCGCGAGGCTCTTGATCCCCTAACCCTCGCGAATGTTGAGGGACACCTGTACATGGAAAAGGGGAAGGTACCTAGAGACTGGCAGAGAGCATGTATAGTTCCTTTATATAAAGAAAAGGGGACAAAAGAGTGTAAAAATTATAGGGGAATAAGCCTGTTGGTATAACAAGTGTATGGTAGAGTTATGTATTATTGAAAATAATTAAGGGTAAAAGAGCAGGATTGCAGTTGGACGAGGATTATTATTATTATAAGCAAAAAGAAGCGCTAAACCTACAAGGGTCAGATGAACAAGGAGACTAGAAAGTAGGGGATGTGTAGAGTAAGTGTTTACATTGAAGCATATAAGTGAACAATATTTAGATTAAGGTAGAGAAATTTTCATTGCTCTCATGGATTTAGAAAAGGCATATGATAAAATGAATAGGAGAGCAGTGTGGCAGATATTGCAAGTGTATGGAATTGGTGGTTGGTTACTGAACGCTGTTAAGAGTTTTTATGAGAATACTGAGGTGCAGGTTAAGGTATGTAGGAGATGGGGAGTTTATTTTCCAGTAAAAGTAGGGCTTAAACAGGGATGCATGATGACACCATGGTTGTTTAACATATTTATAGAAGGGGTTATAAAAGAAGTGAATGCTAAGGTGTTGGGGAGAGGTGTGGGATTAAAATACTATGCAGAATCTAATACAAAATGGGAGTTGTCACAGTTGCTTTTTGCTGATGACACTGTGCTTTTGGGAGATTTTGAAGAGAAGTTGCAAAAGCTGGTGCATTAATTTGGGAGGGTATGCAAATGAGTTAGGTAATGAAAGATTGGGTATCAGATTGGAAGGAGGTAGTATGGAGGAAGTGAATGTGTTCGGATATTTCGAACTGGCTTGTTGATAGATGGGTATACGAAAGACAAGGCAAGCCATGGAATTGATGAAGGTAAAAAGGTGGGTGGTGCATTGAGGCACCTGTGGAGACAAGGAATGTTATCCATGGAGGCAAATGTATGAGAATAGTGGTACCAACATCTTTATATGGATGTGAAGCATGGGTTGTAAATGTTGCAGCAAGGGGGCAGTAGAGATGTATATGTCTGAGGGCAATGTATGGTGAAAATATTGTGCAGAGAATTCATAGTTTGGAGATTTGGAGGTGTGGAGTTGCTAGACGTATTATCCAGAGGGCTGAGGAGGGTTTGTTGAGGTGGTGTGGACATTTAGAGAGGATGGAGCAAAATAGGTTGACTTGGAGGGTGTATGAATCTGTAGTGGAAGGAGGCAGGGTAGGTGTCATCCTAGGAAAGGTTGGAGGAGGTGGGTAAAGGAGGTTTTGTGTGCAAGGGCTTACGCATCCAGCAGGAGTGTGTGAGCATGTTAGATAGGAGTGGAAAGAATTAGTTTTTGGAACCTGAGCTGTTGGAGTATGAACAAGGTAACATATTATAGAGGGATTCAGGGAATCTGGAGGTGAGAAATACAGTGCCTGTACTCTGAAGGAGGGATGGGGATATTTGCAGTTTGGAGGGGCATCTGCACTGTAGTATTGGCATGTCTCTGGCAAGACAGTAATAGGGTGAATGATGGCAGAGTGTTTCTTTAGTGGGAGATGGCCAGTGTGTTAAAAAAAAAAATTATGTATGTTTAAGCCAAAATGGAAATACGTACTGTATGCACTGGTGATGTGATACCTGCCCCTAAAAAAATTATGTACAGAATAGAAAAAGATAAAATTCAAAATAGTTTTCATTTCAAAATTGAGTTACAAAGAAGGGCTGAACACTAAAATTACAAACAATGGCTGATAGTAGGAAAAGAAAAAACCTGTTAACCATATAAAAAAAAAATAACAGTCCTTGGTATCATCAACAGGGAGTACAAAAGGCCACAGTTGTAAACCAAGAAAAAATGGTGCTGAAAGCATACTATAATTTATTCCTCAGATGGCGAAAGAGTGGAATGGGATACAAGAATAGGTAATAAGTGCTGCAAAAACTGTGTAATGTCACCATGGTTATTTAATATATTAATAGATGGGGTTGTAAAAGAAGTAAATGCTAGGGTGTTCGGGAGAGGGGTGGGATTAAATTATGGGGAATCAAATACAAAATGGGAATTGACACAGTTACTTTTTGCTGATGATACTGTGCTTATGGGAGATTCTAAAGAAAAATTGCAAAGGTTAGTGGACGAGTTTGGGAGAGTGCGTAAAGGTAGAAAGTTGAAAGTGAACATAGAAAAGAGTAAGATGATGAGGATATCAAATGATTTAGATAAAGAAAAAATGGATATCAAATTGGAGAGGAGTATGGAAGAAGTGAATGTTTTCAGATATTTGGGAGTTGACGTGTCAGCGGATGGATTTATGAAGGATGAGGTTAATCATGGAATTGATGAAGGAAAAAAGGTAAGTGGTGCATTGAGGTATATGTGGACACAAAAAAACGTTATCTATAGAGGCAAAGAAGGGAATGTATGAAAGTATAGTGGTACCAACACTCATGGGTGTGAAGCTTGGGTTGTAAATGCTACAGCGAGGAGACAGTTGGAGGCAGTGGAGATGTCCTGTCTAAGGGCAATGTGTGGTGTAAATATTATGCAGAAAATTCGGAGTGTGGAAATTAGAAGGTGTGGAGTTAATGAAAGTATTAGAGGGCTGAAGAGGGGTTGTTGAAGTGGTTTGGTCATTTAGAGAGAATGGATCAAAGTAGAATGACATGGAGAGTGTATAAATCTGTAGGGGAAGGAAGGTCGGGTTGTCCTCGAAAAGGTTGGAGGGAGGGGGTAAAGGAGGTTTCATGGGTGAGGGGCTTGGACTTCCAGCAAGCATGCATGAGCGTGTTAGATAGGAGTGAATGGAGACGAATGGTATTTGGGACCTGACGAGCTGTTGGAGTGTGAGCAGGGTAATATTTAGTGAAGGGATTCAGGGAAACCGGTTATTTTTATATAGCTGGACTTGAGTCTTGGAAATGGGAAGTACAATGCCTGCACTTTAAAGGAGGGGTTTGGGATATTGACAGTTTGGAGGGATATGGTGTGTGTCTTTATACGTATATGCTTCTACACTTGTATTCTGAGCACCTCTGCAAAAACAGTGATTATGTGTGAGTGAGGTGAAAGTGTTGAATGATGAAAGTATTTTCTTTTGGGGGATTTTCTTTCTTTTTGAGTCACCCTGCTTCGGTGGAAGATGGCCAACTTGATAAAAAAAAAAAAATAGATTAAACATTGCAAATGGAACTCCACAAGCATAACTCTTCCCCTGTAGCCATTGATAGGTACTAATCACAAATAGGTGACCTGTAGCTTTGTGGTAAGTGTTTGGCTAACAACCAAAAGGACCCCAGGTTTGATTAATGTGGTGCATCTGAGAGTAGTACATCTTACATAGTGTGAGGGTTTGTTTAAATGAGCTGAGACAAGATAATGGTTCTAAGCCTGTAAAATGAAGTGTGAAAAAAACTTGCATACAGTGTATTTAGTACAGCCTCTCCTCACTTAATGACGGAGTTCCGTTCCTAAGACCACATTGTTAAACGAATTCGTCGCTAAGTGAGGGGCATACTATTTATTTATTTAGAAATTTTAGCATACATACAGAGGTACAAAAAAAATACAGGTAAGAGCAGCATGCCAAAGCCACTTATATGCATAGCATTACGGGCTGGCTTAAAATTAACTTAAGATTAACTAAGCAATGATGAAATCAGTGATAAGACATTATTGTAAACAGATAACTATAAAGCACAAATGAGTATTACAAAGACAGGTCATATGGTTGCATGCATTGCTGTTCATTCAGTAGAATGGAGTATTCTGTTAGGTAGTGTATTTAAAAAAATAACAAAGTTAGATTGGGTCCTAGGTTTAACATTTATGTGATATAATTGTGAGTAACATTTTGGATATACAATTTATAAGGTTCAGTTATTTAGTATTTATTTGGTTTTGAGTGAGTAAGTGAACTTTGAGAAGAGACTTGAATTTATAAACAGGTAGTGTTTCTTTTATATTTACAGGTAATGAATTCCAGATTTTAGGGCCTTTTATGTGCATTGAGTTTTTGCATAGCGTGAGACGGACACGAGGAACATCAAAGAGTGATCTGTGCCTTGTGTTATGGTCATGTGTTCTGTTGAGGTTGGCAAGGAGATGTTTGAGGGGAGGGTTAATATCAGAGTTAAGTGTTCTATGTATGTAATAGGTGCAATAATAAGTATGGATGTTTTGTATGGTGAGTAGGTGGAGTGTTTTGAATATTGGTGGAGTGTGTTGCCTGTAGTGAGAATTTGTTATCATTCTAACTGCAGCCTTTTGTTGGGTAATTAGTGGTCTGAGATGGTTAATTGTTGTTGAGCCCCATGCACAAATTCCATAGGTGAGATAGGGGTAAATAAGAGAGTGATAAAGGGCCAGGAGGGCTGACTGTGGAACATAGTACCGTATCTTTGATAGTATGCCTACAGTCTTGTAAATTTTCTAAGTTTGTTAGTCCTCATCCAGGTAGATATTTTCTGTAATTCGGTGTTTACAGTATTGGCTAACGTGACTGGGCTTGGGTGAGAGAAGACGTATGTAGTGTCATCTGCAAAAAGTGTGGGTTTGAGTAATTGCGAAGCATTTGGTAGGTCATTTATGTATAGGAGAAAGAGAAGAGGGCCAAGGACACTTCCCTGTGGGACACCAACTGTAATAGGTTGTGCGGAAGAGCTTGCCCCATTTGCGTACACATATTGGCTTCTGTTGCTGAGGTAAGATTTGAGGTAGTTGAGGGAGTGCCCTCTAATACCATAGTGTGACAATTTTACGTGGAGCAAGTCATGGTCAACTGTATCAAAAGCTTTACGTAAGTCAATGAAGATGCCCAGTGGGACTTCTTTTTTTCTCTATTGCAGTGTATATATGTTCTAGCATGTGTATAATAGCATCATTAGTATTTTTATTAGGCCTGAATCCAAATTGGCAGGGGTTGAGAATGTTTTGGGAGATGAGGTAGGAGTAGATTCGTTTATGAATTAATTTTTCGAAGATTTTTGAGAGAGGGTGTAAATTGGATATTGGCCTATAGTTATTCAACTCTGTTTGGTCTCCTCCTTTATGGATCGGGGTGACCCTTGCTATTTTGAGAACTGTAGGGAAGGTGGAGGATTCAATGGATTTGTTAAAGAGTGTTGCAATGATTGGTGATAGTACTTGTGACGCTTTTTTGTATATAAAGGGTGGTAAGGTATTTAAATCTCCTGCCTTGTTTTTCAGTGCGTTGATAATAAGGGAGACTTCGTATGGGTTAGTCGGAGCTAGGAACAGTGTGTTCGGGTAGTTGCCAGTGAGGTAGTCATTTGGTGGGGTATCTGAGCTTGGGATTTTATTGGCAAGGTTTTGACCTATAGTGGAGAAGAAATCATTGAGTCTGTTTGCTGTTTCTGTTGGTGGGAGTTGGGGTTCATCTGATTTTGCTAATTTTATTTCGCTATGTCGTGATATCTTTTTTGTTCCCAGAATTTCTGATAGGGTCTTCCAGGTCTTTTTTATATCACCTCGTAAGTTGGATAATCTGTTCTCATAATACAATTTTTTTGCCCTTCTTATCAGGCTGGTTAGGATTGACGAGTAACGTTTTGTTTGGTCTCTGGTTATGTGACCCATTCTGTACTGTTTTTCATATCGGTGTTTTGTATTTATGGATTTGAGAATGCTGGGTGTTAGCCAGGGACTGTTCAGTCTCTTAGCTGTCATCTGTTTAGTTTTTTTAGGGCAGTGCTTGTTATAAAGGTATTGGGTCTTTTTTAGAAAATTATTAAAACATTCGTCAATATCTGTATAGATTTCTAGCTCAGTGTGCCAGTCAATGTTTGTTACTGCTGTTGTGAAGTTATTAATGGCTGCCTCATTGTGAAGTCTGAAGGTGACTTTAGTAGTGTCTTGGGGTATTTTACCAAGAGTTGTTATGAGGAAAGTAGGGTAGTGGTCTGTGGTATTATCTGTAATTATGCCTGATTTTAAAGGGGATATGGTATTGGTCCAGATGTGGTCAAGTAGGGAAACACTAGTCTCTGTAACTCTTGTAGGTTTTGTTACTGTTGGTAGCAACATGCAGTTACTCATTGTGTTTGTGAATTCAGTAACGTGTGGGTCCTGGTCTTGCAGGAGATTTATATTGAAGTCACCTGAGAGTAGTAAGTGATCTTTGTTCATGCGTGCATCAGTTATCATACTTCCTATTATTATTATAATCAAAAAGAAGCGCTAAGCCACAAGGACTATACAGCATCATACTTCCTAGGTTTTGACTAAATTGGCTAATGTTTGATTGTGGAACTCTGTAGATGTTTATCACTGTGAGAGGTTTTTGTAGGTATTTGGATTTGAATTTAGCTATTATATATTCCCCATGTTCATCCCTTGTGCAAGTATTAGTGATAAATTCTAGTTGGTCTGAGTAGTATATAGCAGTGCCACCCCCCTTGTTGGTCTGGCCTACAGTTGTGTATGGCTGTGTAACCAGGAATGGCATAGACATCTGTAGTATCAGGCTTTAGCCAGGTTTCAGTTAGTGTAATGATGGACATATTGGCATGCAAGGAATTTAGTAATGCTAGGTCATCATAATGCTTGCTTAAAGATCTGATATTGTAGTTAAAGATAGTTATGTTGTTGTTTGCTCTGAGAAGTGCCTTTGATTGTTCTGCTGTGTAGTAATTACAGTAACTGTTTGAATCATTTATGTCATTAAATAAGAGGTTGGTATCAGGATCAATGCTTGTAATCATAAGATTTGTAGTGAATCTATAGTTAGAATTAAGTAAAAAATAAAGTAAATATTCTAAAGCTAAAAAAAAAATAGCACCTGAATTATTTAACAAATGTAAAAATAATGAGCTAAGTGGTAGTTTGTGTCAACCATCTTTGATATTGTTTTCATGTCACCTTTGCACCATTTATAACATTTCTGGTATATTTTTAAATGTTTATACAGTAGTGTACTGAATATTGAAATAAACAGAATAGAGGACATCAGCTGTGATATGAATCCTGGTCAGAGAGCCCATCGTAAGTCCGAGGCGTCGGTAAATGAGTACATCAGTAAGTGAGGAGAGGCTGTATTTATATGTTCAGTAGTTAGAAGAATGTGTGCAGTACTCTACATCACTTCCTCTGTGGTCATCAGGTTTATATAGCATTATAAAACTGTTGAACATTTTCAGCTCTCATCTGAAACGGCTCTCTACCTTAGATTCATCCTGGGTCTTTAGTTCTCAGAATGGTCTAAATGCACATAACCATCCTGCCTGGCTCACACTCTATTTGTCAGCCTGCAAACTTCTAGACCTTATGCTGGCTCTTCCTGCACAGCATTTACCACAGTTCCAAATGTAAGTGTCCAAAGAAAACCTTTATTCCAAAACAGATGATATAGCATTTAATGTTCAATGTAATACAAGAAACTAGTACAGTGGAACCTCAAATATCAAACTTTTTTCATTCCAGACGGCTGTTCGAGTGCTGTTACCGAACGAATTTATTCCTATCAGGAATAATGTAAATTAGATTAGTTCATTTCAGACCCTCAAAAATACAGTGGACCCCCGACGTACGATGTCCCCAACCTACGTTAAAACCGACCTATGATGCGTTTCAGCGTAAAAATTTGACCCCGACGTACATTGAAAAACTCGACCTACAGCATTCGTCCAGTACCTGTCCACATGTCTGTCTGCCTGAGTGCACCTCAGCTGGCCTGCCTTCAGTTAGTGTGCCAATGTTTACAAGCCAGAGCAGTCACTCCCAAGCATACATTTGGAATATTTTGTATTATTCCATTGTTTTTAGTGCTTCTAACTGTTAAATAAGCCACCATGAGCCCAAAGAAAGCTTCTAGTTCCAACCCTGTGGTAAAAAGGGTGAGAAATACTATCGTACCACGGTCAGCTGCCGCTGCACCATGGTCTGCTGCTGCACCATGGTCAGCTGCTGCTGCTGTAGCACTGTCAGCTGCTGCTGCACCACCGTTGTTGGTGTGGCTTATCGAGAATACTGAAAAACAATTAACCCCAGAGGGTTAGCCACCTAGGATAACCCAAGAAAGTCAGCGTGTCATCGAGGACTGTCCAACTTATTTCCATTGGGGTCCTTAATCTTGTCTCCCAGGATGCGACCCACACCAGTCGACTAACACCCAGGTGAACAGGAAAAATACCTGGAACTAGTGCTCATGTTGGTGAATTTAAGGCCAGCAAAGGTTGGTTTGAGAGATTTAAGAATCGTAGTGGCATACACAGTGTGATAAGGCCTGTTCTAGAAGAAAATGCTAAACAGGGCCTACATTACTCAGGAGGAAAAGGCACTCCCAGGACACGAACAGTGTCTCATCACTACATCTTCAATAAAGGTGTCATTTATTCATCATTTAGTAGAGTAGTACATGCACAATATATATTGTGTATGTATTACTCTACTATTGTGCATGTATCCATCTTTTTGTGTGTAGGAAAATGTATATTTCATGTAGTAAAAAAAAAAATTTTTTCATACTTTTGGGTGTCTTGCACAGATTAATTTAATTTCCATTATTTCTTATGGGGAAAATTAATTCAACCTACGATCATTTCATCTTACGATGGGCTCTCAGGAACGGATTAATATCGTAAGTCACGGGTCTACTGTACACCTATATTATTATTATAATCAAAAAGAAGCGCTAAGCCACAAGGGCTATACAGCTGTACACCTATAAAAGCACTTACAAAAATACACTTACATATTTGGTTGAGTTGGGAGCAGATCGATATTTGAGGTTCCACTGTACTTGGTTTTGAGATTTATACAATTGTGCAAATTAAATTTTTAATGAGTTTCAGTACTATCATTTTCAAAATCAAAATTTAACAACTTTTATTAAAGTACAATATTCTCTGATATTTTAAACTTGGTGCATAAGTCAACCCAAATTTTTCATCTAATAATTCTGACTGAGATCTTACAACTAGGGAAAGGGAGTGTCAGTTTATATGGTGGATATAGAACAGCAAATTCAGCTTCAGAAGTTGACTTGTATGCCCCAATCTTTATTACACTTAATGCTCACACCATAACTGTTTGACTATAAATCTTAATTATTTTTAGGTATCGTTGGGCATTTGTGGGTCCCATTCCAACCTCAGGCACTGAGGAAAAAAATGAAGGAGCTGGAAACATTCTCCTAAAGAGTTGTGATTTTGTGCCTCATATTGCTCGTATTGCCAAGCTCATGGCAGACAAGGTTTGTGTAACTTTATTTACGGTACTGGTAAGGCATTCACACAGCATGCCCCATGAATGGAATAACTGATGAATTATGGCATGAGATTCTAAGCTGAACTATTAAATGAATTGTCTGACAGTCATATCTGCATGCCTCTGCAAAGACAGTGATTATGTGTGAATGATGTTGAAAGTGTTGAATGATGGTGAAAGTGTTTCTTTTTTTGATCACCCTGCCTCGGTAGGAGTTGGCCAGCGTGTTGAAAAGAAAGGTTGCCTGTGAAAGTACTCCTTAGAAGAAAGTGAAGTGTTTTGCTCTCATATTAGCGTACAGTATATGCTTCCTAGGTAACACTCACAGTGCAGCATCAAAAAAGGAAGCTGCATCAATTTTCAGAGGTTTTAGTGCATTAGGCACCCTATTATATGAGAGGGGGGACAAAATGTTTGAATGCAAAACATGAATTAAATAGCATACAAAACAGGCAATATGAACTTTTGAGCATAATGCTGATAATTTCACAATGACTTAAAAATAGAGAGAGAGAGAGACAGAGAGAGGAAACCATTATTTAACAAAGACAAAAAACAGTATCATTATCCCATGTCACATGGCCTCTTTAGCATTAAAAAAGGCTACATATGGCATACTGATTCTATGACTTTAAATTTTGAGTGGAATTTATAAAAGAAAGTAGTTATGTTAAATAATTCCTCTGCTTTGATTTTAGACTGGGAATAAAGACACTAGGACCCTGGAGCACCATCCCGGCCAACTAATGCTGACTGTATCCAGTATCTCAACACTTGTGGATTTGCAGCCCTTTTTTAATACTCTTGTGTTGCCAACTTTCACCCCTGCTACAGCTACAGTCGGGCAGACCTTCAGTGGAAGCCATGTGTCTTTTTCATCTTCTGTGTCATCTGGTACACAACAAGGTTCTACTGCAACTTCAGTATTGTCCTCAAATTTTGCTCACATTGAAGCAGTCATTGAAAGGGATTTCTTAGAACCATTGCCTTCATAGCAGATATATAGGTACAGTACTGTATTGTATATATTATATTATATTTGCTGTGATTATATTTGCTTTTGAAATATAGGGTCTCAAGTTTTGTAGACAATAAAACTTGTGTATATTCTTGGTTTAGTTATCCAGGATCCCAATAATTGTAACATTTTAGGTTAAGACATGTTACTGTATTGTCATGCACACATATACACATACAAATTTCCTTATACACAAACATATTCACTCACTTAAGCTAGAGAAAGTCCAAAGAGGAGCTACAAAATATGGGTCTTAGAGCTAAACAGTGGGGTATGAAAAAAAGGATGAAAGCATTGGAAATGCCATCTTTGGGAGCTGATGAGACATAACTGCTTTCAAGATTTAAAAAAAAAAAAATACCAATGAACTGGCAAGGATTTCATAACCTCAATAACTGGCATAACAAGAGGCCACTAATACAAATTTCAGAAGAGCTGTCAAAAGGACACAAATTTTTCTTTGTAAACTGGGAGATAAATAGAATGGGCTACAGGAGGAAGCAGCAAGTCTGCAACCACTGGTAACTTAAAAAAAAAAAAAACTTATGATGAGCTAAGTACTGAAGATGGTACAGCATGAGCTTAGCACTGCTCTTGTAACTACAGACAGGTAATCACTTGTTGATCACCCAGAAAAAACTCCAGGAATTTCATTATATGTACCTGTATGTTGTGAGAAATATGTTGTGTGTAGAGGAGATAAATAATCAAAATGAAAGTGAAAACTGTATTTCAAGTTCCAAAAGAGCCCAAAGGAGTACAGTGAATCCCTTGAAGGCTTCTAGATGTCAGAGAGGGGCTCTTGATCCAAGAAATCGGACTTATCCTCCCCCTCCTTGGATCGAACCTGATTTCCCTCCTATATCCCCAGGCGTTATGACCTCTAGGGTTTAAGGCTGAAAGTTTTTTTTCTTTTTGGGTCTCTGTGGGAAGCAGCTGACGTGTTAAAAAAAAAAAATAACTTGCAGAGTGAAATGAGAGAATTAGGTTAAAAGTTGGAATTAGAAATCTTGGAAGCCTCATGAGAGTATATGCAAGAAAGATTACTCTGAAGAAAAGAAATAACTGAAGAAGTCTGGGAATAAGTGAGAAAATTAATTTAAGAAAATAGCATTGCTGGTGACAACTGGCAGTTGTCATCAGCTGAACCAGCAACTGATATTGTCAGGATTCAAAATTATTTTTTGCCAAACCACCACAGTCTACATTGCAGTAGGAGTGTAGAACTTTAGTGAGTGTTCAGGAGCTAGAGTTGATTTATTATTAAGCTTTAAACTGTCCAAACGTAGATCTATGTTCACTCACGTGGCACTCCGAATTTTTTGAAAAAAAAAAAAAAAAAAAATTCTTTTAAAATGAAGAGCACATTTTTCTATGTGTTATAGGATAAAAAAAAATTTTTAGGGTCAGTACTTACCGAGATATAAGACCGTAAATGGCTCTGAATGCTCACCTGATGGCAACATCGACTCCTGCCTCTTGCAGAAGTGTTGCCAATATACCTTTTTTTCTCGTTTTTATTTTAATTTATATATTTTTTATGTTCTGATAATTACAATTTATAATCTTGTAATTTCATAGCCAATTTTTGTTCTGACACTAATATTAGGTACTGAAATAGTGCTCAAATAGTCACAATCACATTGACAGGTGAACATTTACACCTGCTTGGTTATTTACTATTGTCTAGAAATATATACAAAGTATTTATAGGTCCCAGCAATGTTTTAGATACCCTGGCGTATACCTTGAAGCATGTTGTTATGAAAGGCATCCCTATACTGTTGACAGCCCATTGACATTTGATAAATGCCCACTGCTCCAACTAACCCTCACTGTATTTGTTATCACTGTTAGACAGAGACAAGACATGTTTGTGTGTATCTGTCTGTCCATCTGCCTGTCTGTCTGTCTGTCTCTTATCTGTCTTTCTGTCTGCCTAGAGTGTATGTATATCGCACCCCTTGAAGAATGATTTTATGACATCTGTTATCAGCTCGGTGACATTTGATAAATAGGTGCTCGAGGAAAACAGGCTTTATTTGTTTTCACTGATACACACAAACATGTTTCTGTCTGTCTGTCTATCTATCTATCTGTCTGTCTGTCTTTGCCTGGAATTTTTGCGTTATCCTAGGTAATTTACACTATGTATAACTGTATTTATGTGTACATGTGAGACAGATATATAGATAGACAAAGATATAGATAGAGATAGACAGATAGAGATATAGACAAAGAGACAGCCAGAGATAGCCAAAGCAAGCCAACCGGCCAGCCTGCCAAATACATAAGAACATAAGAAAGAAGGAACACTGCAGCAGGCCTACTGGCCCATGCAAGGCAGGTCCATGTCACCCTCATCCCCCTTGACTTAGACCAATGACCCACCTAGTCAGGTCACATCCATTGAAGGAAGGAGCATGACATCAGACCTAGTAGCACAAGCTAGTCAGGTCCAACTCACATCCACCCACACTCACTCGTGTATTTATCTATTTTTACTTTCCTCTTAAAATGGGAGTGTTAATGCTGTTTGTGTTAGTGCCGTGCTGTTTGCTCTAGCTGGCGCTCAGTTGAACTGGTGCTCCCACAAGGTACTAAGTGCTCCCAGATTTTTTTAATACTGCGCACACTGAGTGCACAGACCCATTCTTTCATGTCTAGGTGACTCAAGCCTATTGTGCCAAATATGAAGGAATGAAAAATAAAACATTGATCTACATCTGGAGTGCTATGCGTGCAAACATAGATCTACATTTGGACAGTTTAAGGGTTAAGTTTCACTAGTATATGTAAAAAGTTTACTTACTGTAAGTAACACTGCTTAGCCTAACTAGGATGATATGGTTAAATAGTCATAATTTACACAACAATATTTTAGGGGAGGAAATTAGACACAAATATAACATACAAGGTATAAAATATGTACATACCTGATAATGAGTTTAGAAATTTTTGAAGATAAAAAGGTCTAATAAGAGGTTAAGAAATGGGAGGTGTAATCAGATAACAGGAAAAATTAACTGATGAACTAGCAAGAAATAAAGGAAGAAACAGTAATACAGTAAATGCAAAAAAAAACATCAAAGAGGAATGGAGAATTAGCAAAAGAAGTATATAAATAACGTGACAGTTAGATGCAGTGTAAAGAGAATTTAGTACTACAATCAAAGTGGATAAGTCAAGATCAAACAAGCAAACTGGTAGAAATTTATCAGAGAAAGACTTGCAAATTTAAGGCAGAACCTTAAAAAAAAAAAATCAAAATACACTCCTTTTAATGCAGTGGCATGATGCTGGTGAAGAGCTCATGATCTGAGAAATTGGAGTTACCCTCTCCTTTTGTGGATCTAACTCTATTACCTTTTATTTCTTAGGCATTGTATGACCCCTTTGGGTTTAATGCCTTCTCATAAATACACTAATAATCAAAATACATTGTACCTCATCTGTACAACCCATTCTTGAGCATGCATATTTTATACAAGTATGTATGCATTGTCAGAATGAGATCATATTGCATATGAGACACTTGGGCAACAAATGTACAAGTCTCTCATTCTTAAACTTCAAAACCATTTTCATCACACTCATATTATATAGCATAGGTAACTGGAGAACGGATTTTTTTGTGCTATTATGCACAACATATTTCTAGTGGATATTTAAAGACAATAAAATATAAATATTAAATCACATTACTGTTTATACAAATGATAAGGTAAGTTTTTAACCCTTAAACTGTCCAAACAAATTTACGTTCACATGCGTAGTGCTCCAAAAGTAGATTTACGTTTTTTACATATTTTCAATTTTTTTTTTTTTTTTTTTTTCAACAAGTCGGCCGTCTCCCACCGAGGCAGGGTGACCCAAAAAAGAAAGAAAATCCCCAAAAAGAAAATACTTTCATCATCATTCAACACTTTCACCACACTCGCACATTATCACTGTTTTTGCAGAAGTGCTCAGAATACAACAGTCTAGAACATACACACATAAAGATACACAACATATCCCTCCAAACTGCCAATATCCCAAACCCCTCCTTTAAAGTGCAGGCATTGTACTTCCCATTTCCAGGACTCAAGTCCGACTATATTTGAAAATATAAAATATTTTCATATATTTTCAAATATATAAAAAAAAGTAGATCAAATTTTTTTTTGCACATTTTCAAATGTAAAAAAAAGAAAAGAAGATCTACTTTTTTTACATACTTTCAAATGTTGAAAAAACGTAGATCTATGTTTGGACAGTTTAAGGGTTAATATACACAAATATTTTATTGTAGAAGTACAGTAGAGCATATGTGAAGAATGCTTATCATTCATCAATACAGTACATCACATTTTAAGTCTTTATTAAATATTCTGTGTTCTAGCCAATGTCAGAGATAAAGTTACCCGATACACAGAACTAAGATTATTTATAAGAACAAAGTAAATGGAGATTTTCATTAACTTTTACTCTCAGGTAACACCTGCAATTAGGTGACAGTATTGACTGCAGAGAAAAAATTAATTTCTTTCATTTGAATTTTGTGAATTTGTTAAAAAGGAACATGTTAAATAATAGTCTATAATCTATCATCTTATGATGAAATTATGGATTGCTTTGAGATAACGTAGCCCTGACATTTGCTTTTAATATGATTTTATTATGCACTTCTATTTATTACCAGAATTAATAAGTAATTCACCACATTGGATATACAGGAAGGCCCCACTGATACAGCAGGTTAGGTTTCTAGCCACAGCTGTAAAGTGAAACATAATCTCTTCTCATCTTGTTTTTTTTTTTTGTGTGTGTTTTTTTTTTCTTAATTTCAGATGCATATACAAGCCTGATAACATGTTTACACTATCACGTATATTAACCCTTAAACGGTCCAAACGTATATATACGTTCACGCGCGTAGCACCCCAAACGTATATATGTTTTATTTTTCATTCGTTCAAAATTTGCGCGATAGGCCTGAGTCGCCTAGACATGAGAGAATGGGTGTGCACAGTATACAGAAAATCTGGGATGCCTGGGTACCACATGGTAGGACCAGTTACATTCAGCTCCATCCTGGGTCAACATCATGGCACATCCTCGTGATTCACTCACGCCTCGTCGTATTAACACTACTATTCGAGGAAAGTGATAGAGATCGTGAGTTTAGTGGATTTGACACTAATTGGGCCAGTAATATTCAAGGAATTAGTGAAAATATCGACGATAACCCAGATGACCCCCAGCCCATCACCTCTGGGGTAGCGACACCTGTCCTAGGGCCAAGCACCTCTGGGGTAGCCAGTGTGGCCACATCAGACCCTAGGCCAAGCACTTCTGGGGTGGCCAGTGTGGCCACAGAAGACCCTGGGCCAAGCACCTCTGGAGTGGCAAGTGTTACCCATAGGCAACTTCGCAAGAGGAAACTATTATTTTCCCGGTGTTTTAGTAGTGATAGTGAAAGTGATGTAAGTGATGATGAGATTGATTTTATGCCAATTGAGGATTCGTCTAGTGATAGCGACGTTCATTATTCACCAGTGAAACGTACTTTTAGGCGTCGTTATCTATGTTCAGGCAGTGTGCCATATGCAATCCCCAAGGGTCGTGGCAGGTCATGATCCAAAACCCCGGCCACTGATAGTGAAAGTGATCACGAAGGGGAGTATGCGGGGATGGAGGAAGTAGTGGTGGGTGGCATGGTGCCTGGACCACATGGCGCAGTGGGTGGACAGACAAAGGACCGCCCGGCACCCCCTCAACCATGTGCTGCCTCCACTCCTCTCCCTCCTCCTCCTGCCCCCCCTCGCCCCATGCCACAGGTCCACCCTGCACCATGTGATCGTGAGTGGAACTGGACACGAAGTATATTCGTGCCACAGCCTTGTGATTTTGATGCTAGTGGAAGTGGTATCCAGCCAGAATGTCCTATAACGAATGAGTCTACAGAGTTAGACTATTTCCAGTTGTACTTTGATGAGCCTATAATGAACTTGATAGTGACTCAGACAAACATTTATTACCAATATGTCATGAACAACACAACAGAGGTTGGAGAATCATCACGGCTGCACAGGTGGAAAGACACAACAGTGGCTGAAATGTATTTATTCCTTGCCACTGTCATGCTTATGCCACATATCTATAAGAACAATATACGTAATTACTGGTCTACAGACCACTTCATCAGTACGTGTACTCCAGTTTTCCGTGATCTCCTTCCCTGCAACAGATTCACTCTGTTGCTACGAATGGTGCACTTTGCAGACAGAAATGACCTTCTATACAAAATCCGGGAAGTGTTTATGTATTTGAAGCAGAAATTCAGTGTATACTTTTATCCCTTCAAGAACATTGTTGTTGATGAGTCCTTGATTCTGTTCAAGGGACGCCTGTCATTCAAGCAATATATACCGAGCAAACGTAATCGCTTTGGTATAAAACTTTTTGTTGTGTGTGACTGTGAGAGTGGTCTTGTGTTGGATGTAATTGTATACACAGGGAAAAACACACTCGATGATGACAGAAGGATGTTAGGCATTTCCGGTGATGTTGTTCGCAGGATGATGGAACCATACCTTGGCAAGGGCCATACATTGTACACAGACAACTGGTATACAAGCCCTATGCTTGCTGATTTCCTACGTGCGAACAATACTGATATATGTGGAACAGTGAGAAGGAATAAGAAACATATGCCAAGGTTCACTGGAGGCAGTGTTGAAGGTGAAGTGCAAGCGTTTCATGCTAATGACATCATGGCACTGACGTGGCATGACAAACGAGACGTGACATTGCTATCAACCATCCACAGAAACGAGATGGTACAAACAGACAGACTGAGCAAGTTCAATAACGAACCTATTGTGAAGCCAGTTGCTGTCTTGGACTATACGAACAACATGCGACTAGTTGACAAGTGTGACATGATGATAGGGTTTGTTGACTGTGTGCGTAGGAGTCGCAAGTGGTATATAAAACTGTTTTTTCACCTTGTAGACATTGCAGTGCTCAATGCATTCAATATGTACGAAGTAAAGACTGGAAAACGACAACGTTTTGCAGATTTCTCTCTGAATCTCATCAAACAGATAGCAAGAAAGTATGGTACCACACCTGTACCTTCCCCTCAACAGCGATCTGTTACACCACAACCTGTCCCCCAACCACAGCCAGTGGGGGAAGTGCCAGACCGAATCACTCCTAACTGTCACTATCTGGTACCAATACCACCTACCCAAAAGAAGAAGAATGCCCAGAAAAAGTGTATTGTGTGTGCTACCACCAAAAAACGACCCCAACAGCGGAAGGACACACGATTCATGTGTCACCAGTGTGGGGTGGCACTCTGTATGAATCCATGCTTCATGGAGTATCATACAATTGTGGAGTTCTAGAAACATAAGTGGGACATGTAAATACTTGTATATAGTTGTAGATAATAATGTGTGATTCAGCCAGGTGTGCAAAATAACCTGTCAGTGTGTACATGCATGTTTATGACAATATGCAAAAAATTTCGTATGTAATATTGGTGTATAAACAAAAATTGGCATTGATATCAAATGACTTACTATGAAACATAATTATATCATGAAAACCAAGAAAATGAAAAAAAAAAATGGAAGAAAACGGTAAATATGTTGAATTTCTGCAAGCAGCAGTGCTCCATGTTGCCATCAGGTGATTGCCAAGTGCCAACTTCGCGGCCTCATACCTCGGTAAATACTGACCCTAATTTTTTTTTTATGCTAAAACACTTAAAAAATGTGCTCTTTTTTCTATATAATTTTTTTTTTTTTTTTTTTTTAAAAATATTCGGGGCGCTGCGCAAGTGAACGTATATATACGTTTGGACCGTTTAAGGATTAAGTGAGCAATAGAGCTAGGCCTAAAAAATCCATATACAGTGGACCCCCGCATAACGATATTAACCCGTTCCTGAGAGCTCATTGTTATGCGAAATTATCGTTATGTGAATGAATTTTCCCCATAAGAAATAATGGAAATCAAATTAATCCATGCAAGACACCCCAAAGTATGAAAAAAAAATTTTTTACCACATGAAATATTAATTTTAATACACACAAACTGAAAAAGACATGCACAGTTACATGACACTTACCTTTATTGAAGATCTGGTGATGATTGATGGGATGGGAGGAGAGAGTCTTAATGTTTAGAAGGGGAATCCCCTTCCATTAAGACTTGAGGTGTCAAGTCCTTTTCCTGGGTTACTTCCCTTCTTCTTTTAATGCCACTAGGACCAGCTTCAGAGTCACTGGACTTCTGTCGCACAACATATCTGTCCATAGAGGCCTGTACCTCCCGTTCCTTTATGACTTTCCTAAAGTGTTTCACAACATTGTCAGTGTAATAGTCACCAGCATGGCTTGCAATAGCTGTGTTAGGGTGATTGTCATCAAAAAAGGTTTGCACTTTAAGCCACATTGCACACATTTCCTTAATCTTTGAAGTAGGCAACTTCTTCAATTTCTCTATCCCCTCCTCCGAAGCAGTTTCCTCAGGTGTGGCCTCGTGCTGATGAAGATGATCTAGCAGCTCATCAGTGGTTAGTTCGTCATTGTCCTCCTCCACCAACTCTTCCACATCATCCCCACTAACCTCCAACCCCAAGGACTTTCCCAATGCCACAATGGATTCCTCAACTGGCATAGGATTCCCAGGGTTAGCCTCAAACCCTTCAAAATCCCTTTGGTCTACACATTCTGGCCACAGTTTCTTCCAAGCAGAGTTCAAGGTCCTCTTAGTCACTCCCTCCCAAGCCTTACCTATAAGGTTTACACAATTGAGGATATTAAAGTGCTCTCTCCAAAACTCTTTTAGAGTCAATTGAGTTTCTGAGGTCACTACAAAGCACCTTTCAAACAGAGCTTTTGTGTACAGTTTTTTTAAGTTTGCAATAATCTGCTGGTCCATGGGCTGCAGGAGAGGAGTGGTATTAGGAGGCAAAAACTTCACCTTAATGAATCTCATGTCCCCACAAAGTCGCTCTGCCACGTCTGTAGGATGACCAGGGGCATTGTCTAACACCAGGAGGCACTTAAGGTCTAATTTCTTTTCAGTTAGGTAATTTTTCACATTGGGAGCAAATGCTTGGTGTAACCAGTCAAAGAAAAAGTCCCTAGTGACCCATGCCTTACTGTTTGCCCTCCACAGCACACGCAAATTAGCCATGAGGATATTCTTTTGCCTGAACGCTATGGGAGTTTCAGAGTGATACACTAATAAAGGCTTCACTTTGCAATCACCACTAGCATTGGAACACATTAACAGAGTAAGCCTGTCTTTCATAGGCTTATGTCCTGGGAGTGCCTTTTCCTCCTCAGTAATGTAGGTCCTGCTTGGCGTTTTCTTCCAAAACAGGCCTGTTTCATCACAAACACTTGTTCAGGTTTCAGTCCTTCACTGTCTATGTACTCCTTGAATTCCTTCACATATTTTTCAGCTGCTTTGTGGTCCGAACTGGCAGCCTCACCATGCCTTATCACACTATGTATGCAACTACGCTTCTTAAATCTCTCAAACCAACCTTTGCTGGCCTTAAATTCACTCACATCATCACTAGTTGCAGGAATTTTTTTAATTAAATCCTCATGCAACTTCCTAGCCTTTTCACTTATGATCACTTGAGAGATGCTATCTCCTGCTATCTGTTTTTCATTTATCCACACCAATAAGTCTCTCAACATCATCTATCACTTGCGATCTCTGTTTCGAAAACACAGTTAAACCTTTGGCAAGAACAGCTTCCTTGATTGCCGTTTTCTTGGACACAATAGTAGCGATGGTTGATTGGGGTTTACTATACAACCTGGCCAGCTCGGAGACATGCACTCCACTTTCATACTTAGCAATGATATCTTTCTTCATCTCTATAGTAATTCTCACCCTTATTCCTGTAGGGTTGGCACTAGAAGCTTTCTTGGGGCCCATGGTCACTTATTTTGCAGATAAAATCACCAAAAACACTGTAATAATACGAAATGTTCCGATTGTATGCTTGGATGTTAATGCGGAGGCAGGCTGGTAAACAATGCCACCGGCGGAACATGTGAGGCTGGCTCAGGCCGCACATTAGACGCGTCTCGGACGAATAGCATTGAGCGGGTTTTTTAGCGGTATGCGAGGCAAAATCTTAGAGATAAAATGTATCGGTATGCAGATTTAACGTTATGTGATGCCAACGGTATGCAGGGGTCCACTGTACAGTACACATATTACTTACACTTAGGTCACACTACACATACATGTACACATTTATTTATACACACTCATCTGTACACATTTATTTATACACACTCATCTGAGTTTTTTCTTTGATTTTATCTTAATAGTTCTTGGACTTATTACTTTTCCTTTTAGTATAGATCCATGAGGCTCACTCTGAAGTGAGAATAGGAATCTTTCACTCCGTAAATGCTGAAATCATGCGTGTTGTAAAAGTCAACTAAAGAAATGCACTGGGGCTTGAACAATGGGCTATTCAAGAGTAAACAAACCCTTTTCACTGTGAAGATTACTTAAAAAGAATAAGAAGAATTTATTTGTAAAGCCTCAAAACATTGTGTTAGTTTAGTGCAAAGTGAGAAGTCTGAATGTATGTGGATGTTGTGCTCAAATGATAAGAAAGAGATGATTGTGTAATTGATGTTAAAATCGAATGAGAAGAAGCTGGATTACCTTCACAAAAAGTCTCTGATTTCATAAGCTTTTTTTTTTTAAAATTCTTGGACACTGGTGCGTGACTCCAGATTTGGGCCTTGGACCCTGAAAGGGTTAAGTGAAACAAAGCTGAAGGGGGTGGGAGAGTTTCAATGGAGAGGAATAAATGGGATTAGGTCAGGGGTTTCAAATAGAGTTAGAGCTAAAGAAGGAGTAGCAATAATGTTGAAGGATAAGCTATGGCAGGAAAAGAGGGACTATAAATGTATTAATTCAAGGATTATGTTGAGTAAAATAAAGATTGGATGTGAAAAGTGGGTTATAATAAGCGTGTATGCACCTGGAGAAGAGAGAAGTGTAGAGGAGAGAGAGAGATTTTGGGAAATGTTGAGTGAATGCATGGGGAGTTTTGAATCAAGTGTGAGAGTAATGGTGGTTGGGGATTTCAATGCTAAAGTGGGTAAAAATGTTATGGAGGGAGTAGTAGGTAAATTTGGGGTGCCAGGGGTAAATGTAAATGGCGAGCCTTTAATTGAGCTATGTGTAGAAAGAGATTTGGTAATAAGTAATACATATTTTATGAAAAAGAGGATAAATAAATATACAAGGTATGATGTAGCACGTAATGAAAGTAGTTTATTAGATTATGTATTGGTGGATAAAAGTTTGATGGGTAGGCTCCAGGATGTACATGTTCATAGTGGGGCAACTGATATATCGGATCATTATTTAGTTTTAGCTACAGTTTGAGTAAGAGGTAGATGGGAAAAGAGGAAGGTGGCTACAACAAGTAAGAGGGAGGTGAAAGTGTATAAACTAAGGGAGAAGGAAGTTTGGGTGAGATATAAGCGACTATTGGCAGAAAGGTGGGCTAGGGCAAAGATGAGTAGTGGGGGGGTTGAAGAGGGTTGGAATAGTTTTAAAAATGCAGTATTAGAATGTGGGGCAGAAGTTTGTGGTTATAGGAGGGTGGGGGCAGGAGGAAAGAGGAGTGATTGGTGGAATGATGAAGTAAAGGGTGTGATAAAAGAGGAAAAGGTAGCTTATGAGAGGTTTTTACAAAGCAAAAGTGTTATAAGAGGAGCAGATGATAGAGTGGGAGAGGCACTGTCAAGAAATTTTAATGAAAATAAGAAAAAATTTTGGAGTGAGTTAAACAAGTTAAGAAAGCCTAGGGAAAGTATGGATTTGTCAGTTAAAAACAGAGTAGGGGAGTTAGTAGATGGGGAGATGGAGGTATTAGGTAGATGGCGAGAATATTTTGAGGAACTTTTAAATGTTAAGGAAGAAAGAGAGGCAGTAATTTCATGCACTGGTCAGGGAGGTATACCATCTTTTAGGAGTGAAGAAGAGCAGAATGTAAGTGTGGGGGAGGTACGTGAGGCATTACGTAGAATGAAAGGGGGTAAAGCAGCTGGAACTGATGGGATCATGACAGAAATGTTAAAAGCAGGGGGGGATATAGTGTTGGAGTGGTTGGTACTTTTGTTTAATAAATGTATGAAAGAGGGGAAGGTATCTAGGGATTGGCGGAGAGCATGTATAGTCCCTTTATATAAAGGGAAAGGGGACAAAAGAGACTGTAAAAATTATAGAGGAATAAGTTTACTGAGTATACCAGGAAAAGTGTACGGTAGGGTTATAATTGAAAGAATTAGAGGTAAGACAGAATGTAAGATTGCGGATGAGCAAGGAGGTTTCAGAGTGGGTAGGGGATGTGTAGATCAAGTGTTTACATTGAAGCATATATGTGAACAGTATTTAGATAAAGGTAGGGAAGTTTTTATTGCATTTATGGATTTAGAAAAGGCATATGATTGAGGAGCAATGTGGCAGATGTTGCAAGTAAATGGAATAGGTGGTAAGTTATTAAATGCTGTAAAGAGTTTTTATGAGGATAGTGAGGCTTAGGTTAGGGTGTGTAGAAGAGAGGGAGACTACTTCCCGGTAAAAGTAGGTCTTAGACAGGGATGTGTAATGTCACTATGGTTGTTTAATATATTTATAGATGGGGTTGTAAAGGAAGTAAATGCTAGGGTGTTTGGGAGAGGGGTGGGATTAAATTTTGGGGAATCAAATTCAAAATGGGAATTGACACAGTTACTTTTTGCTGATGATACTGTGCTTATGGGAGATTCTAAAGAAAAATTGCAAAGGTTAGTGGATGAGTTTGGGAATGTGTGTAAAGGTAGAAAGTTGAAAGTGAACATAGAAAAGAGTAAGGGGATGAGGGTATCAAATGATTTAGATAAAGAAAAATTGGATATCAAATTGGGGAGGAGGAGTATGGAAGAAGTGAATGTTTTCAGATACTTGGGAGTTGACGTGTCGGCGGATGGATTTATGAAGGATGAGGTTAATCATAGAATTGATGAGGGAAAAAAAGGTGAGTGGTGCATTGAGGTATATGTGGAGTCAAAAAACATTATCTATGGAGGCAAAGAAGGGAATGTATGAAAGTATAGTAGTACCAACACTCTTATATGGGTGTGAAGCTTGGGTGGTAAATGCAGCAGCGAGGAGACGGTTGGAGGCAGTGGAGATGTCCTGTTTAAGGGCAATGTGTGGTGTAAATATTATGCAGAAAATTCGGAGTGTGGAAATTAGGAAAAGGTGTGGAGTTAATAAGTATTAGTCAGAGGGCAGAAGAGGGGTTGTTGAGGTGGTTTGGTCATTTAGAGAGAATGGATCAAAGTAGAATGACATGGAAAGCATATAAATCTATAGGGGAAGGAAGGCGGGGTAGGGGTCATCCTCGAAAGGGTTGGAGAGAGGGGGTAAAGGAGGTTTTGTGGGCAAGGGGCTTGGACTTCCAGCAAGCGTGCGTGAGCGTGTTAGATAGTGAATGGAGACGAATGGTACTTGGGACCTGACGATCTGTTGGAGTGTGAGCAGGGTAATATTTAGTGAAGGGATTCAGGGAAACCGGTTATTTTCATATAGTCGGACTTGAGTCCTGGAAATGGGAAGTACAATGCCTGCACTTTAAAGGAGGGGTTTGGGATATTGGCAGTTTGGAGGGATATGTTGTGTATCTTTATATGTGTATGCTTCTAAACTGTTGTATTCTGAGCACCTCTGCAAAAACAGTGATAATGTGTGAGTGTGGTGAAAGTGTTGAATGATGAAAGTATTTTCTTTTTGGGGATTTTCTTTCATTTTTGGGTCACCCTGCCTCGGTGGGAGACGGCCGACTTGTTGAAAAAAAAAAAAATATTACTTACCGTAAAATAATACCTTATAGTGAATGGTGAATATATTTATTGTAGGAAATCTGAATAAGTGAAGAATGGTTATACAGTGGAACCTTAGTTTTCGTCATTAATTCGTTCCAGAAAGTCTGACGAAAACCAAATTCGACAAAATCTGAAGTAATATTTCCCATAAGAAATAATGTAAATCAATCAATCCATTCCAGATACCCAAAAGTATTAAAAAAAATACATTTTATAGAGAATAACTATAGTTTTACATAAAGAAAACAATGAGAAATAAATATAAAAGGCTAATGAAGTGGATAAATGAACATTTAATATCACTTTTACCTTTATTGAAGACTTTTGTTGGCATATGGAAGATGCGAGGAGGGGAGAGGGAGGAGGAGAGGTTATTGGTTGAAAGGGGAATCCCCCTCCATAAGGACTTCAGGTATCGAGTCCCTATCTTTTACTGGCATTGGACCCGTCGCACAAAAAATCTGTCCAGAGAGGTCTGTTTCTGGTCTTTCTTTAAGATTTGTCTAAAATGGGACAAGGCATTGTCATTGAACATGTAGCAGGCTTGGCTTGCAACAGCTTCGTTAGGGTGATATTTCTCCACAAAACTTTGCAACTCACTCCACTTTGCACACACATCCTTAATCACTGAAGAAGGCATATTCTTTTTTCCCCTCTTCCTCCTCCTCTGAAGCAATTTCCTCATTTGTGATATGTTACTGTTCCAGTTGAAGGTGTTGCAGCTCTTCAGGGGTTAGCTCTTCCCTGTGGTCGTCCAACTCTTCCACATCCTGGCCACTCACATCCAACCCCGTACTTTGCTACAAGTTCTTTCTTGAATTCTATCATGTTTCTTGCCTTCTTTATCAAAAGGGCTGGCACTTGGAACTTTCTTTTGCCCCATGGTTGCTTATTTAGCAGTTGCACTCAATAAACAAGCACAAAAAACAATGGATTATGAAATGTTTCAGATAAACGCACAGGGTAATACTCGAGAAACGAAGCCAAACTGATTCAGAATGCCTGGAATGCTTTGTGTGGGCGCAGGCAGGCAGACACGTTCAGTATGGTGGACTGACGAAAACTGAGGTGATGAACGAAAACTGGGATAAAATTTTGACAAAAAAAGTCGTCGAAAACCGAATTCGAGGAAAACCAAGGCAAACAAAAACCAAAGTTCCACTGTAATTGATAATCACTATATGTATTAGCAAAACGCCGTAAAGTGAAGCGCTGTAAAGCAGGGGCCCTCCTGTACAGATCTGTAAAACAAACCAGGTTACACTGACAATGGTAACGATATATTATTAGAGGAAAGATCTAGTTTTATCAAGTTTATAAAGTAGAATCTGGTTCAGTGAAAGTTTTACTTGAGAAAGTCTTTGTCCATCTCCATTTTTTGTTTACAGTGGACCCCCGGTTAACGATATTTTTTCACTCCAGAAGTATGTTCAGGTGCCAGTACTGACCGAATTTGTTCCCATAAGAAATATTGTGAAGTAGATTAGTCCATTTCAGACCCCCAAACATACACGTACAAACGCACTTACATAAATACACTTACATAATTGGTCACATTCGGAGGTAATCGTTATGCGGGGGTCCACTGTACTTTTATCCTTAATTGTTTGGCTGCCTAAGCACATTTAGTACTCCACTTCCCAAATTACATGATATACAATACTCTATTTCATGGAAAATATTTTTCTCACAATTTAATTATAATATATTTTTTTTTTTACATCAAGAGTATTTAGTACTGTATGAGGAATTTGTGCACAACACATACATGTTATACTAATTTCACTACTGATAAAGACATTTTATGATGGATCATATTAGAGATAATTGTTTTAATGGTTGTTTTGTTTGCCTTGTTATTCCAGCTTCTGATAGTACAGTATTCAGCTTAACAGGTGCCTTAAAGGTAAATATTGTTTTAATATTTCAGTGACTCATAAAAATGTTAGGGATATGACAGTTGATGTGGCCATTACGTAGTGCAGTATATATGTATGTTTGCATTAGTGGATTTTCCAAGAAAAGATGGGAAGAGTTTTTGTATAGTGTGTGAGGTGCAGGTGGAAGAATGTGTGTATAAAATCTCAAGTCTTTAAAAAGAGGTCTTTTTAAATGATGATATTACTATTTATGGTTTTGTTACCTGGGATGAAATTGTATTCTCTCCCTGAAACATACCATATTAGCATATAATTTTGAATTTTAAATATGAATAGTATTTTGAAGTGCTCTTTTTGAAAATAAAGATGTAGGCACATGGGTCCTGAAACTCTCAAAGCTTTCTAGATTTCAAAATAAAGTAATTTTTACTTAGACTTTGTTCAGAATATTATGTCAAACTTAAAGATCAGTAGTTATTCATGAGGTATTTTATACAGTAAATTGTGGTAAATATCTAGGTAAGAGGTAATAAGCTGTTCCTGAAATCATTCAGTCACAAACATCAAGATCCTTTAACAATTATTTTTTCTTGTAGCAAATTATTTTTCAAGGCAATATATTATGTTGGAGTTACATATTGATGCTAACCTAGTCATTACTAAAAAAATTGCTTCATTTTAAATTTACTAGTGTTAAGACTCTGTCATAAGGAATGCATAAGCTAATATATTTGTAACATGTACAGTACATATATAGGCTTTTGCAGTGCAGTAAAATGAACAAATGTACATTCATTATACAGTATATTATTGAAGTGATTACATGTAACAGTTTAGTATCAGCAATAACAAATACTGACAATATTTACATAATCAGCATAAAAGGCAGATAAGTCACATCCATGTGACTTATCTGCCTTTAGCTTCCATTTGTGTCCCCAAGGTGCTGTTTCTCGCCTTTCTAACATTCTGTCCCTGTCAGCCCTATTAATTCCTCTAAGTATTTTGTATACATATTATCATAACTCCCCTGGTTCTTCTGTCTTCCAGTGTTATTTGCCTCTTGTAGCTTGTACCTCCCTTAGCTCTGGAACAAGCCTTGTTACATACTTCTGCACTTTCTCCAGTTTCTTAACATGCTATTTTTTTCAGGTGTGAATTCCATTCTAGCACTTCATACTTCAAGATTTTCCTGACATACATGTATATTGTATAAAGAGGCTGAAATGACTTTTAGTTTTGAGGTTTCTGAGGGCTACTCTATGATTTGGCAGATGAGTATTAGCTGCACAATTAATTCAGCTGATGTGTGCCTCTGGAGATATACCAGGTACTATGGTCACTCCTAAGCTTTTCTCTACATGGAGTCCATCTGGAGGGCATTCCGGGGATCAACACCCCCGTGACTCGGTCCACGATCAGGCCTCCTGGTGGATCAGGGCCTGATTAACGAGGCTGTTACTGCTGGCTGCATGTAGTCCAACGTACGAACCACAGCCCGGCTGATCCTGCACTGACTAAGTATCTGTCCAGCTCTCTCTTGAAGACAACCAGGGGTCTATTGGTAATGTCCCTTATGTCTGGTGGGAGGCTGTCAAACAGTCTTGGACCCCGGACACTCATTGTGTTTTCTCTTAGTGTACCAGTGACACCCCTACTTTTCACTGGGGTATGTTGCATTGCCTGCCAAGGCTTTGGCTTTCATAGGGAGTGATTTCTGTGTGTAGATTAGGAACCAGTCCCTCCAGAATCTTCCAGGTGTAGGTTATGATCTCTCTCGCCTGCACTCCGGAGAGTAGTCAAGTGCTTCCAGGCATTCCCAGTAGTTAAGGTGTTTGATGGAACTTACACGTGCAGTAAAGGTTCTCTGTACATTCTCTAGATCTGCAATTTCACCTGCCTTGAATGGGGATGTTAATGTATAGCAGTATTCCAGCCTAGAGAGAACGAGTGATTTAAAGAGGATCATCACTGGCTTAGCATCTTTTGTCATGAATGTTCTCATTATCCATCCTATCAGTTTCCTTGCAGATGTGATAGTGGCATTGTCGTGGTCCTTGAAGGCGAGATCTTTGGACATTACTTTTCCGCTCTATTGTGTGATTAGAGTTCGTAGTATACTCAGTCCTAGCTATTATTTCCTCCAATTTTCCATAACGGAGTAGTTGGAATTTGTCTTCATTGAACATCATATTGTTCTCCGCTACCCATTGGAAAACTTGGTTTATATCATCTTGGAAATTTGCCATGTCCTCAGTGGATGACACTCTCATGCAGATCCTAGTATTGTCTGCAAAGGATGATACAGTTTTCATCTCTGTCTATGTCTGATATGAGAATGAGGAACAGGATAGGGGCGAGTACTGTACCTTGTGGAACAGAGCTCTTCATTATGGCAGCTTCCAATTTAACTCTGTTTACCCCTAGTGTTTGTGTTCGATTGGTTAGAAAGTTGAAGATCCATCTGCCTACTTTGCCAGTTATCCCTTTAGCACGCATTTTATGTGCTATTACACCATGATCGCACTTGTCAAAAGCTTTCGCAAAATCTGTGTATACTACATCTGCATTCTATTTGTTTTCCAGTGCATCTAAGACCATATTATAGTGGCCCAATAGTTGTGGGAGGCAGGAGCAACCTGCTCTGAAACCATGTTGCCCTGGATTGTGCAATTTTTGGGAGTCCAAGTGGTTTGCTATCCTGCTTCTTAGAACCCTTTCAAAGATTTTTATGATGTGGGACATTAAAGCTATTGGTCTGTAGTTCTCAGCTGCCACCTTTATGAAGTGGGGCTATATCCATTGTTTTTAGTGACTGTGGAATCTCACCTGTGTATGCTTCTTCTCCATAGTATACTTAGGCCCATGAGAGGGGTTTCTTGCAGTTCTTAATGAACACAGTTCCACAAGTCTGGGCCTGGGGGTGAGTGCATGGGCATGTTGTCGATGGCTTTCTCAAAGTCTAGTGGAGTTAGAATTATGTCAGAAATTGGCATACATTGGCAGGGTTTTGAGGCTTATTCATGAAAAAATTGTTTGGGTTGTCTATCTTTAGACTGATTAGTGACTTGCTGAACACAGTCATATAGAGATTTCAGTATATCACTCATTTCTTTGTTGTCATCTGTGTAGGATCCATCTTGTCTGAGCAGGGGCCCCTATAATAGAAGTGGTTTTTGCCTTGTTTTTGGCGTATGAAAAGAAATATTTCGAATTTCTTTCAATTTCACTAATCACTGTTAGCTCCTCTTGTCTCCCCCGGATCCTGGACGAGTCCTTTGACTTTAGCACAATATTATCCACCTCCCTGGTTAGCACTTCCTTCCCTGTATCAGAGTGAAGTCTGTAACCTCTGTCCCCAAAGTCTATACTCTGTGTCCAGCTTCCTTGCCCCTTTTGCCAAACTTCATAGTCTTGCAAATGCCAGGATTGAATTCAAGCAACCACTTATCCAACCAATCTTGCAGTTTATCCAGTTCCATTTGGAGCTTTCCCTTTCCTTATCTGTTTTTGTTCTCATTAGATTTACATCATCAGCAAACAGGGATACATCTGATTCAATCCAATCTGGAATATTCATATAAACCAGAAATGGTAATGGTTCTAATATTTATCCTTGTGGAACCCCACTAGCTCCCTGACAATCACTGTTTCTTTCCACTAAGGTACTCTTTGACCCACCAGTGTGTGTGTTCCCTGTTATTCCTGCCTGCACCTTGAGCTTTTGCCCCAGCCTCTTGTGGGGTACAGTATCGAATGCCTTACTGTAATGGACATATAGGCGAGTACAAATAGGAAGTGTGTCTGTCTGGTGTTCAGCAGATGGAAGATCAAGCCTCCACCACATCCTGCACTGAATGATCCACACGAGTTTAGTGCTTAACATGAATTAAACAAACAATTCTTAATGTAAGAAAATGCAATCCACCCATCCCTCACTCTCCTTACTCGTTTCTGTTACTTTGCCATAGAATTCCAACAGATTGGCAAGACAAGATTTACAATCTCTGAAACTCACGTTTATTATTGTTTATGTGCATAAATGGTATACAATGCTGACAAGATGAAAATTAGACACACATGCAACATCTGGGTATCTTTAATGTAGACATTTTGCCATTTAGTGTGAAGAGCACCAGTGGTGCTCTTCACACCAACTCCAAGGCTGAGGGACTGATTACCTCATCTTTTGTATATAGTTCTACTCTCTTCAAATTATGTCCTAGAATTTGTATTGATAAAGCCACTGGATGGCAAAACATCTACATTAAAGATCCCCAGCTGTTGCATGTGTGTCTAATTTTCATTATTGCTTATAAAACCACTTCTCTCCAAGTGTTCTACCACTCTCCTGAAATTCTTGTCCATTGCCTTGCTTGGGATGCATGTCAAAGAAACTGATCTGTAGTTCAGTGCTTCATATCTGTCTCCTTTCTTAAATATAGGGACTACATTTGCTCTCAGATCTCTGGTAAGTGTCATATACCCATGTCTTCTTGTAGATCCTGTCTAGTGGTTGAGACAAAACTTCTGCTCCCTCTTGCTGAATCCATAGTGACCCCTTCTCAGGTCCCATTGCCTTTTATGTATCCAGATCCATGAGAAGTTTCTTTACCTCTTCTCTTATGTGTGTGTCATCCAAAAACCTGTCAGTGTACCCTGTTCCCTAGCCTTTCTGGTATTGTCCATTTCCACTAAGAACACCTCAAATCCTTTATCAACACTTTAAAGACTGTCTTGTCATTTTTCATGAGCGCTCTTCTTCCTCCTCGTCCTCCTCCTCCAGTTGTATTACTAAGTTTTTTACTGTCACTTCCTTTTGATGTGGCTGTATAGCAGTTTTGGTTCAGTTAACTTTGGAACATATCATAACATTACTGTATAGTATAATCAAAGGAATGAGATTTTATCATAAAAGAGATATAGTTCTAGGGAAATAGATTAAGGAGAGTAAGGATATGATCACTACAACTTAATTGGATGAATTTGTTAGAAATATGGAAAGAAAAAAAAAGTTGATCCCAGGAAAAAATGGGTTTGTTAATGAAAACAGCCGAGAGTGAACAACATGCTTTGCAAAACTCCACTTGTCCTTTGATAAGTGTGTTAGTTATTCAGTTTATCTGCACAGGTTATTTTCCAACACATATACAAATCAAAATGCAACGTACTATGGTCACTCTGCCATCAGACAGTCACATGCCGGTTCATATTTATAATATAATAAAACCATTAACTTTTAATATGCATATTTTCCTAGTTGTCCTTACAAAGGTTACTTAGATGATCATTAATTCATGATATGCATTTTGAAGAGTAATTATGGTCAGTGGAGTCAAAGACTGTGTTGAAAGTGTACACGAGATACTATTATGTACATATAGTACTGTACTTACTTGTTCTCCGTGGGAAAGTGGAACAGAATTCTTCCTCTGGAAGCCATGCGTGTCGTATGAAGCGACTAAAATGCCGGGAGCAAGGGGCTAGTAACCCCTTTTCCTGTATACATTACTAAATTTAAAAAGAGAGACTTTTGTTTTTCTTTTTAGGTCACCCTGCCTCGGTGGGATATGACCGGTTCGTTGATGCAAGGCCTGTATGTTGTATTTACTTACTAATTCCTGTGTGTTTAAATCAATACGGTATTGTACTTATACATTATAAGTAAAATACTAACTTATGAATCTGCAGATGGGTTGGTAAAGTTGTGTTACTCTACTATTCCAGTAACAAATTGGGGAGAAATTTCCAAGTTATACTTAAAATTATGCCAGTCACACTACTATACAGTATTAGTAAATAAATTACTTTCCAACTGAAATATGCAGGTATATCTAAGGCTTTATGTAGCCTCCATTCCACTAATAGAAGTAAAGGTAAATAAATTTATATTTGCAATGTATAAGTTATTTTTATCATAACACTAGTCAAGAATTAAATTTATTTTTGCAGAATTAAATTAATTTTTGAGTGGTAAATTTAATCATGCATTTATTTAATTCTTTTTAAATAAACACATGATTAAAGAAAGTACATTTGTGATCTAGTTATATTTTTTTAGCGCTGTGTAAGCTTGTTGTACAGCGAAAAACACTAATTTGCTTAACAAAAAACACCAGACTATTTTTGGATGAAAGTAAATGTTAAATTTAGTACTATATTTAATTTTCAGGAAAAGTGCTAAATAACTATGTAATGTAACCTCAATGCCATTTATTCCACCTGAAAAGGATGAACTATGTATTGCATATTAAGCTTCACAATAAACAAAATTACCATAATGTGTGTGTCCTTTTACCATATTAAGCATTTTCAGTTCATTTCAGTACAGTACAGCCTCTCGTCACTTACCGATGTACTCATTTTCCGACGACTCAGACTTACGACAGGCCCTCTGACCAGTATGCATGCCTAAATAAAATATATTAGAGCTGATTTCCTCTATTCTGTTTATTACAATATGCAGTACACTACTCACCCTGCACACTGACAGCTCATACACTACCTTCCTTGACCTTAAATCCGCTTTCGATGTAGCCAACCGACATGTAATCATTAGTGAACTTGCCAGAATGGATGTTGGAGGATGGCTTCTCCACTGGATTAAAGGCTACCTGTCCAACAGAAAGTCGTCTGTGTTGTTCCAGGGACATAGAAGTGTAACTAAAGACTTTGAATTAAGAACCTCACAGGGAGGTGTGCTCAGTCCCACACTATTCAATATTCTAATTAATGCCTTACTTAATGCTATGCCTAGCCAGCCCCATCATTATATGATTAGTTTTGCTGATATAATGATTCACACCACCGGATTCTCCAACACCCAAAACGTTCTTAATCATGTACTAGCCTAGTGTCAGGACCTGGGGTTGATAATCTCTACTGATAAAACAGATACTCAATAGGCGTCCTCCTCGACAGAGGCACAGTTCGTCAGATCCAATTGCATGATGGGTCTCTTCTAGAATATGTAAGCAGATACAGGTATCTAGGCTTTCAGGTTCCACTATTTGGACCTGTTGTAACAAGACTTTGTCGCCAATACAAAGACAGGCTGAGAGCACTTAGAGTTGTGGCTGGGTTTCACCCCAGGTATGGTGCTAATGTTAAAATTGTGAAAATGATGTATCTTGCTTATATTAGATCATTGGTTGATTATGCTGTGCCACTACTTGCTCTTGTGTCTGACTGGAAGCTTGGAGGGCTAGAAAAATTGCAGAACGAAGCAATGAGGATCATTTTAGGATGCCCTCGTACTGCCAAAATTTTAAATATGCAAAAAGAACTTGATATTCCAAGCATCAGAGATCGTGTTACTGAAAGAAATATCCTAATTTATTTATTTATTTATTTATTTATTAATTTGAACATGATACAGTGAAGTACAAAAGAATACAGTTAAATGCAGCATGCCAAAGCCACTTGAATGCATAGCATTATGGGCAGGCTTAAAATTAACTTAAGATTAACTAAGCAATGAAGTATTCAGTGGTAAAACATTATTGTAAACAGATAACAAGCACAAATGAGTATTACAAAAACAGGTCGTATTATTCAGTATTTATTTAGTTGTGGGTGAGTAAGTGATTTTTGAGAAGAGACTTGAATTTATAAACAGTGTTTCTTTTATATTCACAGGTAATGAATTCCAGATTTTAGGGCCTTTTATGTGCATTGAGTTTTTGCATAGCGTGCGATGGACACGAGTAACATCAAAGAGTGATCTGTATCTTGTGTTATGGTCATGTGTTCTGCTGAGGTTGGTAAGGAGATGTTTGAGGGGAGGGTTTATGTCAGAGTTAAGTGTTCTATGTATGTAGTAGGTGCAGTAATAAGTATGGATGTTTTGTATTGTGAGTAGGTTTAGAGTTTTAAATATTGGTGGAGTGTGCTGTCTGCATTGGGAATTTGTTATCATTTTGACTGCAGCCTTTTGTTGGGTGATTAGTGGTCTGAGATGGTTTATTGTTGTTGAGCCCCATGCACAAATTCCATAGGTGAGATAGGGGTAAATAAGTGAGTGATATAGGGCCAGGAGGGCTGACTGTGGAACATAGTACCGTATCTTCGATAGTATGCCTACGGTCTTGGAAATTTTTTTGGAAATTTGTTGTATATGTGTTTGAAATTTGAGTCTATTATCAAGGTGGATTCCTAGGAATTTTCCCTCTGTGAGTTTTGTGATAGGTGATCCATTTATCATTATGTTAAGAGACACATCTGCAGCTCTGTTACCAAACTGAATGTAGTAGGTTTTGTCAATGTTTAGAGTAAGTTTGTTGGTCCTCATCCAGGTTGATATTTTCTGTAATTCGGTATTTACAGTATTGGCTAGCATGACTGGGCTCGGGTGAGAGTAGACGTATGTAGTGTCATCTGCAAATAGTGTGAGTTTGAGTAGTTGCGATGCATTTGGTAGGTCATTTATGTATATGAGAAAGAGAAGAGGGTCTAGGACACTTCCCTGTGGGACACCAACTGTAATTGGCTGTGCAGAAGGGTTTGCCTCATTTGTGTACAGATATTGGCTTCTGTTGCCGAGGTATGACTTTAGGTAGTTGAGGGAGTGCCCTCTTATACCATAGTGCGACAATTTTATGTGGAGCAAGTCGTGGTCAACTGTATCGAAAGCTTTACGTAAGTCAATGAAGATCCCCAGTGGGACATCTTTTTTCTCTATTGCTGTATAAATATGTTCTAGCATTTGGATAATAGCATCATGAGTATTTTTATTAGGCCTGAACCCAAACTGACGGGGGTTGAGTATGTTGTGGGAGATGAGGTAGGAATAGATACGCTTATGGATTAATTTTTCAAAGGTTTTAGAGAGAGGGTGTAAGTTGGATATTGGCCTATAGTTATTCAAGTCTGTGTGGTCTCCTCCTTTATGGATCGGGGTGACCCTTGCTATTTTGAGAACTGTAAGAAAGGTAGAGGATTCAATGGATTTGTTAAAGAGTGTTGCAATGATTGGTGATAGCACCTGTGACACTTTTTTGTATATAAAGGGTGGTAAGGTATTTAAATCTCCTGTCTTTTTTTTTTAGTTTGTTGATAATAAGGGAGACTTCAGTTGGGTTAGTCGGAGCTAGGAACAGTGTGTTCGGGTAGTTGCCAGTGAGGAAGTCATTGGGTGGGGTATCTGAGCTTGGGATTTTATTGGCAAGGTTTTTTCCTATAGTGGAGAAGAAATCATTGAGTCTGTTTGCTGTTTCAGTAGATGGGAATTGGGGTTCATCTGGTTTTGTTAATTCAATTTCGTTAATTCAATTGGGGTTAATATGCTCAGGCAAGCCCATTCTAACCCCTGCACAGAAGCCCTTCAAACTTTCCTCAGCACTGGTGAACACTCCTCCAGATGGATCGAAAAAACTGGAACCGACCTCCGCATGAATCAGATACATGATCTATGTCAAGTAAGGCAACAGCAGCGCTTCTCCGCTCCATGGGATATTACCCCATTCCAAACTACCATTCCTCCATTTCCCCCCAAACTACTTTTTAAATCACAACCAAAACTTTGCCTTGAAGCCAAACATGATGTCTTAAGCTGTATTGATAACTTAGTCACACAGCACACACTCGCAAATCATTTACGTTGATGGTTCTGTTCACCAATCCACTGGCGCAGCTGGTAGTGCTGCTGTTGCCGTACAGAGTGATGGCTCTCTTAAAGAAATTGGAGCACGCATCAATAATTGGGCCTCTACCCTTCAGACAGAATTGTTTGCCATACTCCTTGCACTGAAATGCATCTATGTATCTAAGATTGACAGTTTAATTGCAACTGATTCTCTGTCATCCATAAATGCTCTACTCAATAAGCATAAATTGTGGGATGCTCGTGTCAGAAGCCAGACACAGGTATGGTAAGATTGTGGATGGAGGAGTCAAGAGTGCACATGCTGTGGATTCCATCTCACATTGGTCTTCAGATGCATGATAGAACATAAATTGGCTAAGCTGTATGCTTTCAAAGAGGGAGTAGATTACAATCTTGGCTTGTCAGGTAGTAGTTTGAGAACAATAATACGAAAAGAACTTCAACCGAATTTTATTGACTTAAGAC